>NC_090320.1:224684990-225029944 GCF_040869045.1 Eurosta solidaginis
TAAAGGTGAAGAAAAGAGAGGCTAGAAAAACAGAGCCAAGAATTACCTTTAGAATAGGCTGATGAACCATAATTTAGGTAGACCGAATCTGCTAGCTGAACATAAATTTATTGTTGCTAGTCGTATCCACTACATGTGCCATAAAGCTATCATTCCAATTCAAAAACAAATTCTTTGTGACATCTACTCTGACCTAAATAATTAATTAACTTGTCAAGCTCATTAAAAAAGGATAGGTTGAGAGTTTTCAACCTCTCATGAGAAAATATTGTTAATTAATTTTTAACCCAGTTTAAAAAGGTATACCTTAAAATATTACGGCTTGAAAAAAAATCTATTTTTTTATCTAAAAATCTTGATTTCAAAGATAATCAACACATTTTAATGGAGATCCATGAAAAAAGAAGCAAATTAACTGTCACTTCTTCCACCTTTGCCCAAAAACGAATGCCAATTAAACTCTTTCTAGTAGAAAACCTTTACGCACCAAGAAAGGGATTTTCCAATAATCAATTAAAACAACAAATAAGGATAAGTAGGGATATAATTAATTATGAGAAGACAGCAACACATGTTTACAAGCCATAAAACAAGCCGCAAAGTGATGCTACACACACATACTTACACAAAACTCAAAGGCAAAGATGCAACAGAAGACAAGACACAAAAAACATATGCAACTTATAGAAGGATGAAAAGGCCAAAGATGTGAAAAGGCACACAAAGTGAGCCTAACTCGGGTGTCAATACACAGCGGGATCGATTGACTACTGGTATTGGGAATTCCGCTGCTGCTATGATTAGCTATTCGCAAGATAACTGCGCGACGGGTTGTCTAAGGTTGAAGATTGAACGGATGGACGGTTAAGAGAATTGGGATGCGCACACGCTATTTTGTGGTCACGCACAATTTAACAATTTACAGTTACAATCAAAAAGGATAATAGGCGGATAAGCAAAGGCTTAAAGTCAAGGAACTGTGTGTGTGTGTGTGTAACAGAGCGAGAGAAGAAAGAGTGAGTGAAATAAAAACACTAGAAATATGAAAATTAGCATGAAATGATGAGCTGAGCTGCGGCATTTCCTTTCACACCAAATCATGCTGATTTTCCGCTTTCCAACCTGATCTCCCACAGCGTTGAAGTCCCTTGTGAAGTGATGCGAGTACTTAAAAGTAAATTTGTTAAATTTATCAAACAATTTAATTTATGAAAAGAAAACATTTATCGCCAGAACACCCCCAAGCAGGCAACTGCTGCGTTTGTGTGCATTTATAATGAAAAAAAACCACACACACACACACCAACAATCATTAGAGAATTTGCGATAGAACAAAAAAAAAAAATTCAAACAAAAAGCAATATATGAAAAAAAAAAAAAACAAATCGTCGTCTTAATTCCACCAACCGACGAGCAACAAACAATTGGAGTGCAAAATGCGCGCCGTCGCTGCTATCAACGACAGCAACTGTTAAGTGCACAGTGCACACTTAGCAGCAGTAGGAACCATAATACCAACAACAACTTTTGCATATTTTGTTGGAAGGCATGCATTGTATTGTTTTGTTGGCGTAAAAAAACAGCCAAACGCACAAAAACTCTTATCTCGCAAGTCATTCGGAAAAACGGCGTTTCCACAAAGTGGTACACGCAGAAACGTTGCGGCAAACGGACAGACATGCATTGTGGGATGTGCCAACAGCAGTAGCTTAGCTAGCGTACTGTGGGCAAAGCGTTACGATAAGGTGTTATGTCAGTTTGAAAAGTTGATTACTAGATAACAACTGTGAGGGGTGACATAATATCAACGGACATACTGTCAATTGATCTTATGATCACTTTTAATGGCTGCAAATTCAATTAAGTTATGATCATATGAAATGGTCACAACTTCAAGTTTCAAATGGTTACAATGCTAGCGGCATTGACATTATGACTATCTTGCTTTTCCGAAATTGTCATAAGTCAATTTCTTCAATGGGGCGATCGTATCCTGTATTCGCCATTGGATAGAGCTGTACCTCACAGATGGTTAAAAGGAAATCTCCGTAAGTAATATAACGAGATCCGGCCTTGGAATAGTTACGTGCCATCTATTGCAAAAGACGAAAGCACACTTGTAACGAATTATGCTTCTACCAACCTAGAATCATCCCCAGCATACAATGTAAATATCCTTCATGCGGAGCATCCACATATGACAAATGTGGAATGAGTGCCTTTAGCAGCAACCCATCTATGGTCCAATTCTGTTGAAACTGTTAATTTCTTTGGATTTCCACTTGAGAACTTTGATAACAACTCTTGAGTGGAATTATTCTGGAAGGAATTTCTGACCCGATTAGTTTCCTTTTGACTCTGGCAGCTTCATCATTGGGCACTTGTTGGTTTATGCCATTCTGGGAGCATTGATGGATTGCCTAGTGTCGGTAGCTCGTCCTATCCAAATATATCTAATATAACACATCGGCTGGTCCTGCATGTACGTTTTCATAGATCCACTTGCAGCACGAGAATTTTTTAGCTCAGGGTTAGCTTCGCATCAAGTTGCTCGCCTTGCTTTTATTCGTTTTGGATCCCTATCTGTCCATTTGGTATCACTGCCAGCGATATTGGTGATTCCAGATACTCATCGGAAAGAATCATTGAAATATTTTAAAGACATCCACGAGGTTGAACACTCCCTTCTTTTAGAGTGACATAAACACAAATTTTTAGGCCACTTTCAATGTGGTGTCGTATCACCAATGGGAAAGTGAGACTTTTAAGCTAAAGAGAAAAGAAAATTTAGATAAGCATAACCCGGATTTTATTTTCACTTACATATCGGCAATCGGCAGTGGTCGCAGATATATGGTAATCAGCGGTGCTCAAGAGATGCGTTCAGAATTAGTCCCCCTAAAAACCCAAACTGACGCGCCAAAACAACAACGTCATAAGCTACGCATTGACAACAAGTAGCGAGTTTGCAGTGAAACCCCGCCGGGTAAGGGGGCTTGGAATATACCCGCGATAGGTATGCCTGTCGTAAGAGGCGACTAAATACCAAATTGATTCAAGGGGTTGTGTAGCGCAACCCTTTTAAGTGATTTCCAGCGCAATATATAGCTGCTCAAACTCAATTGTCAACCTCACCTATCTGTGGCGAGGCTCTGGCGATCCCAAGTTCCTTATGGATCTAGGGGGTGGGAGGGCGGTATGGCCTAGAAAGTTTCATATGGTGATATCAAATCATTGCCGAGATGGTCGGGCTAGTACCTTAATGGTGCTTGTTACCAAAACGTACCGGATCTGCATCCGGGAAAAGACCATCAACATCGATAATACTCCCCAAGACCTCCGTGGAGTGTCCTTATCGCTACAACAACAACAACAATAGTTCGCAGTGAATGAACGCAGATCGCTTGCTGTACCGTTGGCATTGAGTATGGGCCATGGCAAAGCCAACGCAATTCAAACTATAATTTTCTGTGTAATTTCATAACGAAAATGCATGTTTCTGTAGTTAGAGATATGTTATAAAAGCACTCCCCAAAGGTTTGGGGGAGTGTTGCGTATGTGGCTAGTATTTTTCCGGATATGAAGGTGGTAGTATCCCGCCTACGATTGGAACGATTTTAAAGCTCCCTACCGAGCTAGATTTTTGTAGAACATGTACACGGGTTTGATGTTCACTAATTGAAAGAATTTGTTTCTAATTTTCTGATATTGCTTTGCCCAGGGCTTGAAACCAGGATCTTCGATGTGATAAGGGAAACACACTACCACCACACCACGGCAGAACTTTCATCTGAAGAAAATCTAATTTAAAATTACTTCCAGCAATTCTGAAAAGAAAGCAAATCTGAAATATGTTAACTTTTGCCCGAAAGGTTAGTCCTCGGTCCCATTGTGCAGCATAAAAATATGAGTAGCATACACAGACAGCTAAAAGCCGCATGTGCATGAGTGCGCGCACACGCTTCGAAAATTAAGCTAACAACTCAATTCTAGTCATATAAAAGTTGTTGTAACTGGGCAGCGGATCAACGCAGTGGGTGAGTGGGTGTGAGTTTCATGTGCTTTATTCGTTCTGAATTTTTGTTGTAATTGGTGTCTTAAATTTGGCCAAATTTACAAAAATTAATGTACTCAGTGACTAGTGTGGTCCTCGTATAATTTTTTTTTGTACTTCTAGTAAGTTTGTTTTTTTTTTTTCAAATTATTAGCGAAACCGTCAGCTAACGGTCGGCATTTTTCATAAACTTCCATGTAATCCCGCCTATGTATTTATGTATATACATATGTAGCTTAATTTGCCATAAAAAATCTGTAGGATATTCTAGTAATTGACAAGCAATGAAGCGGAAGCGGAAACAATATGGGGTGGTCAATATCAAATACATTTGAATATGTATGTATGCATGTAGACATGTATGTATGTTGGTAGTGTGCATTAGTGTGTGTGCTAGTATGACAATCTTTAGTATTTAGTTTATAATTGGTGTATCGAAAGTGTTTTTTGAAGTACGACGCAGCGGGTCACACTCGATTTGATAGCGTGAAAATGTGTGACGTTAAGCAGATGTTTATTTTTTATCGTCTCGAGATTTAATATTAATTGGAATATGAGAAATCGTGACAAATCTTGATCCTGAGTTTATATGTAGGTAGTTCGAAATTAGATATAGTGAGAACCAAATAGATAGACAAAAATTGGAGTACATTGAGCGATTGAAGGGAAACTAAAAATCTTACATACCAAGAATAAGACGTATTAGGTATTAGATACATATGTGACCCGGTCTATGAAAAGGTGGCTTATGACTCAAGAAAGAAATTGCGAGAAACAGCTGCTGACAGCTGCTTTTTTTGAGTCATAAGCCACCTTTTCATAGACCGGGTCGCATATATACAAAATTAATCCGGTAAGAAAATATTAACCCATCCACATAAATAAATAAATAAATGCAAGGCGCGATAAACTCCGAAGAGTTTTTAGGCCGAGCTTCGCTTCCAACGGGAGGCAGGACCCACATGTATTACGCCGGTACCGAACGACATCTGCAAATCAGATGAGTTTTCACTGAGAAGATTTTCATGGCATCAATACACTAGGAGTACTTGTCAAATCACTGCCGAGGGGCGACCCCGCTAAGAGAAACTTCCTGCTAATTGAAAAAAACGTGTTTCTAAAATTTTGATGCTGCTTTGCCCAGGGCGTGAACGCCATATTTTCGGTTGGATAGGTGGAGCACGCTACCACCACACCACGGCGGCCTGTGAACTTAACTACATTAATATTAACCCCAACGTAGGTAGCACAACCGCATGACGTGAGTATTTTTGCTTTGGTCGAGTCGTTGATTTGTTAAGCGTCGAGATTTAACCTGCTCAACTACAGAGAAAAACTCATCCTCCCTTCTTTCCTTAATTGGCGATTAAACGTTTAAGTGGTTATGCTGTGCCTACTGCCGCTAATTGGCAACACCAAGGGGATTTAAATCGTTTTCCACTTGCTCCTTCCAGCGGGGTAGAGGCTACCCACTTTCTCTGCTTCCATAGGCAGCTACTTGCTTAGCCGGAGCATCATCCTTTTCATACAGCTCATCGTTAAATGTTCTCAGTACTTGCCGTCGCTAATGCGTTGTGGTTCGTAAATCTTGTTGACCATCCCATTAGCTAAGAATAAATATTGTGAAAAAATAAATATACTACTTACGCAAGCATTAAAAACATCTTATGAGATGTTCTAGGCGTTCGCCGTGGTCTGGTGGTAGCGTGAGCCGCCTATCACACCGAATGTCCTGGGTTTAAGTCCTCGGCAAAGCAACACTGCAAATTTAGAAAAAAGTTGTTTCAATTGGAAAAAGGTTTTTCTTAGCGGTGTCACCCTTCGGCAGTGGTGTGGCAAACACTCCGAGTGTATTTCTGACATGAAAAGCTTCTCAGTGAAAATTCATCTGCTTGCAGATGCCGTTTGGAGTCGGCACAGTACATGTGGGACCTACATCACCAATATTTAGGAAAAATCAAGAAAAAAGGAGCAACACGTTAATTGTAAGAGAAACTCGGCCTAAAGTCTGTTCGGAACTTATCGCACGAGAACAAACTAGACAGTTCGTAAATAATACCCAAACACATAATCCCCAAATTCAAAACCCCCAAAATCAAAATCCCCAAAATCAAAATCTCCAAACACAAAATCCCAGTGCTATGATAAACATCATGACCGTGTAAAAAATAGCAATATATCTTTCCTCTTTCATTCATATTGTAACGAATTTGCTGCAAATCCTCTTATTTGCCCTTTTGCTAGGTTCGTATCGCTAAACTGTTGAATAAATAACTCCAATATTGAATAATGGAAAAATGGCCTTTATTAAAATACTTCACAATAACACTCAAACTGTGCAACGAATAGCTTAATAACCAAACTAATAGCTTAAAGGAAACTGACTTTCAAAATAATACTGCTATTGCTCGCTAGATATCATCTTAGTCGTGTATAAAATATATTCACGTTTTGGCAATACACATTTTTACATATCCATATATAGGACTGCTAGACGCTCTAATTCGAACAAGCTAACAGAAGCGTGTACTACGCAGAAGGACATCACCGTGGAGGTAGCCACGGTTATACAACACACCCGGACTTGGCATGACGTAGCCCAGGAAGCGTGACCGAAGGCCGCCTATGCAGAAAGTTGGTATGGACTATTAGCCTTTTTGGTCGCGGCGATTTTAAACCTAATTTGAATTTATTTCACACATAAAATGGGGATTTTGATTTTGGGGATTTTGATTTTGGGGATTTTGCTTTTTGGAATTTTGATTTGGGGATTTTGTTTTGGGGATTTTGATTTTGGGGATTTTTATTTTGGGGATTTTGTTTTGGGGATTTTGATTTTGGGGATAACGTGGTAGACATGTTCCATAGCAAATTATACAAAAAAGTATAAATAAATGAAAAATTTAATGCTGCCAAATATTTTTAAATTGTGCATATTAAGTCCCAATGTAGCCATAGGCTACCAGCCACTGAGACAAATGAGTCAAATGTTTTAATACAGCGTCATTTTGGATTAGTGATGGACGATATGGCTATTTTGAGCTATCAGTGAATATAGATATGGCTATTTTTTACAGCTATGGCGATCGCTTTCATTTATGTATCTTTGATAAGCGAATCTGAAATTATTTGTATACTTGGATATAAAAATTGAATGTTTAAGTTTGTTTACCGGAGTAGATTGAATGTTATACATTAATTTAATTTAGTATACAGAATATATGAACCAAAATTGGAATAAAAAGACGAAAATATGTACCTTTTATAGTAAACTTATGTAATGTGAAATTCTAATATGTTCAGTCTCGTATTACACTCAAAGAGATGAAACTAGCTGAAATAGATGTCTATGCATCTTTGTTTTATAAATTTTGCTAATTGAAAATGCTTTGATTTTTAAATGTAAGATGAATCAACCCGAAATAAATCTGTATATATAACACCATAAAAACATGATTTATTTACTATATTATACTACACCGATGTATTCAGAAATACTCCGTATGAATTTATTCTGAAAGTTGTATTTGGCTGCATAATATTTGTATAGTAAAGTGAATCAATTTTTAATGAAAAATACAGAGGAAAAATATATAAAATTCTTCAAACTATTATAAAAATATTCTTTAGCAGAAAATTAGCCACCCACTTCAATGCCCTAGAAATTAGCCGGAGAATTCAACCATATACAAACCATATGACAAAGCTTGAATTGCATTCTCCCAAAAAACTTAAATTTTGAGTTAATCTGTTTACAATAAGACGAGTGATATATGTTTCTATAATTCTTTTATTTTTCCATCAAAAACACAAATTTTATAAAACTGTTAACGCCTACAGCATAGAAGTATTAACTTATGAATAACACATGCATTAGTTTCATGTCCGAATCAGTTTTAGCAAGCGAAAAAATGCTATTGTTTCTTTGTTTAGGCCAACGTCCCATCTTATTTCTATACCCTCCTGTGTTTGCGATCCTTTTAAATTTTTATCGTATTCTATTCCTAGGCGCACAAGTGGACCAAAAACTATCTCGTATTGATAACCATCTCCATAACGCAATAGCACTTGTGATGGTTCAGTGTCTATACCTGGCTTCTCTAAATCCTGAAATGTTGCATCGATATTTTCCTTCCATAATTCCTCTAATTTGTTTATTTGTGCTGCTGATATTTGTCGTGCACGCCACTGCTCTTGCTCGGTAGGCATCTTAACCAACCACGGCAAAAACGAACGATCAGTTATAAGTGGCTTCCATTGTTCTTGATCCAAATTCATATACATTACGTACGCCACACGAGTAAAATTTTAGTACTGTTTCTCGAAGTGGACCTTCAGAATGTAGGGTGACTTCCCTATGTTTAGCCCTCACCGAAAGTTTTACAATTTTGGATCCAGATGTGCTTCCACGCCCATTGCAAAACCATTTTTTGCAATTATTGCACATCACTTCGTCGTCGAAATTGTGGTTGCACAAGTTTGCTTTGTTCCGTTCACCGTTTCCACAATTTCTCTGCACAAAAAGCATACTTTTTTCGCCCTTATTTACCACTATCTGTTGACGAGAAATTTTTTTTGGTTGTGCAGTTCTTAAGACAACTATCCCCATTTTTCGGTAATAGCTGGCAAACTTTTGTAAAAGTATATTTTTTCCAATTTTCGAGAAAATTATTCCTTTTTGTCGCCAATAAACTTTTTTACTCAGTCGGAAAGCAAAGCACACAGATGAGTAGTGATAAACGATCGATGATTGCATCCCCGCTATCAATATTAGTATTATAATTTCATGCCAAAGGAAAATCGCCAATCGCTATAATCGCTATTGGCGATATTCTGCCAGAGGTGATTGCCATTCAAAAGAATCGAATGAAGGAAAATCGCCAATCACTGATATTTTTGGATTGCAATAGCTATAGCTATTAGCGATTTGTCAATATCGGCGATGCAATCACCAATAGCGAAATATCGTTCCATCACTATTTTGGATACCCATTCACTCAGAAAAAAATTTCTCCCGATTGAAGAAAAATGGGAGTGAAATGGCACTTAAGAAATTTTTTCCTCATTCCCATGGCCAAATTTCTTTAAAATGAAGAAAAATTTTTCAAATTGAGGAATTTTTCCTCATTTTGAAGAAATTTTGGTCATGCGAAGAGGAAAAAAAATCTTAAGTGCCATTTCATTCAAGTTTTTTCTGAGTGTTGTTATTAACAAAAGTCATAGTAAGATATTTTTCTACAGATGGTTATTAATTTGTCAAGGAGTGGGTTAAAAAAGGCTACCAATGGTTTACTGAAATATGCATTACCTGATTTTTTTTTTTAAAGTTGACATGTGCAATTTCAAGAAAACGGCTTAACATATGTATGTATGTAGTCCTTTCAAAATCAAATTTAAACACGACTTGTTTTAACGAAAACTTCACCTCACCTTTTTTTCGTATACCACGCTATTGTTCACCACGTGGTATAACAGTTTCATATTTACAACATTGGCTATTATACGCTAGGTGACGCTGCTAGCTCTTTTCGTTTACTTCGTGTGCTGCAAACATCAATAGAGATGTACATACATATATGGCAATAAAAGTATAATAAAATAAAAACTGTTTAAAGTAAATAAATTTGGTGTATATACATAAAATTAATAATTGCAAAGGTAAATGCATTTTTGCTGGAATAAATTTCTTCCGAAGTCTTTTGATGTTATTTATGTATGTACCTATTCTTCGGTTTAGACACGTGGTTTTTAGCATGGTAAGCAAGCAAAGTCATATCAAAATAAGATGTTTTTGTTGTTGCTGTAGCGATAGAGCCACTACCCAAAGGAAGTGTTATCGATGTTGATGGTCATTTGCCGGATATCGATCCAGTATGTTTCAGTAACAAGCACGATTAAGCTGGAGACATTGGTGCTTTATCGGTAACCGTATCGGTAACCTTATAACACCTGATTCGACCAAACTTATGAGAATCAATGCAATCGATTATTGGTGCCGCTAAGGTCGTAACCGTATCGTAGCCAACCAATTGGGTTTTGGTTTACCGTCGTAACGATAAACAGCTGATTACGTTAGGGATACGGATACAGCGATACGACATACGGCACCAATGACTCCGGCTTTAAGGTATAAGCCAGACCATCTCGGGAACGATTTCATATGACCACATTGAAACTTCTAGGCCATACGGCCCCCACCTCCCAGTTCCATGAGGAACTTTGGATGGCCAGAGCCTCGGCTGCTAAGGAAACAGCACTTTAAAAAGTACCAATTATGATCTACATGCATCCTAACAGACATCTGATTGAAGAGGCCCCACCATCCAGTGGCATAATGAGTCATCTCCCCAAGCACTATGAAGAAATCCGGCGCAAAAGAATTTAGTCGTTTGAACCTGGCGAGCATAAACAGCCTCGTCCACAAGGAGTCAGCAAAAAGCTATGCCGACAAATACCCAAAACTCGCTGTTGAGGAAAGCAGATTTGGCAGGGATATGCACGTCACTCCAGCTAAACATGGATTTGGATACTGCAAAATGTTAATGGAAAATCAGAAAAATTAGCGTCACGTAATGTGGGGTCCACTTCGACAAGCCAGTTAAAACTTACCTAACCTAACCATTAATGGCACACCAGATTGTACATCATTATCATTATAATACGGTCCTGTAAAGAAGTTCCTAGCAGTAAGTAATCATTTTCTCGATAGGTTTTTAATCGGGTTTGGCAGTGACCTATTTTTTTATCGAGGTCAAAAGGGCCCGAGGAAGAAATATTTGGAAGCACGAGCCTGCAATGCACAAGTAAATCTCAGAACCTGCTCAGTATTCAGTAAATGGTAGGAGCGGGGCAGGATGACAACGAATTACAGGGAGGGGATGAAAAGACGAAAATCAAACCCAAGGGGTAGGAAAAGGAGAAAGGAGCAGGAGATTAGGGGATAATTAAGGAAGCAGTCAAAGAGGTAGAGCAAGGTAATGGGAGAGGAGATAAAGGGGATGTGAATAGAGTGGAAGATCAAGAAGAAGAAAATTGAACAGTGGAAGTAAGAGCAAGAGGATAAATACAAAACAAAAAAAAAACAAATGAAAGAAACTGACAGCTCGAAATATTTTACACTTATTAGAATAACTTTAGAATTACTTTTATATTAGACTCATCCGCTAATATTTATAGACTAGCTTATGCCCGTGGGTTTTACCCCAAATTTCTATAAGAATATGTCGGCTACGCGTAATTGACCGTGGGTGAAACATGAGTTGGTAAAGATCGACTTCTGCTACAGCTAATGACTGTTGTTGTATGATACATTCATATTTGTAACAGAATGCCCCTCGCGTAGGTGAGGTTGACAATTGAGTTGCAGAAGCCCTGAAGCTATAAAGAATTGTGTTGCGCTTATCAATCCCTTGAATCCTAGCTAATGACCGTCGTTGTGCTTCATTGATAGTGATAGGAAATTGGAGGTATTTAAAATTGAAAAGGCATATCTATCGAAATTTTCCGATAAAATGAATGGCTTCAATGACATTCGTAAAAGTTTTGTGATGAAAAGCCTTGTTCCACTACATAAGCGCGGAGAATCCAAATAACGAAGCATAAATATTGTAACGAACTTACTGAAACTCCACTCATTTTACACCTTCTACTAACTTTCGCATCGTTAAACTGTTGAATAAATAACTCTAATATTCAATAATGCAAAAATGGCCTTTATTAGA
Source organism: Eurosta solidaginis (assembly GCF_040869045.1). Lineage (NCBI taxonomy): Eukaryota > Metazoa > Arthropoda > Insecta > Diptera > Tephritidae > Eurosta > Eurosta solidaginis. Next base: position 224,696,766 of record NC_090320.1, read on the forward strand.
CTACTTTGATAGTACTTCACAATAACACTTACACTTCGCAACAAATAGCGTGCTTAAATCAAATTGATCGTCGTGCCTCCACTGTTGCTGCTTTTATACTGCGCGGTTTCCTCGTTGACATATTTCTAGGCGCTTCTATTTCCAGAACTTACTAGTTAGTTATCAGCTATAAAATTACTTAGCTGTAACTACAGATGCACGATTTTATAGCTTCTCTCATTGCATACTTTCGAGAGTATCTCAGATATATGCATGTGGTTGTGCGTTGCTTCTCCGCTGCGTGTACGTACATATGTGTAGACATAATGATTGATTCGTTTATGTAGATACAAGTGACTATCTGCTTTATTGTTGTTGTAACTTCATTGTGTGAGTATCACTTAGTGTCACTAATATTCGTCACAATATTATGGACCCTTTTTCAAGGATCAATCGATGAGGAGGAATTCCTGATGGCTCAAAAGGGTTAAGAAACTCAACCGGATATACACAGCTTGGAATTCTTCCACGACACGACTGAGTTAATATAGTGATGAGTTGCCTTGGTCCCAATGATATTAACATCCTCATTTTAAGGTGCCAAAAATGCCCTTCCTCGAAGCCATTTATAGTTTGTAAAGATAGATTCAATATTTGAAAAAAACTTAGTTACTTAGTTGGCGCTTAACTATTTAAACGGTTATGCGCGTACAACAAGGCGCGCCCGCCAGTCGCTCCTTCTCTCTGCCAACCTGGAAAAAACATTAGCTAATAAAGCTTCAGGTGATGTCATAATTTCGCAAAAACTTGAAGGAAAATAAATCAAATGTGATAGTAAAGAAATAGGAATTTTACCATAATCAATTTCAAGAGGTTGTTTAGCAAAAGCTGCTGTTGAAGTGTTTCCGCCGAAATGCACCCTCATATTTCTAAAGAGAATAAATTTTTGTACGTAAAGCCATTGATAGACGAAAAAGCACGCATTCACTTCATCTGCGACTATTCCAGCAAGTAAGAGGAAAGCACCACGCTTGGAATGATATTACACCTCAAATCCTTAAGGGTTCGGTCTAGAACTTGCAGCGACTGTTTATGAATCATGATGCACTCATCCCACACATTCACTTTGGCCTGACCGTTTCCTTATGTTGCACATCGGTGTATTAGGTGTTTGCAGACAGTGGTAATTTAAATGCGGAATGAGCTGTACGTACACCATATTAAGGGTATCCGCGGTACCTAAGGAAGCAACTGCCATAGTGATTTCTCTTTTTGCTCTTACATCTACTAATATCAAATTTAGCACAAAGTGTTAGGGATTGATCTCATATAACTGTTTACTGAGTTTCAATGTTCTAGCATGAATACCTTCAGAGTTATGCCGTACCAAATATTCCATTTGTATGGGAGGTGACACGCCTTATATATCGAAATTATTTTTAGAGTCCGAGCATCCTTCGAAGGTTTCTTGGTGCAAATTTGGTTGTGATCGATCTATCCGTTTAGAACGCAACCCGATCAAGACCTACACATATATATAATTTGAATTTTATATATATAGACTTTTTGTTATTTTTATAAAATATGCCATTTGAAAAAGTTTTCCTACATATTTATTGTCTTTACAGGTTATTGCTCGTCCACATTTCCGCGGTTGGTTGGAACCATCGCATGATGTTTCAACGTGGTTGCGTAAAATACGAGCAGTAGACGGCGATGGAGAGGCTAATCTAAAGAATTTCCTGGTGGCAGGATATGTAAGTCCAACTTCAACTATTTATTTCATTACAAATTTTTAAATACAATTGATCTTCCTTTGAATACTTATAGCTTTGGTATGAAACAAATCGTGATATAAATGCCGGCGAAGAAATCACAATCGATGGACGGCCGCGCACACCCATACACTTAAACGATGGCTTCATCAATGGAGCGGATGCGGGAGCATTGGGTACAGCGGTTGGATCGCTGCATGCTGATGATAAGAGTGAACGTGATAATGGTGAGTGATAAGAAAATATTTGGCATTTTCAAAGACTACGTTGAGAGAGAGAAAAGGGAGGGATCAAAATTAATTTCTCGCATACTTATTAGGCAGTTAGGATCTGTTTTTTTATCTCTTCTTTTGTATGAGTACATCTATGTCATGTTCATTTATTTTTCGCTTTATTTGACTATTATACACGCCGTCAATCTTATCGCGATGCTGCAGCCAGCGATCCTCGCAAATAGGAAATGAGCAGCTGCAGCGAGATTAAAACATATACAGCATACAAATGTATGTACATACATACAAGTTTTTAATACAATGTATGTTAAAGTCAATGAAAAAAAATTATGCATTCTTTGTTGTTGTGGTTGATTGTAGGCAATGTTTGTGCTTAGCAAATATCATTGGCGATTAGTGAGCGCAAACATGCAATTGATAGCGAGCAATAAGCGTGACTTGCCACATGGCATGTGTGTTGTTGTTTTTATGGCTTTGGCAATGCATATTTATGTGTTTGTGTGTGTATTTATAGACTTTCAGGGATATGCGTTCATTAGCGTGCGTCTTAAATTTTTGACAGCATTAAATTTGTAGCAACAACACCAACGCGAGTCACTGAATTGCTCCTTCAGAGACAGCAAATACCACAATATGCCGCTTACTTTCTTCTAACCAATGAATCATGACAATTGTGAGCATTGACTCTCCCTCCACCTGAATCTCCCACGGGCGTCGGTTGATAAATTCGTCTTCACAGCGGAGGCTTTGGGCTCTCTACGTTACACTATCTTTATATCTGAGTAAAGCTTATACAGTTTATCATCATACCTCCTTCGATACTCGCCGTTGGCATCACGGATAGGGCCACATAAATCTTCCAGACCACATTTCCCCCGAACACTTCAAGGACCATCTCATCTTTTCTCAACACCGTTCATAATTACTAGGACAGGTATGATGAGCGACTTGTAAAGCGTGATTTTTGTTCGTCGAAAGAAAACTTTACTTCTCAATTGCCTACTCAATCCAAAGTAGCACTCCGTTTGATTTCAAAGCTACTTTGTTTGGACTAGACGAGGTCCTTAACAATCTCAAACTTAACTTAATCAACGGTAACGTGGCTGCCAAGGGGCGAATGCGCCGAGTTTTTCTTGGATGACAACAAGAACTTTGTCTGTTCCTCATTTATCGCAGGATCAGTTTTTTTGACTATTTATCCAATCCAGAGAAGGCAGAACCTACACTGAAAGAAATGGTGCTGGTAAAATCAACAAATCGGTTCTGTTGTTCTTGACTTAACAGAGATTCGGTGAAATTGATCGAATTATGGTCAATTCGACGGAGTTCTTTGTCAAGCGAACAAATTAGTTTAGTCATTTCAACAGAAGAGAAATTGTTGCTCTTAAGTTAACAAAATTCTGTAAAATTGACAGATTCCTAATCAATCTAGCTGATTTTTATGTTAACACAACTGGTCATTTCAACAGCGATCAACAGTCAATACATGAGCAAATTTCAAAAAGAATTTTACGCTCACTGCGCTCTCTACTTTGTACTTATGTATGCTGTGTACTATATTATGCACATATTTACGTATGTATGTATATGGCGGCCGCCGTGGCGTGATGGTAGCGTGCTTCGCCTACCACACCGAAGACCCTGGATTCACACCACGGGCCAAGCAACATAAACATTTTAGAAATAAGGTCTTTCAATTAGAAGAAAATTTTCCTTAGTGAGGTCGCCCCTCGGCACTGTTCGGCAAGCACTCCGAGTGTATTTCTGCCATGAAAACATCTCAGTGAAAACTCATCTGCCTTGCAAATGCTGCAACATAGGTACTTTCGTACAAAGCTGTCGTAACAACTTTTTTTGTTCATTTGACTACTAAAATGGTCAATTACGAATCAACGATTTGTGCGCAGTTGATTCAACATCTTGTTGCAATGGATAAAAATTGACAGAAATTTCGGTTGAATTAACCTATATTTCGGTTGATTTTACCAGTATTTTTCTTTCAGTGTACAGCGCGTTTGTTAAGGCCAATGATATCAATATCATCAGCATACGCCAGTACTTGTACGTTTTTATCATAGATTGTACCATCGCGGCTTAGATCTGTTGCTCGAATTATCTTCACCAGCGTAGGGTTAGAGTAATCGCGCGAGACGAAGTTGCCCTGTCTGAAACTTCGCTTGGTTTCGAATGGCTTCCCAAATCCTTCCCAAACCTTACGGAGCGAAGTTAAACTCTTATATAGCATCATACAAACAACTCATATTCACGCTGTCAAATACTGCTTTTAAGTCAACCAAATGATGGTACGGTTCGATTCTCTTATCTTGACTCCGCTTCGAGATCTGGAGTATCGTTCAGACCTGATAAGGTCCAATGAGTTCGTTGACTTTGGGCTTCAGTATTTTACGCTATATAGAATCTTATGTGCGATATTAAGCAAGTTGATTTCGCGGTAATTGGCGCGGTTTATGGGACCACCTTTCTTGTGGATTGGGCAGAGCACATTTAAATTCCAATCTGAAGGTATGCGCTCGTCCGACCAAATTTTGCATAGGAGTTGATGTATACTCCTTACCAACTCTTCGTCTCCGTGACTGAACAGCCCGCCGCCTTGTTATTCTTCAAGCGGGTTATTGTCATTCTCTCTTCGTCACAATTGGATGCTGGAACGAACTTTCCGCCATCAGCTATCATTGTATCGGTTTCGTGTTCCCTCTCGCATGCTAGAAATGAGAAGAAGTGTTCCTTTCACAACTTAAGCACATTTTGTATACCAGTTTCCAGGTCGCCATTATCATTCCTGCAGGAATCTGCAGAAATTTTAAATCCTGCCGTCAACCACCGAATTATTATTTATTATTATTTATATTTCGGCCCTTATTCCTATCAGCCAGGATTTGAAGCTCCAATAAACCGCGTGTTGCCGCGCCCGCATGCACTGTGGCCCTATATCAATATTACCAATTGTTTTTGCGGGCTCGCTGGAAACCTACATACGGTGTCAACAGCGGCTGTGCGTAATGATATAGAATTTCGCTTCCACTGATCGGCTACATCGTCAAGTCGATGTTTGGCTTTTCAACGGCAAACTGTTCTTTCGTCATTGCGCGCACTATTTGCGATGAACAGGTAGGCTGCCCTAAGGTATTGTTCCGAGTAGATATTTGGACCTCAAAGAGTGCGCACATACAGGATACTGGAACGATGCCTGCCGTCCAATCACGACGCAATCTTTTGTTCGTTCGAGTTTTTCGATCAGGCGTCAGCCAAGTACCTTTTCAAGCTAGAACCTGGTACTTCAGATTACCATATTTCGAGCCAGGGCAAAATCAATCAGCCTCAACTTAAAGTCGGCCTGCATGATTTTAATATCATGGCGGAGGCAGTCATCGTATAATTTTTCTATACCCCCATGATTCCTATCTAGGGTTAGTGTCAGCCTTTGCCTTGAGAAGGACATCAACCAACCAAAACAACCGAAATCTTTTCCTAAAAGAGTTCGGAAACATCAGGTTAATACATGCCCATAAATTAGGATTTTTAAAATTATAGTCCATTAACGACAGTTACCAACTGCATTTTTATACCCAGCTGTACTTGTACACAGGGTATTATAACTTTGATTGGATAACGGTTGGTTGTACTTGGTTGCACAGGTACAAAGGAATCGAGATAGATATAGACTTCCATATATCAAAATCATCAGTATCGAAAAAAAATTTCATGGAGCCATGTCCGTCCGTCCGTCTGCCCGTTAACACGATAACTTGAGTAAATATTGAGATATCTTCACCAAATTTTGTACACGAGCTTATCTGGGCCCAGAATAGATTGGTATTGAAAATGAGCGAAAGCGGATGATAACCACGCCCACTTTTTATATATATAAAATTTTGGAAAACACAAAAAACCTGATTATTTAGTAAATAATACACCTAGAATGTTGAAATTTGACGTGTGGACTGACATTGAGACTCTTGATAATTTTTGAAAAAAATTGTTTAAATGGGCGTGGCACCGCCCACTTGTGATAAAATCAATTTTACAAATATTATTAATCATAAATCAAGAATCGTTAAACCTATCGTAAAAAAATTCGGCAGAGAGGTTGCTTTTACTATAAAGAATGCTTTGAAGAAAAATTAAGGAAATCGGTTAAGGACCACGCCCAATTTTATATAAAAGATGTTTAAAAGGATCGTGGACGAATAAAATAAGCCATATCTTTGCAAAAAGAGCTTTATATCAATGGTATTTCATTTCCCAAGTGGATTTATAACAATAGATAGCAAAACCGCTCCTTTTATGACTAAGCAATTTTCTATGTTTCGGGAGCCATAACTCGAAGAAAAATTTTTTCAGAATAGAACTATATCTATATGTATTATTGAGCAGCCTTGTATGTAAAACTATTAAGCACATAAAACAAACAACAACAGCATGTCAAGTATACAGCTGGGTATGTAATGTTTGGTTTCACCCGAACTTAGACTTCCTTACTTATTTTTTTTTTTTTTTCAAAATACTCCTAAATATCTTATGAAGGGAAACAATAAAAGATGTGGTGCAATCCTTTATTGGTTATTTTCGTAGGATATTGAGTTTGTACGGAAAATTTCGGGTTGGCTGGTAAAGCCTCTTCGGACTAAAAATGACTTAGCAAACTCTTCGGAGGCAGTCAAGGACACCCTAGTATATATAGATATGTGCGCATGTATCTGCTCATATAAATATGTAGTTGATTAAACAATTACTTGCATTATTATTCACACGTTGTACAATAGTGCTCATGTCATGTGATAGAAGCTGGCTGCCAGCTTTATTACTTGCTGATCCTGGCTGAAGCCTGATTGTCAAATATTACCGAGCGATGAGGGTGCTAGCAGAAGGGTGTTGTTTGATTGTCATTTCGACTGTTGTTTTCCTCTGATAAACATCATAAGTAGATATGTAGTAGCTCAAAGAAGCAGTGAGCACAACAACAATAACTACATATCTATGTTATTAAATATTAATAACAATGTGAGAATAATTATGTGACGTTACGCGCCATTCGTTGATTATTTGCGGCATTTTCAATTTCAATTTACACTTTCAAAAATCATCAGCTATAAAAATCATTTAAGTATGTTCATATTTGACCCCGCGCTTAACGTCACACTCACCCTTTTGTAACGAGTTTGCATTTGCGCATGCGCGACGACGCCTATCATTTGCTTGCTGCTATTCATATTCACCGGCAAGCTTCGTTGACTACTGACTGCCGCATGCATTATAAGGCGACCGCATATGTTTTCATTTGTTATTAAAATGTTTGATAATTCCATTAAGGCCAGCAACACATCACATTACAATAACAACAACAACAGCAGCAGCATTTATGCTAACAACCACCATTGATGCCACATTACAGCATCATTGCAATCAGTTAGGCTGATAGTCCAAAGCCAGTCAGACTGGATTCTATGCATAGAGCGAGATGCGCTTAAGTTTGGGTGGTGTGGCGCGCATAGCCGTGCTAGGAGTGTTGACAATTTTTAGACGGCCTCTCTTTTTTTTTGTGTAGATATGTTTGTTGTTTGTGCACGATGTAGTAGCGAGTAGCGATTATTATTAGTGGCAATGCGTCGACAATGTCCCCTCATCAGCGGCCTCATCATTGCAAATAGGCTGAAAACATGGCATACGCTCAATTGAATCATAATCCGGGTATTCGTAACATTCATATTTTAATGTTTGTTTGATTTTTTGTCGTTAATATTTATATTTACATGAACGAGAACGCTTGGATTTGAGGCATCTTAAGCGAGGTGTAGGTACTGTGGGTTGCAAGAGCTTAAATATTTTTTTTTTTGAAGTTAGCATTTGCTGGATGATGTTGATTATTTAACTAGGTTGAAGCTACTTCTACCAATCGTTGACATTCATAGTGCCCACTTTTATGCAAACTTACGTAAAAACTGAGCCTATAGCAATACAATTCTGGTTCTACGTTGAAACTAACTCCAATACAAATAAATCAGCCTGCCGTACTGCACTTGAGTCCAGATTACATCCCTCTGTGGTGGCATATTTCGACATACGAACATCCATCGGATGCTAAAATCTGCTTTTCTAGAGTTATATCGAACTTTCTTTTGTCGAGGAGGGTGACAAAGACCAGTAGAAGGCAAACAACTAGTAACACAAGTACATATTAAAAGGTGAAGGCAAAAATAAGGGCGAAGTCAAATTATTTGGGAAGCAGACCAAGAGAAGGTGAAATATGAAGATGACGGCAAGTAATAAGATGAAGACGAAGGCTAGGAGAAAGACGAAGACAGATGTAAATACGAAGGAAAAGTATAAAGTTAATGACGGGAATAAAGAAGAAGGAGATAAAGACGAAGGCCAAGAAAAATAAAGAAAAAAATATGAGGGCGATGATGTGGAAGATAAACCAGAAAACCGTGAGAAAAAAATTCATATAAAGATGGAGATAGAGACAAACCAAGGCGAATTCATTACAGGTGGTGTCATCCCATCAGCTGATTGCTTCTTCTTGATAATTTTCCAATCAAAGCCTTGTACAACAAAATGTCAGTTAATCGATTAAAATTTTATTTTGACTTCACATTCTTCAGTACGGCGAATTGGTTGAATTCGCTTTGCCATCACCTGGTATGGATTCGCCTTGAGACGAACGTAACACGAAATCGAAGACAAAGCAAATACGAAAGCGATTGTGAAGACGGCCACAACATTTAAACTAAGAAGAGCAGAAAGATGAAGACAAAGAGAAAATCGAAGGCAAATGTTAAGTCGAATACCAAGGCCAATCCATACCAGGTGGTGGCAAAGCGAATTCAATCAATTCGCCGTGCAGAAAAATGTCAAGTCAAAAGAAAATTTCAATTGATTTCGATTAACTTACATATTAAAGTACAAGACGCTGTATGGAAAATAATCAAAAAGAAGCAATCAGCTGTTGGGATAACAACACCTGGTACTGAATTCGCCCTGGTTGAATACAAAGACTAAGAAAAATATGAAGATGGAAACAAATGATGAGCAAAAATTCGAACAAAAAAAAAAAATGAAGAAGAAATTAAATGCAAAGAGGAGGACAATAAGGGGCATAAAAATATAAATACTTGACGCTATATACCTCTTCGAAGACTTAGGCCGAACACAAAGGTGGAGATACATAAATGCGAAACCTAGGATACTGACATGAGCGAATATAGATACAACGAGGAAGATGATACCAAACACGGCGATGTAGATTAAAATGAATACAAAGGCAATAAATGACGAAGCGAAGTCAAAGATAGAAATAGAAACTTAAACAAAGCAAATTCGTAGCCGAAAGCAAAGACAACACCTTATTACAAACAACCAAGCCGTGAAAAATCGCTCGGGTTAGATAACGCAAGTAGGGTTAGGCTTAACGGGGTGGGGATGAATACTATCTGCAGCAAGATAAAGCTGTAAACTCCGGAATTCGATGCTGTACCACGAGAAAACCAAGAATCGTCCAGAGCATTGGAAACAGTATCTATCCTGTGAAGTGTTTTCAAGACAAGACAATTGCAAATTTCCTTAAAAGGGAAGAAAAGAAGGTTCAGGCTTATTATAAGAAAATAGGGCTGATAATCCGCAGACGGTGCAGTTATTACTTAACAAATACAGTCTCTAACGTTTGGGACCTTTTTGGTTGCCGCGAATAAATGCATTTTTTAGGTAACTGTTCCAGTAATCTATTTGAAAATGATTAAAGAACTACACTGAATGAAATGACGTTAGTTAAATTAACAAATCGGGTTTATTGTTCTTGAATTAACAGACATTGGAACATTTGTCAAACAAGCAAAATTGTTTAGTTATTTCAACACAAGCGAAATTGTTGGTCTCAAGTTACCAGTATCTTTACCAATGCGGATTCACAATAAACAAACTGATTTTCCTGTTAAAATAACTGATTTCATTGGAGATTTCAACAGCGAACAACCGTCAATATTATGCAAATAAATCAGCTAATTGAAGTTCGATTGGTGAACTTAAACTTATTTTCGGTTTGAGAGTTGGGTTCTACTTTGTTTGAGAACGCTATGTTTCTCTATTGTTTCCCGCCTTCCAACATTAGTGAGTGCTTTAGAGAACCGGGTTGTCTGCAGAATCTACTTATAACTATAGGTAACTTCAGTGTTTGTTGGGAACATACCTCATATTTTATTTTAACAATTACTATCGGGCTTTGTATAGAGAACTAACGCTTCAATCCATGCTCAGCTGTCTCAGAACTTATATGCAGTCAAAATGCTACAGTGGTCTATCCGACACAGTTCTTCTATACTATCAACTAACCAATTATTCCAGACTCAGCGATGCAAGAACTAGCATCAAAAAACTGTAGACATTTTTTTCTAAAACGAAGTCGACCTTCGACACTGGTTTGACAAATACTCCTAGTGTATGTCTGCTTAAAAAGTCTTCTCAGCAAAAAATCACCTGCCTTACAGATGCGGTCGGAGACGGTTCGATTTTTTAGGATAAAATAAAGAAAATTAAAACTTCACGGAGGTATATCGTGCCAAGCCTATTATTATGATTATATCCAATAAAGAAATTATTTTAAATCCTATCATACACATTCATTTGCATTATTCTGCCTTTCATTAACTACCATCAAACCCACTGTGTAGCATCAAACAAACCACCCATGATAACCAGTCAACGCAGTAGCTTTAGCCTATAGGCCTTCGTTTAGTCGACAGCTTAACTTTGATGATTACATACTCTTTTGAATAGCACATGCTATCCATGTGCTTATAAAAAAACAATAAAAAAATCATATTTATTTTACACGTAGGATATGTTTGCTCATTTCATACATATTGAGAACATTTTTTTGTTACCGAGTTGAAAAAAGTAACCGGTTAGAGTAATGTAAAGAAAGGAAAACAGAGCAGGAACTAAAAATATAATTAAGCACTTTTTTTCAGGGTTTCAAGAAACCAGTGGTGAATTTAACGGGCGGCAAATGGGACATTGCCGACTGGGCTGTCCTCAGAAATAGGCAAAAAGGGCCCTCAACCCTTCCACCCCATGTAATGAGGTTAATCTGCATGGATAATTTGTATATGATTAGCCTTATAATTATTAAGTTCACCGTGTTTCCAGAATTTTGGAATAGAGCTAGAATTATTTTCCTTGTTTTGCCTACATAACAATTTCATAGTAAAATTACTTTTTTTCAACCTCCCGTTGAAGGCCCTTAGACTTACTTAGTAATTTTATAATGAAATATTTATGTAGGCGTTACACATAATTTTTTTTGCATAATAGCTGACTCAACAACAGATGTCGCTCACCTAGATCAAATGACTATTTTGGTAAGATATGTTGTGATTAACAAAGATATTTCAAACCCTCCTAAATTTGTAATCAAAGAGAGTTTTCTGTACTTTGTCCGATTGAAAAAATGGGATGCAACGTCCATTTGCAATTAAATCACAGCAATCTTGTTTGAAAAATTTAATTTTGAAAAAAAATATTGTGGCGAATCTTCACATCACTAAATAAATGCACAACAAAAAAATATTAAAGCAAGCTACATAAACACATTAATGATCATTTACCAAATATATATAAGGAAACGAAGAGATAACTCACACACAGATGTAATCATCAGCCGAAGTAGTACTCACATATACACACGCATATGGTTATGCGAGAGACTATAAACTACAAATATACATGTACATATATGGATGGTAACCAAGCGTGGATTTCGAGAAGTTACTAGACTTTTGGAGAAATGGGTGGACGAGACAGAGAGTATAAAACAACGAAAGCTGAGTAGTCAGCAGTTGGAGCATAGCAACTATGCATTGGTTGTGAAGTATAAGTGTTATTGTAGTCTAATAAAGACCATTTTTGCATTACTGAATATTGGAGTTATTTATTCAACAATTTAGCGATACGAACGTTAGTAGAAGGTATAAAATAAGCGGAGTTTCCCCAAATTCGTTACAATATCTTTGTGGTCAAAGCTATGACGGTGCCCCTGTCATGTCTGAGGGTAGCGAAGGTGTTCAAGTGAAATTAAAAGACTTTCTCGACGACGGCGATGGATAACTTCTACTGTATATTCACTGCTTAGTCATTAAATGAACTTGGTTTTAATTCATGCAGCAGAAAAAAAATGCAAGTTCCTCAATCAAAGTTATTTTTTGCTCCATTGAAAGCATTTTTAAAGGACTTTATTTAGCTTGACTTTACAGGGTGGCTTGTTGGCTTGCATGAATTTTGTAATTGAAATTTAAGTAACTTCCCGATAAGCTACAAGCTTGAAATTTGAAATATGTTCAGAACCCGATGAAGATGTAATAATAAGAAAAAAATAACTCCGATAGGTGGCGCATAGATCGAAATATTTAAAAAAATTGTATGCGGTCCGATTTTTTTCATATTTGGAACACATAATACATACAAGAATAGAAAGAGACCTATGAAAAAATCGCCGCTAGGTGGCGCAAGGATCGAGATATTCAAAAAATCGTATTTGTGGTCCGAATTGGCTCATATTTGGAACACATAATACATACATGAATTGAAAGCGACCTATGATGTCCGATTTGGCTCATATTTGGAACAAATATTACATACAGTCCGGTAGAAGTGACATCAAAATATTTTTGAGTTGGAGGTGGGACAAGCATACGTGGTGCAGAGTCGAGTAAAGTGTTTGGAAGGATTATGTATTGAGGACTTAGATTGTAACAAATTGTCTGGAAAGAGTCCGTGTAATAATGAGTCACTAAATGAACTAAATAGAATTAAATAAAGCCTACAAACTTGAAAACAAAATAATAAAAAAAAAAAAATTTAAGTTAAACAGTTTTTGAAAACAATACTTACATGAAGTAATAATAATACTAAAAGCTAGAAAATGATAAGGTAGGTCCTAGGTACTAGTCATCACACTCCTCATCAATCTAGGGCGTTGATCAGACAATTAAATAAAAGCGTTGGGCGCGTGAAACAGTTTTTTGATGCCTGGAACTTTCAAAAATATCGATCAGGATGTTTTGGAAAACTGTGTTATTACTTTATCAAAGATGTACTCAAAGTTTTTCACTACTGATTTGAAAATTGAGCTTGTCGCTTTTACTGACATGTCTATTACAGATAATCGGGATTTTACTGACGGCAGTCCATTACCGTGTTTAGAGTTTGTAGTTGCAAATAATATGATGGACACTTTTCCTGAATGCTGCAGTTTATGTCGACTGTTCTTAACTTTTCCTATCGGTTCAGCTAGTGCCGAACGAGTCATGAGTTCGTTGAAAATTGTTAAGAAATATCGCCGAGCTCTTTTATCTGAGGATACCCTGAACAATTTTTGTATTCTTTACATCGATAGATCAATAGCGACGTTGATCAATTTGGCTTCTGCAATGGAATTATTTGCTGAACGTAAAGCTAGGCGTGTATTCAAGGTGACATAATTCAATGTTTACTAATTCTATTAATATTAATTATCTGGGAAACTTAAAAAATTGCGGTCATACAAATTATAATTGTTTATATTTGTATCTATGATTAAAATTACTTTTGATTACTACAGTATTTTTTTGCCCTACGAAAGTGGGCCCCCTAAATATCATGCCGACCGGGCCATTTTCCTTAAATCCGCCACTGCAAGAAACCCATTTTTGGTTTATCTTTCTTCATATCCTGATTATTTCTAGGGATTGTTTCAACTCTAATACACTTTTAGATGTTGTGCTATGCGAGCTTGAGTTTCCATCCAGTGTTAACGTTATGTCCTTCGACAGCAGGTCTACAAGTGCCATATGCAGAATAGCATACAGTGCACGCTTCTAGCGTTTTAGGATTGTTGTCCGTCGGACTTCTTTTCCTAAGTCGCAGATAAAGTCTATCAGTGCTCAAGGATGTTTTTCAAAGCTGCGTGCGTAACATATCCTCTGCCTGCTTGTTTTTTGGAGGATGTAGTTCTGATTCGCTTCCGTAGGTTGATATACATTACATATCTTCCAATCCTCTGTTGGTACATTCGAAATATGACTGTGAGCTCTGAAGCCGCACGCATCCTCCAACTTCATCACTTATGGGATGCATACTTTGACTTTGACTATCGTGGGATCTGCCATCTACCATCTCTACCACCTCAATTCGCATACACGTGTTTTGCCTTTGGGTTGGGTTGAGTTGAACTGACTACTCAAAAGCTTCACATAGACTGAATTTGTTCATAGTGTTATAAGAATTTGTTTGACCACCAGACGTAAGAACCCCAGTAAGGTGCCAAGACTTATTTTATAGAATAACGCCGCCCTCTTTGCAAATACTAGCAGTTTTTTAGGACTTAGCATAATTGCTACCTCGAGACTTGCCAACTCAACTGCCACTAAAGGCTGTTTTACCTTTGGAAGTTGGGAAAATCTTCCTCTAGACACTTCAAATTAGCGACTTTATTGCGCGCTGTCAACTTAACACCTCTGTACCACGGCGCCGGTTGAAAGCGGCATATTTGGTTTTCCCCACATTATCTTGAGCACGAGCTTCCATGTCACTCAACGTCCCGCGAACAGCTAGAGTCTTAGTGTTACCTCCCTCTTTATTATTACTCACTTCCTCATCCGCTGTTGGCTTACCGCCAGCTATCGCGTCTTCTTTCTGTTCTACAGATTCCAAGGTAATTACTACCTTGCTATTGGAGTCCATCTGTCCTATAGCTTTAGATCCACTTGTCTTGTCAATACGTTTGGGCTGCCTCACAATTCTGGGACGTTGTGCTTTCATCCTCTAGAAAGCAGGCCACCCCTTTAGTCGAACGTGGCCTCTTTATTCTGCCGTCCGAAGCTTTTTGAACTACCTTGGACCTACTACTACTGCCTCGTGGGCCCTGCCGAAGTGCTCATTCTCCAGTTCTGTTGGGTTGCATACTACTCCTAAGCGTTTGGCACTAAGAACTGCATGGTAAGGTGTCAGGGCTTTTTCACTCTCTCTGCTTCGTACCCTTCTCCGCCCTACTTCTTCGTTCGGATTCATCTGGCGACAAAGATCTTCTTCTTTTCTCCTCTTTATCAACATAAGATCTTGAGTCAATATGATGTAAATATGTGGAAGAAAACCGTCCGCATAGCAGCGCACCTTACTGTTGTAAAGCCACAGTAACTTTCCGAGGCGACTCGGCATTAGACAGGCCCGTTGAAATCATCCAATAGGGAAGGTAGCATAACACATTGGTTCGATTGTTGAAAGTACATTTTTAATGAGCATAGCTGCTATTTTGCTACGCGATTGCAAAAAGGATTCGACTTTTTCATTAAATTTGATTTGTACCAGTATTTAGTTGGGTTTTTTGTTGTTGTTCTTGCTCTTGTTAGTTAGATGTATACACATGTACGCACAGTTATAGCCAGCCATGTGGCAGACGCAATACAAATGCTAATCAACGCAACAATCACAAAAGTGGTGGCGGTTATGGCGGCGGTGGTGGTGCTGTTGATATTGGAAGCGATGCGGTGGCGCATGCGTGACGCGGATAATTATAAATATGTGGGATTTATAACGACCAAAACCAAGCGACGACCCAAAAACAAGGCTGTACGCCATGGACTTAATTATTACACTGCTATGTTTATGCAGTGGCTGTGACTTGTGTGATTGCGATTGTGATCTGTTATATTTTGCTGTTGATCGCTTGCCGCATGCGTTAGTTAGATGCGATTATCCTGACGACGTCGTGATATTCATACTTACATGCATTTGACACGCAACGCCCAACAGCTCAAGATTAATTTAAATAAAATTGTATGCATTTATTTGTTTATTGCATGAAATTAAAATCCCAACAACAACAAAAAAAATTCAATCATCTACATACATACATACATACATACATACAAGTAGTAAAGTACTTGCCTCATATGGTTCTTTTCTTATGTAACCGTTTTCTAGCGCAAATTTCCCACTCTCATTTGTGCACCTGCCCAGTAACGGTGACTTACTGCTTTGCCGCCAAAATGCATAAGCTACATTTTTTTTAATAATTGTATTTTGTGATATTCTTAACGTATTTTAATGTGTATTAAACTCATTTTATTACTTGCTTTCGTGCTCTTTAATGATATTCACCATGTCTTCGTTCGTGTTCCGCTGCATTGCACACGCACATGGACCCCTTCTTGCAAGGACTCGTCAAAAGGACATCTGGTCACAAGCGTTGCTGTTCGCTCTGTTTTGAGGGTCATTTATGCACTTTATGTCTGTAGGTAATGTGTCAAAGTTAATTTGAATCATTAAATTTTAAAATTAAAGTTTCTTTATTCGTCACATTTGGTTTACTGAGGGATTAATTTTACTCGTACGAAGAAAATCAAGTATTCCATAACGAATTGGAAACTATATGAATTATATCATATTGGAGTATCTTTGGTGCTATATTCAAGAAGTTAAGCATGTATAATGTAACCTCTCCCAATCGAAGGAGGGTGAATGACTTCGGTGCCGCTGGAAACTTGGTAACGCGTAGTACTAGATTCAAAGAAAAACCCGCCCACAAACTTATCTGATTGAACAACCAGCCAGTTAAAGACCTCATATATACTGAATATATCCATAGTGTCACAAGAATTTCTTTGACGACCTAGGGTAAGAACACCAATCAGGTGCCAGAACTTATGTTATAGAATAACTGTGTCGTTTTGGCAAATACGAGAAATTTTCTAGGACCTAGATAAATTGCTGCCTGGAGGCCTGTTAACTCTGCCGCCCATAATAGCTGGAGCTTAGACTTGGCGATCGCAGGACAAGAACACAGGAAGTACTCAAACGTTTCCTTCTGCAGCTCGCACTTCCTACATGTGCTGTTACTGACGAGGCCACTCGCTTCTGTCCACGCCTTTCCTGCTTGATTCATAATATGTAACTCCTAACTCCTTTTGAATTCAGCGAGTGCTGCCCCCTACTTTGCCAGTTCATCGGCCTTTTCGTTACCGTCTGTCCCTTAATGACTGGGAACCCAGTACAGATGTATGGGCCTGAAAGAAGTTTTACCAATTCTTCATTGCATTCCAGAGCACTTCTTGCTGATAGACTGTGTGAGATTATTGCCTTAATCGTTGCCTGACTATCAATATATTTATTGACGCGACTGCAGCTTAAGCACGCTTCCTCCAGAATTTCTTCTGCTTTCTTCACGGCTTTAATTTCCGCCTGAAAAGCGCTACAGTAACTTGACAGCCTGTAAGATCTACTTATTTCTGTATCGACACAGTAAACAGCAGACCCATCATCATCATCAGCTTTGAGTTTAAGTTACTAAAACATTAAATTTTAATTTTCTAAGTCTTCATAGAGAGATCTAAGCTGACCCCTTACGCCGCTCTTTAATCGCCTCCAATCGGGAACAAACTTTATATGTGATACTTTTGAACTAGGTATTACCGTGTGAGGGAGTGGGGCTAAAAAATCGTTTATTTAACCCTCCGATTAGCGGTGAATAAATTCAACACATCTTAGCGATATCGTCTTGCCAGACGAAATTTGGCACTTTGAACTTTATCCACAAATATTTGAATTTTTATTATTTGAAGAAAACTCGTGATTACCCAGAAATAAATTTGAATTGTTGTTGATAAATTTTGAAATGAATACGAACTATGCGGTCTTATAGGCTTAAAAATAGGGTCGTCTAGCCGGACGACAACGCTAAAATGTGATATAATCAATTTTGGTACAAAAAAAAAAAAATTTAAAAAAAACATAAAAAGAAAAAAATATCGATTTTCGAATTATTATAAAGACGGCCTCTAAACTTAAACAGTAACTAAAGCTTCACATGGTCGAGTGGCTAGCGGTAAAATTATTCACGAAAATAAAGACTTCTCGTCTGGCCAGACGCCAAATCGATAGATAGCTATCGGAGGGAAAAGGGCCACCAAAATGTACATATCAGAGCCAAGATGAAATAAATTTGAATAATTCAATTATATTTATGATAATATCGTTGATATTTCTATCTTTAAATGAATAATAGTGTCAGCGCTTAAACAGGCGAATGTGGAATTGGATTTCCCAGGCTTCAGTAGAAATTTAGTAAGATCATTGTCTTATTATACTCAGTTGAGCAGAGCTCACAGAGTAATTAACTTTGATTGGATAACGGTTGGTTGTACAGGTATAAAGTAATCGAGATAGATATAGACTTCCATATATCAAAATCATCAATATCGAAAAAAAATTTGATTGAGCCATGTCCGTCCGTCCGTCCTTCCGTCCATTAACACGATAACTTAAGTGAATTTTGAGGTATCTTGATGAAATTTGGTATGTAGGTTCCTGGGCACTCATCCCAGATCGCTATTTAAAATGAACGATATCGGACTCCAACCACGCCCACTTTTTCGATTTCGAAACTTTCGAAAAACCGAAAACGTGCGATAATTCATTACCAAATATGGACAAAGCGATGAAACTTGGTAGGTGAGTTGAACTTATGACGCAGAATAGAAAACTAGTAAAATTTTGGACAATGGGCATGGCACCGCCCATTTTTAAAAGAAGGTAATTTAAAAGTTTTGCAAGCTGTAATTTGGCAGTCGTTGAAGACATCATGATGAAGTTTGGCAGAAACATTACTCCTATTACTATATGAATGCTTAATAAAAAGTAGCGAAATCAGAGAACGAACACGCCCACTTTAAAAAAAAAAATTTTTTAAGTCAAATTTTAACAAAAAAAATTTAATATCTTTACAGTATATAAGTGAATTATGGCAACATTCAACTCCAATAATGATATGGTGCAACAAAATACAAAAATAAAACAAAATTTCAAAATGGGCGTGGCTCCGCCCTTTTTAAATTAATTTGTCTAGGATACTTTTAATGACATACGTCGAACAAAAATTTACCAATCCTTGTGAAATTTGATACGGGCTTATATTCTAGGACGATAACTGTTTTCTGTGAAAAAGGACGAAATCCGTTGAAGCCACGCCCATTTTTTATACACAGTCGACCCTCTGTCCTTCTGCTCGGCCGTTAACACGATAACTTGAGCAAAAATCGATATATCTTTACTAAACTTAGTTCACGTACTTATCTAAACTCACTTTGTATTGGCATAAAAAATGGCCGAAATCCGACTATGATACGAATAATAAAAAATGCCATAAATCTATACCAAATACGAAAAAAGGGGTGAAACGTGGTAATTGGATTGGTTTATTGACGCAAAATATAATTTTAGAAAAAAACTTTTTAAAATGGGTGTGACACCTACCATATTAAGTAGAAGAAAATGAAAAAGTTTTGCAGGGCGAAATCAAAAGCCTTGGAATCTTGGCAGGAATACCGTTCGTGGTATTACATATATAAATAAATTAGCGGTGCCCGACAGATGATGTTCTTGGTCACCCTGGTCCACATTTTGGTCGATATCTCGAAAACGCCTTCACATATACAACTACCACCACTCCCTTTTGAAACCCTCATTAATACCTTTAATTTGATACCCATATCGTACAAACACATTATAGAGTCACCCCTGCTCCACCTTTATGGCGATATCTCGAAAAGGCGTGCACCTATAGAACTAAGGCCCACTTTCTGTTAAAACACTCATTATCACCTTTCGTTTGATTCCCATATTGTACAAACGCATTCTAGAGTCAACCCTGGTCCACCTTTGTAACGATATCTCGAAAAGGCGTCCACCTATAGAACTAAGGCCCACTTCCTTTTAAAATACCCATAATACCCTCCATTTAATACCCATATCGTACAAACAAGTAGAGTCAGCCCTGGTCCACCTTTATGGCGATATCCCTAAATGGCGTCCACTCATAGAGCTATGGCCTATTCCCTCTTAAAATACTCTTTAATACCTTCCATTTGATACACATGTCATACAAACACATTCCAGGGTTACCCTAGGTTCATTTTCCTACATGGTGATTTTCCCTTATTTTGTCTCCATAGCTCTCAGCTGAGTATTTAATGTTCGGTTACACCCGAACTTAGCCTTCCTTACCTGTTTGTTTTTATTTTTACTTAAAATGGTAATTTAAGAGCAGTAAAATCTTCTAAGCACAGTTCTTTCGTTTATTGCTTCCGTTTATCTGTCTTTTGTGACTAAAGAATAAAATTTATTTAGAAACGCATTACTATCAGCGGAATAAAATTCTTTACCTAATAATATCCGCAAAATTAGCAAAGCGGAAAATCTAGTAATTAGAAATGTTTCCCCTATTCTCATTTGTATCTGCATATGTCTGTCTGATTGCAATATATTTCTGCATAAAAATGATGCATTACTTGCATTAAAATTCAATTAGCGCGTCATCGCCGGCCTCAATTTACGCTGAATAAGTCGATCAATTGCATATCCGCTTTGTTAACGCCTTCACACATATTTAACCCTTTTTGCGCAAGCGTGCATTTGCGAGCAAACCAATCACTTTATATACCTACATACATACATATTTTATACATGCGAGTACTCACAAGCTTAGGTAGGTGTTCGACGTATTATACTAGCTTGTGCCCGCATACAATCAATCATTGGTTGACGCTTGATAACAACCGTTAACGCAATTGACAACTGCAGCTTTTTAAAGGCGCTACGTCCAAAAGTTGTAAATCTGCTGCAATTGGCATTGAATTTCGAATGGATGTAGTTTGAATTGAGTTGAATTGAAATAAGTTCGTAGTTGATTTTTTTGTTTAGCTGTTGGAGTTCGTTGGAAGTTACAGTTGGCACGCGAATGTAATGATCTAAAACTGTTTAGACAATATTAACCCGCAGCGTTGTTGGAACGCTTCCCACTGCCATTGACGGCATAGCACGCCGTATTTATTGACAACTAAATTGAGCGACAATTGCCCAACTGCTGGCGATGATGATGACAAAAACTAACAATACAAAAAAAAAAAAAAAAGAAACAAACATACTAGTTACAGTGGTGATCAATAAAATTTTGTGATGTGTAAACAAATTTGCTCACGGTATAGGGAAAACCCAAAATGTAAGCGTAAGGTTATACGCACCTGCAGCTTTTAAGCGCGTAAGCGCGGTCTTTGGTATTAGAAAATACAGAATATATATAATATATGTGGGAGTTGATGTGAGCGAAATCAGACAGCAAATCAAGTCAATGGTGAGGTAAGGAAAGAAAAGTGAAGTTAATGAGAGGTAAAGAAGGGAATAGAAAGGAAAGGAAGCGAAAATAGAGGTAAGGTTTGTTAAGGTGTGTTACCGATGAGAAAAAGATGAGTTATTAATTGTTATCGAAGTGGGCGGCCGCCGTGGTGAGATGGTAGCATGATCCGTCTACCACACCGAAGATGCCGGTTTCACGCCACGTTACTTTGTATCAAAATTTTAAAAACAATTTTTTTTTTTTTCAATTAGAAGAAAGTTTTCTAAGCGGGGTCGCCACCCGGCATTGTTTGGTAAGCACTCCGCGTATATTTCTGCCATGAAAAGCTCTCAGTGAAAACTCATCTGCCTTGCAGATGCCGTTCGGAGTTGGCATAAAACAAGTACGTACAGTCCCGCCAATTCGTGGGAAAAATTTAAAAAGGAGCAGGACGCAAATTGGAGGAGAAGCTCGGCCTAATATCTCTACGGAGGTCATCGCGCCTTACATTTTTTTTGTCTTTTTATCGAAGCGTTATAAATTTTCCTTCAATAACAAAGAATATCGATGAGTTACTGACTTTTTGTCTTCGAGTTATCGGATTGTTATCCAAAATGTATCGATTATTTATCAATTATGTATCGAAAAGCTATCACTTAATTATCAAAAAGTTGTCAAAAGTGAACTTATGACGTTCGAACTTATGTCACCTCACCTACTATAAAATCTATCAGTAGTCTGGCTGTCCCGTTTACTAAAATCTAAAAGCTTGCTTCCTGTCTTCGTGGCGAATTTCATGCTCTTTAGATCAACATAATTTTTTGCTACCCATAGCCCTTTTCTTTCCAGGGCTCGTAAAATGATAGGAATTGAAGCGGTCGCCCTTTGGTGCTGATATGGTACAATGAGCGTAGGGCTACTCGCAGAGCTACTGCTCACTTTACCGATAGGAGACGGGATATGGGGCAGCTATATAAGCAGTTTACTTTCGTTTTGTCCTTAGTTGTTTTCCATCAGTCTTCTATTCTATACCTGTTTAGGTGCCTACTCTGTCCAGTATGTTGGTCCTCTGAGGTCATAAGAAGAGATGTCAGAAGCAGTTTCTAGCGGTTTGTGCTTTTTGTGAGTAGTATAATATCCGTTTTGTTTTTCTGTTGCCGGCTAATTCGAGCCACTCCTTTGTACGTGTAATGACGTGAATGAGCCTCCTGTTACTTCTTCCCGAACAACATAATCCCGAAACCATCAATTCCAGACAAGACATAATCGTGACAAAACGAAATCTTTACTATTCATAATATAAACAGGACAAAATCCCGATAATAATGCCGATCAAATACGAACAATATTTTAAAAACCCAAAATACATAATCCAGACACGACCGCGTTCCGACCAAATATAATCCCGACACTATCGACTCCCGAATATTCACATTCCCGATAAGAGAAAATCCGAACACAAGATATTAATAAATACAAATTTGAGTTTACGATTTCGAATGCTTGTAAATCTTGTGAGTTTCTCCTCATTAAATTGTGTCGCTACATTGGCTATACTCCGTGTATGCCGGTGTTTTTATGCTCAGCTGAGCAGAGCTCACAGAGTATTTTAATTTTGTTAGCATAACGGTACCCCGTAATGCCATAACCTAATCGGGATAAATATAGACTTCTATATATCAAAATTATCTGGGCGAAAAAAGAAATTCATTTAGCCATGTTCGTCCGTCCGCCCGTCCGTCCGTCCGCCTCTCCATAAATACGATAGCTTGAGAAAATTTTGAGGTATCTTAATGAAATTTGGTATGTAAGTTCCTGGGCACTCATCTCAGATCGCTTTTTAAAATTAACGAAATCGAACTATAGCCACGCCCACTTTTTCGATATCGAAAATTTCGAAAAACCGAAAAAGTGCGACAATTCATTACCAAAGACGGATAAAGCGATGAAACTTGGTAAATGGGCTGACCTTATGACGCAGAATAGAAAATTCGTAACATTTTGGACAATGGTAAGAAGGTAATTTAAAAGTTTTTCAAGCTGTAAATTGGCAGCTGAGTATGTAGTGTACTCAGCCTTCCTTACTTGGTTACACGTGGTTTTGTGGAAATTTATGCTTGTACTCCAGGAGAAGTCGTAAGCTCTATGTAAAACTGGCAGTGCAGCGATAACATTGATTTTCGCGAAGCTCGCGAGCTTTACCAATCGCGAGAAACCGAGACTCGCTAGAAATTTTGTCTCGAACTAATGCGAGAATTCGTAGGCCCTACTACAAATTGAGCAGTACTTCAATAAATTGCTTTTATTTTCACTCATCGGGATATATTCTATTACTATTTTATGAACTTTAAATGGATCGCGAACTTTCGGGATTTAGGGTTGTCGCACTTTTGCTCTGTAGAGATAATGTGCTGCCTGGATATTGCTTTATAGGTATTTTTTTGTATGTATTTTGGCTTGTCTGGGTTGTGTTTTGTTGGGATTATGTCTTGTCGGGTATATGAAAGTGGAGATTATTCGTACAGTAGTATTTTTCAGAGGATTTTTCATGGTCGGAATATTGTTTTCTTTGGATATTGCCTTATTTGATTATATTTGAATGTCGGGATTATGGGGCGCACTTGCCATGAAGAACGTCCTGGAAAGGGAAAAAGGAAGATATTTTTGTGGCAATCCATGCAAAAGAAGTAAGAGTTAGAAATACAAAGTGTGGGTTTCTTGGTTGTATGAACTCTCCCTTAAAGCCCGTTACAACCCAAGCAAATTGAGTGGTCCTATTGCTTTTTTACTGCACAATACTGTATATATTAAGATTTGCCGCAATTGCCTAAACTAATCAACCGTGCGGTGCATCACAGTGCTCAACTCTTTCGTTTGCTTCAGCACAATAATGTAGTACCATATCTTTGGTTATTGTTTGTACAATAGTTCTATGTGAACGCGAATGATTTTGGACATTCAATTTCTAATCAAAGTGCCATCAATCGTCACGCCGCCGATTGTCATCATTTATCACAGCACCTTTTGCTTGATTGGCAGTGGCAATGGCAGTTAAAGCTATGGCTGCGACCGCGGGAGCATTTTACACACGCGCCCAGCACGTACCATTGAATTGGCTAATGTGGCATTACAATAGATCTACTGCTGATGTGCATTTTGTTGTTGTTGTTGTTGGCATTGGTTGTGTTTTGAAACGGCAAACAATACTTCATTTAGATCTTAATTTGTGCAATGATGCTGCGATTAGGTAATATTAGCTTGGCTTGATGCATACTATACATACATACATACATACATACATACATACTCATATATCTCATCCCAAAGGATTAGATGAGGGACGCTACCGCGTGTTTATCTGCTGTCACATGTGTGAAATGAGTGATGTGAAAAAGGATATTTAGTTGTAAGGCTATTAAGGGAGAAAATATTAAATTGAAAGAACAAAAAAAAAAAAAAATATTGATTAATTACGTTGTGTTGTAATATCTTTTTATTCCGAAATAGTATATATGTATATATATGTATGTGTGTAAATACATTATATTACACATACTTACTTATTAAGCAGCATTTAACCCATTCTTATGTGTATTTGGCCCACTGAACTTCATAGCGCGGAAAGCAATCCTCTGTTCATTGCCAAATACTTACTTTGTAAGGAGTTGGCTTGAACTATAAATCCGGCGTGAGTTGTAGTCGGATGCGTACCTTCAGGTATAATCCATAGCTTAATTTATATGGGCTTAAATCCCCTTATGGTTTTATCTGTGTGATAATTAACTAACTTAGGTTAAACTGGCTAGTCTGTGAGCACCTCACATAGAATGAACGAGTCCATAACTTAACACTATCACAATTTAACTAAGAGCTAGAGGAAGAACTTTGACTTTGGGAGGCATCATTGACTTTGCCTGTCGACATTAATTCATGAGAAAAGTGGGAAGGCATACAAATTGATAATTGTAAATTAAACAGGTTTACCCGTTTTATAATTTTTGAGTTATTTTAGCATTTGCCTGGCTTGAAAAAAGTCTTGCCCTTCAAGAGGGAAAGGCAAAGTAATTGATGTCATCAACGAAAAAATTGGCGTAGTTTTACTTTAACGACCATTTTGGATATAAATTGGATTTTGTGAAGAACTTCGCTATCTGGTAACCAGCATTAACAGAGAAAACAATGTCTATCTAGAAAGGCAAGGGAGAATTATTTTTGGCAACAGGTACTACTCTAGATTTATAACCAGTGCAGAAGAAACGGGGGACCATTTTTTATGCAAATTCTAACCTTGCAGCCTTAATTTTACGGGATTCCTATACTTTCCGCGTGTTAGCTCATTTGTCTGTGTCATTTTATTAAAACAGCGACTCTGAAAATTTCTGCCCGTTATTTACTTTACTTTCCTGTTAAGTGTAGTCGAACCATGTTTGCATTTGGTAGAAAAGTGTGATCGCTGCGTAGTTCGCCGCGTCCTCTTACAATCGCTGACGTTCTAAGAGAATGTAAATGCCTTTCTAGCAGTATACCGCCATTCATCTAGAAGGTGGTAGCAGAGTTTTAGAGACGGCACGACATTGCAAAGACAGTCTTTCTTCTTTTTTGTCCTGATAACCTCAGTAGAGCAAATTTTTTGGTATACACCAGCGTCGTTGGCGTAGGATTGATACGATAGCACAATATCCTGTGGTGACATCCATTAATATTCGCGCCACAGGTTTGTTGAATTTTAGAAGTAACCTGACTCTAATTATATCCAAACATGGTTAGTGTAACCTTTAGACCTCGCAGTCGTTCCGATTGGTTCATACCAATTGCGTTGTCCTAAAAGGGTATCCAATTTGCTTTCATGAGAGTACCCTATGGTGGTCGTACAGAGTTGTCCACTTATAAGTATATTTCCGGGGTTTTCCGTGGAGACATTGAGATTTCATGTGGAATCCAGTGAGGCAAAACCTTGCAACAAAATGGCTCTAGTTGGTATTGAATACCAAGCTTAATCTCAGCCCGGACTACGTTTTTGGCAAAATATCATCAGCTCAGACTGTAGATAGGCTGCGCTGCACTGACATCAGCTCTCAACATGTGTAGAGGTCCTTCCGGCTAGTTTATAACGCGATATACTAAACAAAGTCTCTCTCTGTTGGTTGCTGCGCAGACACTGAAGAAATTCACAATGGACAAAACTGTCTCCGAGTGGAAGAGTAAATCTCACGCACCCAACCTAACGTAAGGGTTATGCCTTTCAGTATCTGAGACGTGTCACCCCATAGAAGGGAATTGGCCTGACCACCATCACACAGCCTTTATTCGCAGACAGAGCAGAAAGGGCAAAACAAAACAATGAGCGCTTTCTTAGCTTTGTCTTATACATTAAGCCTCCTTAACAGCTTTCTTTCAAATATGATACCGAAATACTTAATCCTATTAGACTGTACTTTCCGTACTTCCCCAATTGAGGCTGGACTGAATTAGAGACTTTGTACATTCTTGTAATTCAGTTACCTTGTCAATATACTTAGGTCTATAAAGGTTTCATATCAAATCGTTTACAATCCCCATCATTAATAGAAAAAATGTCGAAGGATGAATTTAAAGTCGACAACTCTATCAGTTTTACTGTTGAATGGAGAGCCGTTCCTATTAACCTATCTAATCTGTAGGTACTTTGTGATGCGGAAAACGACTTTCTCGATGATTTCTACTTTGCATATAGACATAAATCTCACGTGCCAAAATTTTTGAGAAGAACGAATTTAGACTGAATGATTTAAACTCCTTGTGAGCTGCTCAAAAATTTGTTACTGCCTTCACTCAAAACCTCTTTTACAAAATGATTTTACGGCATATTCCTTAAAACAATGACGTTATTCTTGTTACAAGGAAACCTGCCTTATATACGAGGAAATTGAGAATATATTTCTAGGGCGTGAAATCGATTCCGTTTTTCATGTTCTGAGGAAGTTTTTTCTTGGTTGTTTGTAAAAAAAGTGAGTTAGATAAGCTAAAAGGACTAGGCGAAAAATTGACGGATGAGCCCATTGCGATACCGTAAAAAGGTCTATCAGCCGTGCTGTACCAGCTGCTGTGGGTCGAACCACTTCGCAAAGTCATTGAATCCAGCAATTCGTTTCGTGGCTCCATAAGATTATCATAAGCGGTTGGGCGAGAGTAGCCGGCTTCACAATGACCTTCAATATCCCTGCGCCTAAGTACGGAAGTGCTGAAATCTCTCATAGAAAAGTCTTCGGAATTTAAAGAATGATATTGTGTTGTTGTCAGATCAGCCCAAGGCATTTAGTGCGGTTTGGCTCTCGGTACGGATAATTTGCATATACAGTTTACCGTTAAAGATATTTTAAACGAAGCTTCTGTGAAAATACTCCTTTTCCCATCTTCCAATTAAGCTTCCAGTTAAGCTTAAAACTATCAGTGAAAATATGTCGGTGGCCATCACGAGCACTTTGTTGTCTATTGCACCGAACGACAGAAATAACCATGTCGTCAAAAAAAAACTAGTACCTTCATTGGAATGGAGACAAAAGCGCCGCTCATGCAAAACTCGAAACCAATTTGGATATTTTGTAAAGATTTACGATTCGTAGACTTCGAAAAGGCAGGGCATCAAAACGGAAACCGAACAACAGAATTGGGTGTGACTTTGGGTTAAAACCTCCAGAGACACCAATTGAAGAAGAACGATTCGGTAATTGCTTTCCAAGGCTAAGACCTTCGGAACATATCTCAATTTGAAGTAGTTCACCTAAGTAGGGGCTTGTTACAGAACTTTGTAAGTCACTTGTTAAGAGTTACGTTGTTGTTGTTGTTGTTGTGTAAACGATAAAGACACTCCCCGAATGCTTTGGGTAGTGTTATCGATGTTGATGGTCTTTTACCGGCTATGCATCCATTCCGGTAACAAAACACCATTAAGGTACTAGCCTGACCATCTCGGGAACGATTTATATGACCATATTAAACCTTCTAGGCCATCCCGCACTCCCCACCTCCGAGTTCCAGGACCTCGGCTGTTAATGAAACAAGATTCACCACGGGTAGGTGAGGTTAACAATATGGTTGGAGGAGCCATATATTGCCCTGGCAACCCCTTGAGATGGTTGCGCTACACAACTCCTTGATTCAATTTGGTATATTAGTCGCCTCATACCACAGGCATACCTACCGTAGGTATATTCTAATCCCCCTAACCCGCGATACAAATAAGCTGTACTTTTAGCCGAGCTGTAGCCAGCATACTTATGTTTCGGAATATGACATATGCCATGTTTGCTTAAAACGCAAGGGAAGTTCCACTGTTAAGATATATATTTTAAAATAATTGCAAAACTTAATTGTCGAATTTCGTTCCATTTTGAAATATTGTTTCTCACGGCTACAAAGTGCTCAATATTTTAACTGACCTTTCTGCTCGGTCTCGCCTTCTTTTTTTCATAATCTACTCAGTGAACTATGCGCTGGCGACCTTTGAAAAAAAAATTCTTATAATTTTCTCGTTCAACCCATCTTTGTGTTCCTCGCTTTCTTCTTCCTTCCTCTGTTGCCGTATGTTACTAAATTTAATCGTGAGAATTTCACAACCGCGTTTTGGTGACTTATGATACAATAAGAGTACGCGCATATTGCAACAACTCCTTCTCACACACATAATACACCGTCCAGCTACCATCCCTTAGTTGTGTTACATATACTCTTGGCTTTGCTACTTACTTACCTTTTTGTCACTATCTTTTGAATTATTTCACTGGATCTAAAATTTATGTAGATCAATTGCAGCAGCGTTTAAAATTTAACTTTTGACCCTTCTTGCGGTTGTGCTACGCTTCTACAACCCCCTACAACTAGGTAAGACAAAACAAGTAAGGAAGGGTAAGTTCTGGTGTAACCGAACATTACATACTCAGCTGCCAAATTACAGCTTGCAAAACTTTTAAATTACCTTCTTTTAAAAGTGGGCGGTCCACGCCCATTGTCCAAAATTTTACTAATTTTCTATTCTGCGTCATAAGGTCAACCCACGTACCAAGTTTCATGGCTTTATCCGTCGTTGGTAATGAATTATTGCACTTTTTCGGGTTTTCGAAATTTTCGATATCGAAAAAGTGGGCGTGGTTATAGTCCGATTTCGTTCAAATTAAATAGCCATCTGAGATGAGTTCCCAGGAACTTACATACCAAAAGATACCTCAAAATTTACTCAAGTTATCATCTTTACGGACAGACGACCAGACGGACGGATGGACGGACATGGCTAAATGAATTTCTTTTTTCGCCCAGATCATTTTGATATACAGAAGTCTATATCTATCTCGATTAGTTTATGCGGTTGCGGGGTACCGTTATGCGAAAAAAAGTAATATACTCTGTGAGCTCTGCTCAGCTGAGTATAAAATATGCATACAATTCTTTTTGACAAGCAACTTATGCATAAGTCTAGCATGCCTTATCAAAAAAGGCAGCACCTGTGCTTGTGAACTCACCGCAAAACAAAGAAGGTGCTATATGACTTTTCGGCACACAATAATACCAGCGTAATATGTGCTGGTGGTGGTTTGCTTCGACTTCTCGTCTTTGCACACGACTGCTTTAGTTTTTAGTTGTAAATTGTGGCATGCAACAATCTGCAAACGTCCTCAAAACCGAGACCATCCCCCACACGGAGGATATTTGAAGACCTGCTGTCTGAATTTATGTCTAATTGAGCTCAGGTGAGCAAAGTTGAAATGAATTGAGTTGGGTTTGGGTGTATACGCTTGAGTGTGGCATGAGCTGTTGAGTCAACGCTTGAAGGGATGTTTTAGCGCAGCTCACCTGGAGGACTTCACCTGCGTGTAAGTGTTTTTTTGTTGTTTTAATTTTTCAACCTGTGCGCTCTTTCATCATTTCATCCTTAGACAAACCAAAATATCCTGACAATTCATACTTGACCGAGTCACCTGAACTGTTCACAACAATATGAATTAACTTATTCAACTCATACTGGCACTGAGGTTTTGACCATCGCTCGACAGTCATTTGATTGAATTGAACACGTTTTAACAATAATTTTTTTGCTTTCTAGATGTTTAGATAGATACGAGGTCCCTTTGGGATCAAGTAGCGCCAGCAAACGCTCGCTTCAACCTGTGGACAACAATTGCTTTGCGTGTACGCTGTCAGCGTGAATTTGCATATGTATGTGCATGCATGTTGGTGTGTGTTAGCCAACTGTAGCGTTCTATATTTTAGTATTTTATATTACAATCAAATAGTTTTTTATCGGCGGTCAAGTGTCAGCACACTTGCCTTCGTACGTATTTAAATATAGAGTTGAATTGAGTGGTGATGTTGCTATTGCTGTTGTTCCTGCTGCTGTGGGGGTTGTTTATATTCGGGGCCAATTATCTATTCACTTTTTTTGACTTAAATGAACTACTGGTCATTATTAGTATTTGTTGTTATTGTAGTTACATTTATTATGTGCCATATGAGCGCACACGATTCACTATTTACATGTATGTTTGTATGTATGTTTGCCTTCACTTTCGTCGTCACCGTATGCAAGTCCTGTTGTGAGTCCTTCCGGCCCGTCCGTGTTTTCTTTTTTTGATGTAAAGAGTCAAGCGCGCCGCTTTAAATGGCACACTTGTTCTTTGAAGAGTCTAGTGAGCGGTTGTGTGCATCCTGCAAACGAAATCATCAAAAAATTGTTTTATTTAAAAAGTGTTGAATACATTTCTCTATCGAAATTCTTAAAAGTTAACAAAACTTTGAATTGAAGATATATTGTGATTTTGAACCGTGTTGCCGTGTTGGCCTCTCTTTGTAAGTACTTGAAAAAAAAAAAAAAAAAAAACGGCCAAGTTAAAAGTAAAAAGTGTATTTCGTTCAGAGTTGGGCAAAATTTATTGAAATAAAGAATAGCAAAGAAAAAATGTGTCTACGGTATTTTGTAAATACAATTTTGTTAAATTATTAAATGAAAATTTTTGAAAATGACATTTGCATTATTTTATAAGGTGCACATTT
Source organism: Eurosta solidaginis (assembly GCF_040869045.1). Lineage (NCBI taxonomy): Eukaryota > Metazoa > Arthropoda > Insecta > Diptera > Tephritidae > Eurosta > Eurosta solidaginis. Next base: position 224,727,932 of record NC_090320.1, read on the forward strand.
GAATAAAAAAACACGCCTAACTATTTGCTTCAACTTTTTGCCGAAATTTTTCGAAGTTGTGCGAATACCTGTACAATGATTGTAGTATAACGATTCTGTTGAACCAAAGTCGTTAATTTAAATTATATTGTTAACCATGTTGCCAGAACTTTTTTTAGAAAAAAGGCTAGATTGATAAAAATAAAAAGCTAAAAAGGCTAAATAAAAATGTTAAAGGCTAAAAAAAATTCTAAAAGTTTAAGGCAACTTTCTATGCGTTTTATTATTTTTCTTCATAAAAGACATAACAGAATAAAAAATTTATATTAATTGTTACTCCAATTTTGTAAAAAAAGAAAAAATAGTTAGCAGATGCTATCTGTGTTTTAATTTAAAAGGGATACATGATATATAAAACTCCCCTATAGTCTATAAGTTTTATATTTGAGGTAAATGGTTTTTTATTTGCAAAATAAAAATATTTTCAATAAGCAAATCTACCTTTTGTCCTTTTAAAGAACCCAGGAAAGATGTAAACTCTACATTGCACACTGTCTGAGAATCTCCTTTTCAAGTTTTTGGTATATGTTTTACACCAACCCCAACCGATATATTGCAAATGAATATTTGGAGGGAATATTTTCATGACGTTTTCTGGGCTGAACCGCTGCCGATGAGTCACCCCCGGTTAAATAAAATTCTGAAATTGATTATTTTGAATATGAATAAAGTAATTTAAAGTCAGATTGTGTCTTATTTTATGTCCAATCAATTTTATATGTGCAAAAAAACTTATAATAAGGTTTTACTATGGTACACCAATCCATATTCAACCTCGTTATTATAACAGCTTATGTAAGCCTGAGTTTGGATTGGCTATATATAAGCCTTATATAAAAGGTCCTAATACAGCAAGTACTTTCTTTTAATAAGGTCTTATGTAAGTAAGCCTTATTTTTGTTGGTCCATAGGCCTTATAATAAAGTTGTTATATTCTACTTTATGGCTTATAATAATTAATAATTTCTTCCTTAAATTTCACTTTATATGAGCTATAAGCCTTACACACAATGGATGCAATTTGCAACGGGTCAAGTCCTTTGTTTTACGCAGCGTACATATGTATATGTATCATTGCATAGCTTTTTGGTACGCCTCGATTTCTGGCTGCCATAATGCCAATATTATCTGTTCCTTTTAAATGTAACCCAAATTCATTCGATGTTCTTAACAATATTCGAAACAGCGCGACATATTTTCAACATTCTTTAGTGATCAATTCTTTTCTTGCTTACATCAAATTTGAATTCCCTTGCTGAAGTTTCACTTCCTTTCTTTGCTCCAAAAATGCATGTTTGTCCAAACTAATCCAATAGATCCTTGGGAAAATTTATATTAAGCGAAACAGGAGTATTCTTAGGAATTTTGATTGAAAAAGTACGCGTATAGACGCTTGCTCCGTAAATTGGCTTTTTTTTTATAGTTTAAGTCATTCTCTTTACATCCCACTCTTTTCACGATTTCCTGCTTCGCTCCCTCCTTTTCTTCTCTTCCCCTTCACTTTTCGATTACTCCTTAGATTAGTATTTTCGTTTTCTATTAATCTTCACCATTTTCATATTTTTAATTTTCACTCGCCCTTCTCTTCCTATTCTTCTTGCTCTAGGAATCCTCTCCCTTCCTTTAGTTTTCCGCTACGCACTTCCTTTCAGCATCTTAAATCCCCCTCTTTTTTGTCCTCCTTATCTTTCTTGCTTTTATTCTTCCTCTCCACTCCTCACTTTACTCACTTCCTTCGCCTTCCTCTTTTTCTTACTTTTAGTCTTTCCCCCTTGAGCTCTTTTAGCCACAATCCTTTCCATAACTATTCTCCTATTTATAGTTCTTAAGACAGCGCCCTGAAACATATTATTTTCACAGAGAGGAAGAAGAAAGGGGATAAGTTTACAAAAGTTTGTTTAGAGAGAAATGTGAAAGGGTTATTCCTGTCCTGCATATTCAGGAAATACATTTGGTATGTTTGGTACTATCGAAAGTGTAACTTCAGAACGTCGTTATTTTATTCATTGCCCGTTGTATTCATTTAATTCGTGAAGCTGCCCTTTATGCATTTGGCATGCATTTGATTGTCAAGCAGGTGTCTGTAGGAAAGTCGGTTTCTCATCAGATTGATATCTGTTAAAGTGTCAAGTTGACCAGTCTTTAGATGGAGCTTGTTAGGTATAATTAACACCACGCAAAGCAACATTGAAAATTTAGAAAAAAGTTTTTTTTTTAATTAGAAGAAAATTTTCTAAGCAGAGTCGCTCCTCGGCAGTGATTTGCAAGCACTCAGAGAGAATTTCTGCCATGTAAAGCTTCTCAGTTAAAACTCATTTGCCTTGCAGATGCCATTCGGAGTCGGCATAAAACATGGGATTTGTAGAAAATAATAAAATTTCTAAAAACGTGAGGCGCAGCATAACCTGATTAAAATTCAGCTGGTGTGACTTATGCATATATGAAAATGTCATTTGTAAAGATAGAAATTTGTCGCGGCCTACGCTTTTATTTATTTGTCTAATCAACGTCCTAGATTGATGAGGAGTATGATGACTAGTACCAAGGACCTACCTAATTATTTCCTAGCTTTTAGGGTTATTCTTACTTAATGTATTAAATAAAACAGTTTAGCTTAAAAATATATATTTTTTGTTTATATGCCTCATAAAGTCAACGCACACATCAACCTCCATCATTACTATTTAGCAATTGAATTATCGCAGTTTTTTTAATTTCCGAAGTATTCCACATCGAAAAAGCGAGAATGGATATTTTTCGATTTCGCCCAATTTCAATACCAATCTATTTTTGGTCGAGATAGGCTAAAATAGGTTAGGTAATGTTGAACTGACCGGTCCACGAGGACCTCACTTAGACTGAATGAGTTCGTAGGGTTAACAGAGGTTCATTTAACGACCAAACTGAAAAACCATATCAAAATTCAGCAACTATGTTACAAAATAGCTCCGTCCTATTGGCAAATACTAGAAGCTTTCTAGGACTTATACGAGTTGCTGCTTCTAGATCTGACAGCTGTATTACTCCTAATCCGCATTTCCTACTTCTGCTATCACTGACAAAGCCTAATTTAAGGGCATGTGACGCCAGAAGGCAGTGTCCAATCAGAATCATGAGTCTACAGTCCTCACTCTTTAACACGCTTATATAAGCTTCACTTCTATGTATGCTTGTTTGTAACTCTCTAGGCTAGGCGCGCAAAGGAGAGTTAGCCCATCTAGCGGCAATTATTAAAGACTCGTGGAAGTGGTTAAATAACTCAATACAAAACGAGTTGTGGTTAATAGCGGAGACATGAATTTCTGTGCTACGATGCTATCAACATGAAATATTTAAATGGATTGTGGATACTAAAACGTCAACATATTTGCGTGTGTTTTAGTTTTATTAAACTGTATTAATTATTATAAATGATAGAAGCAACTTTGTTAGTCTAAGATTGTAAGACGTACACATAATCTTCGACGCTTTACAGTCCCGTGCTTGGACCCACGCCTTTCCTGCTTGGTCGATTATGTGCACCTCTCGCCTTCTCTTAGTCTCTCCCAATCTAACTGGGTCGTCGACGGAACAAGCTTCAAGTGATGCGCTGTTGTTGGTGTAGCGATAAGGACACTCACCGAAGTCCTTGGGGAGTATTATCGAAGTTGATGACCTTTTTCTGGATGCAGATCCGGTATGTTCCGGTACCAAGCCTGACCATCTCGGGAACGATTTGTTATGACCACATGGAACCTTCTAGGCCATACCGCCCTCCCACCCCCTAGATCTACGAGGAGTTTGGGGTCGCCAGAACCTCGGCTGTTAGTGAAACATGATTCGCCACGGATAGGTGAGGTTGACAATTGGGTTGGGGAAGCTATATATTGCCCTGGCAACCACTTGAAAGGGTTGCGCTTTACAACTCCTTGAATCTGTTTGGCATTTTAGTCGCCTCTTACGACAGGCACTCTTTTTAGCTATTTCATCCGCTTTTTCATTCATATCTATTCCAATATGCCCTGGGACCCAGGCACTATTATTTCTGCTTGGAAAACGCTGCAGTGATATTGTAGCTTGTAGGATCTGTTTATTTCCCTATGAGCAGAGTATACCGCAAACCCTACTCCTTCCACTACTTTGGAAACATTTGCGTACAAGTGTATCGCCTCGTCTGCCATTATACCAATTTTGGAAAAAATGCCTCTAAATTTCTCATCAAATTATCGTGTTAATGGATAGACCGACGGACCAGTAGTCCTCAATCAAAATTGTTTTCAAAGGGGTAATCTATATATGCCATTACGTGATATCGTTATACAATAAGGGTTATAATACCCCTGTGTATATGCTGGGTATAAAAGGCTTTGTATCATAACGAGAATAAAATTTTGGATAGGGATGGTAAAATCATGCATAGATATGTTATTTTATTTTTATTTTTTTTCAAATCAGCCAATTTTGCGAACCCTGTATTATTTAATTTTTATTTTTTTATTTTTAAATAATAGTGATATCGAAACAATAAAATCAGCGGTACAGCCCATGACTGCCACATTAAAATTAAAAACTATCCTATTATACCAAACAAAAAAGCAACAACAATAATAATGATACCTATGTAACACAACAACAGTAGGGTCAGTGATTTTATCGCATTTTCATTAAAAATAGCGCAGGCAAATTGCACCAGCAACAAGTAGTATAAGCTTAGCACTAAATAAGCGCCAAAACACTGATCCAAAACAACCGCGCTTGCACTCCCGCGCTCACCCACGTCTTAAGCTTTATTGTTGTTTAAAACATACACGTTTACTTACATATATATGTATGTATTGTATGATAGTGTTAGATTTGATAGCAATGGACAATAACTGGCCCGCTGGTAGCTGTGTTGTTAGCTGACGGGTTGAAGCTGGTAGCCATTCATTTGTTACCTTTTTTCACGCCACCTTCGTCAGTGGGCGTCCTCCACGCTGGGCAATTGACCTTTGATGAGCCCCAAATTACAGCTGCAACTGGTAATTTCCTTGCGGTTGTGGTTGCCAATAGTGATCTTGCCGGCAGCAGCAGCAGCAGCATGAATGCCGCACACGAAATAATGCCGCCACAATTGCAACTGGAGCTGTAATGTTGTTAGTGTTGTTGTTGTTTGTAAAGATGCTGCAGTTGTAGTGAGGATAGCAGCAACTTAAGCGCGGGTAGTTACGTGTATTGCAACAGCAGTTGAGCTCATAAATCACTTGTCTCAAAAGCAAAATGCAAGCAGCCCTACTACTTACTGCCGATGGACAATGGACAACTGCAACTGCACCACTGCATTGCACTTGAAATATAAAAACATATTTTATGAGTATTTTAGTAATATGCTTTTTTGTTGTTTATTAAAAAAAAACTCAAAAACCCATAGTTTTCAACGAATTTGTTTCTGTTTTTCATTATCTTTGCAGGATCTCTCTATAGTGGTGGAAACACTACTGGCGACGACGAATACAATAAGGACCGCTCTTTCAGCGAACAAACGGATGGCATTGATTTAACCGACGACGAAAACGGTTTTGATATACGTTGTGAAGTTTGTGATAAAACCTTTCAGGATTTGGAAATGTAAGTTTAATATCTAAATATGTAGTTGTAAGTACTTATGTATTTGGGGTCACAACAGCGGGTCGGCAAAACGTAGACTGACATTGTTTTGAGTAGTAGACAGAAAGCTCAAGGAATGTATGTTATGAGCACTATAATAATTAGAACAATCAGTTGTGTTATCAAAAACTGAATTGCCGAAAAAAAAAATTTTAAAGTTGTTTCTTTTAAGATCGCGGGTTCGAATCGAGCTCAAGGCCTAACAATAATTTTTTTATCATTATTATTGTTATGATAAATTTTTTCTTAATTGAAAAAATTTTTAAATTAGAATAGAAGAAAGAAAAAATTTAGACAACTGCCAAAGCTCGTTGTATAGATCCATTTCGGGAACTGCTAAATTCCTTCATCGGCAACGTTTAGGCGCCGCTGCTATAACCATTCAGCCATCACAGCGGTTTTTTGTTTGTCTTCATTAATCCTACTTCTATTCTGGTTCGTGCCAATTGATATTCACAACACTGCGACATCTGTTGCAGAATGGCTGTGAAAATTGGACTTGTTTGTTGGCAATTCTGCCATAGTGTCATATTTTATTGACACTTTTTCCCCGTGCTCTGGGATGTATTAACAATTTTTGTTGTTATATCGGCCTACTGATTTTAAGATCGCGGGTTCGAATCGAGCTCAAGGCCTAACAATAATTTTTTTTATCATTATTATTGTTATGATAAATTTTTTCTTAATTGAAAAAATTTTTAAATTAGAATAGAAGAAAGAAAAAATTTAGACAACTGCCAAAGCTCGTTGTATAGATCCATTTCGGGAACTGCTAAATTCCTTCATCGGCAACGTTTAGGCGCCGCTGCTATAACCATTCAGCCATCACAGCGGTTTTTTGTTTGTCTTCATTAATCCTACTTCTATTCTGGTTCGTGCCAATTGATATTCACAACACTGCGACATCTGTTGCAGAATGGCTGTGAAAATTGGACTTGTTTGTTGGCAATTCTGCCATAGTGTCATATTTTATTGACACTTTTTCCCCGTGCTCTGGGATGTATTAACAATTTTTGTTGTTATATCGGCCTACTGATTTTAAGATCGCGGGTTCGAATCGAGCTCAAGGCCTAACAATAATTTTTTTTTTATCATTATTATTGTTATGATAAATTTTTTCTTAATTGAAAAAATTTTTAAATTAGAATAGAAGAAAGAAAAAATTTAGACAACTGCCAAAGCTCGTTGTATAGATCCATTTCGGGAACTGCTAAATTCCTTCATCGGCAACGTTTAGGCGCCGCTGCTATAACCATTCAGCCATCACAGCGGTTTTTTGTTTGTCTTCATTAATCCTACTTCTATTCTGGTTCGTGCCAATTGATATTCACAACACTGCGACATCTGTTGCAGAATGGCTGTGAAAATTGGACTTGTTTGTTGGCAATTCTGTCATAGTGTCATATTTTATTGACACTTTTTCCCCGTGCTCTGGGATGTATTAACAATTTTTGTTGTTATATCGGCCTACTGATTTTAAGATCGCGGGTTCGAATCGAGCTCAAGGCCTAACAATAATTTTTTTTATCATTATTATTGTTATGATAAATTTTTTCTTAATTGAAAAAATTTTTAAATTAGAATAGAAGAAAGAAAAAATTTAGACAACTGCCAAAGCTCGTTGTATAGATCCATTTCGGGAACTGCTAAATTCCTTCATCGGCAACGTTTAGGCGCCGCTGCTATAACCATTCAGCCATCACAGCGGTTTTTTGTTTGTCTTCATTAATCCTACTTCTATTCTGGTTCGTGCCAATTGATATTCACAACACTGCGACATCTGTTGCAGAATGGCTGTGAAAATTGGACTTGTTTGTTGGCAATTCTGCCATAGTGTCATATTTTATTGACACTTTTTCCCCGTGCTCTGGGATGTATTAACAATTTTTGTTGTTATATCGGCCTACTGATTTTAAGATCGCGGGTTCGAATCGAGCTCAAGGCCTAACAATAATTTTTTTTATCATTATTATTGTTATGATAAATTTTTTCTTAATTGAAAAAATTTTTAAATTAGAATAGAAGAAAGAAAAAATTTAGACAACTGCCAAAGCTCGTTGTATAGATCCATTTCGGGAACTGCTAAATTCCTTCATCGGCAACGTTTAGGCGCCGCTGCTATAACCATTCAGCCATCACAGCGGTTTTTTGTTTGTCTTCATTAATCCTACTTCTATTCTGGTTCGTGCCAATTGATATTCACAACACTGCGACATCTGTTGCAGAATGGCTGTGAAAATTGGACTTGTTTGTTGGCAATTCTGCCATAGTGTCATATTTTATTGACACTTTTTCCCCGTGCTCTGGGATGTATTAACAATTTTTGTTGTTATATCGGCCTACTGATTTTAAGATCGCGGGTTCGAATCGAGCTCAAGGCCTAACAATAATTTTTTTTATCATTATTATTGTTATGATAAATTTTTTCTTAATTGAAAAAATTTTTAAATTAGAATAGAAGAAAGAAAAAATTTTTTTTAGACAACTGCCAAAGCTCGTTGTATAGATCCATTTCGGGAACTGCTAAATTCCTTCATCGGCAACGTTTAGGCGCCGCTGCTATAACCATTCAGCCATCACAGCGGTTTTTTGTTTGTCTTCATTAATCCTACTTCTATTCTGGTTCGTGCCAATTGATATTCACAACACTGCGACATCTGTTGCAGAATGGCTGTGAAAATTGGACTTGTTTGTTGGCAATTCTGCCATAGTGTCATATTTTATTGACACTTTTTCCCCGTGCTCTGGGATGTATTAACAATTTAACGAACCAGAATAGAAGTAGGATTAATGAAGACAAACAAAAAACCGCTGTGATGGCTGAATGGTTATAGCAGCGGCGCCTAAACGTTGCCGATGAAGGAATTTAGCAGTTCCCGAAATGGATCTATACAACGAGCTTTGGCAGTTGTCTAAATTTTTTCTTTCTTCTATTCTAATTTAAAAATTTTTTCAATTAAGAAAAAATTTATCATAACAATAATAATGATAAAAAAAATTATTGTTAGGCCTTGAGCTCGATTCGAACCCGCGATCTTAAAATCAGTAGGCCGATATAACAACAAAAATTGTTAATACATCCCAGAGCACGTGGAAAAAGTGTCAATAAAATATGACACTATGGCAGAATTGCCAACAAACAAGTCCAATTTTCACAGCCATTCTGCAACAGATGTCGCAGTGTTGTGAATATCAATTGGCACGAACCAGAATAGAAGTAGGATTAATGAAGACAAACAAAAAACCGCTGTGATGGCTGAATGGTTATAGCAGCGGCGCCTAAACGTTGCCGATGAAGGAATTTAGCAGTTCCCGAAATGGATCTATACAACGAGCTTTGGCAGTTGTCTAAATTTTTTCTTTCTTCTATTCTAATTTAAAAATTTTTTCAATTAAGAAAAAATTTATCATAACAATAATAATGATAAAAAAAATTATTGTTAGGCCTTGAGCTCGATTCGAACCCGCGATCTTAAAATCAGTAGGCCGATATAACAACAAAAATTGTTAATACATCCCAGAGCACGGGGAAAAAGTGTCAATAAAATATGACACTATGGCAGAATTGCCAACAAACAAGTCCAATTTTCACAGCCATTCTGCAACAGATGTCGCAGTGTTGTGAATATCAATTGGCACGAACCAGAATAGAAGTAGGATTAATGAAGACAAACAAAAAACCGCTGTGATGGCTGAATGGTTATAGCAGCGGCGCCTAAACGTTGCCGATGAAGGAATTTAGCAGTTCCCGAAATGGATCTATACAACGAGCTTTGGCAGTTGTCTAAATTTTTTCTTTCTTCTATTCTAATTTAAACATTTTTTCAATTAAGAAAAAATTTATCATAACAATAATAATGATAAAAAAAATTATTGTTAGGCCTTGAGCTCGATTCGAACCCGCGATCTTAAAATCAGTAGGCCGATATAACAACAAAAATTGTTAATACATCCCAGAGCACGGGGAAAAAGTGTCAATAAAATATGACACTATGGCAGAATTGCCAACAAACAAGTCCAATTTTCACAGCCATTCTGCAACAGATGTCGCAGTGTTGTGAATATCAATTGGCACGAACCAGAATAGAAGTAGGATTAATGAAGACAAACAAAAAACCGCTGTGATGGCTGAATGGTTATAGCAGCGGTGCCTAAACGTTGCCGATGAAGGAATTTAGCAGTTCCCGAAATGGATCTATACAACGAGCTTTGGCAGTTGTCTAAATTTTTTCTTTCTTCTATTCTAATTTAAAAATTTTTTCAATTAAGAAAAAATTTATCATAACAATAATAATGATAAAAAAAATTATTGTTAGGCCTTGAGCTCGATTCGAACCCGCGATCTTAAAATCAGTAGGCCGATATAACAACAAAAATTGTTAATACATCCCAGAGCACGGGGAAAAAGTGTCAATAAAATATGACACTATGGCAGAATTGCCAACAAACAAGTCCAATTTTCACAGCCATTCTGCAACAGATGTCGCAGTGTTGTGAATATCAATTGGCACGAACCAGAATAGAAGTAGGATTAATGAAGACAAACAAAAAACCGCTGTGATGGCTGAATGGTTATAGCAGCGGCGCCTAAACGTTGCCGATGAAGGAATTTAGCAGTTCCCGAAATGGATCTATACAACGAGCTTTGGCAGTTGTCTAAATTTTTTCTTTCTTCTATTCTAATTTAAAAATTTTTTCAATTAAGAAAAAATTTATCATAACAATAATAATGATAAAAAAAAATTATTGTTAGGCCTTGAGCTCGATTCGAACCCGCGATCTTAAAATCAGTAGGCCGATATAACAACAAAAATTGTTAATACATCCCAGAGCACGGGGAAAAAGTGTCAATAAAATATGACACTATGGCAGAATTGCCAACAAACAAGTCCAATTTTCACAGCCATTCTGCAACAGATGTCGCAGTGTTGTGAATATCAATTGGCACGAACCAGAATAGAAGTAGGATTAATGAAGACAAACAAAAAACCGCTGTGATGGCTGAATGGTTATAGCAGCGGCGCCTAAACGTTGCCGATGAAGGAATTTAGCAGTTCCCGAAATGGATCTATACAACGAGCTTTGGCAGTTGTCTAAATTTTTTCTTTCTTCTATTCTAATTTAAAAATTTTTTCAATTAAGAAAAAATTTATCATAACAATAATAATGATAAAAAAAAATTATTGTTAGGCCTTGAGCTCGATTCGAACCCGCGATCTTAAAATCAGTAGGCCGATATAACAACAAAAATTGTTAATACATCCCAGAGCACGGGGAAAAAGTGTCAATAAAATATGACACTATGGCAGAATTGCCAACAAACAAGTCCAATTTTCACAGCCATTCTGCAACAGATGTCGCAGTGTTGTGAATATCAATTGGCACGAACCAGAATAGAAGTAGGATTAATGAAGACAAACAAAAAACCGCTGTGATGGCTGAATGGTTATAGCAGCGGCGCCTAAACGTTGCCGATGAAGGAATTTAGCAGTTCCCGAAATGGATCTATACAACGAGCTTTGGCAGTTGTCTAAATTTTTTCTTTCTTCTATTCTAATTTAAACATTTTTTCAATTAAGAAAAAATTTATCATAACAATAATAATGATAAAAAAAATTATTGTTAGGCCTTGAGCTCGATTCGAACCCGCGATCTTAAAATCAGTAGGCCGATATAACAACAAAAATTGTTGTTTCTTTTATACAAAATTTCTATATACTAATATACTTACTTACACTAATACTTACGAACTAGGTGTACTTTATACATATATGTTCAGTTCACTGGGAACTGAAATTTAAGCAAGAACGGAATAAGTTGTGGGAAATGCAAAGTAAGCATAAATAATTCGTGTGAATAATTTGTATGCAAGTAAAGGCTTGTGGTGAGCAATTAGTCAGCTTTAAATTGAAATAGAATAAGCCTCAAGTTACGAGACTGTCGTAGCGCGTGTCTGAATATATGTATGTACAAATGAATGAATATGTATGTAAGAGTCAATGTATCTCAAGGCATACTAAAACGAGCCAAAATATATATATGTACAAACGAATGAATGACTGAATGAATGAGTGAATGAATGAATGCTACAGCACAAATAGGATGTTGAAAGCTTTTCCAATATCGCGAGTGTTTTTCAATTGTATCGATATGTAAGCTTCCTACCGAAATTAATTTATATTTATATTGCTTTAACATAAAGTTGTGACTAGAAATATTAATATGCCAACAACGGGGAGTATTAATGAATTGGTTAATAAGCCAAGGAAGGCAGCATCGATACTTCGACTCTTTTGGAGTAACCAAAGGAAGATAACGCCAGATTCATATTCTGCGGGGAGATGTCTAGTAGATGATAGTTTCATGATCAAAATGATAAGGTGTGAATGTTGTAGTTGTTGTTGCAGCGATAAGGACATTCCCCAAGTATTTTGAGGTGTGCCATCGATGTTTGTGGTCCTTTGCCGGATATAGATCCGCTAAGCTCCGGGGTGGAATACCTAGAAAAAATCCGCAAGGTGAATAAGGACGATGCGCTGCTCCCTCTTCAGCATCAGTGTTGGAGTATATTGATATAGGATTTGGAATGTTTTCGAGTAACTTAGCCTACGAGAAAGTTAAGCACTTCTCACTCTTCAATTCAACCAATATGTTAAGGTTAATCGTAATGTATACAAGCAATTAGACTTCATTAGACACATTTCTGTTTTCGTCAAAAAGTTCTAAATGAATTTACCTTGAGTTTTCTAAAGTTCATATTAATTTTTGTCAATTTGATTTTCTTCAATATAAAAATTAAAGTTATGTGACCTTCATATGGATGAATATATAAAACACCCTTCGTAAAAAAATTTTCAAAAATCAGACCGAACATTGAGAGACCCATAACTTTAATTGAAATAAGCGTTCGAAATTTTCTCGAATTTTCGAAATTCTTCGGAGATTGGTTTGCATTGATATTGGTGAAAAACAAGTAAGGAAGTCTAAGTTCGGGTGAAACCGAACATTACATACCCAGCTGTACACTTGAAATGCTGTTGTTCTTTGTTTTGTGTGCTTAATAATGTTACATACAAGGCTGCTCAATAATACATATACATACATATGGTTCTATTTTGAACTAATTTTTTTTTAACATAGAAAATTGCTTAGTCATAAAAGGGGCGGTGATACGCCCATTTTTTTAATTTGAAGTTTTTCGTATTTATTGTTATGAATCCACTCGAGAAATTAAATACCATTGATATAATGCTCTTTTTTGCAAAGATATATCTTATTTTATTCGTTCACGACCCTCTGAAAAATCTTTTATATAAAAGTGGGGGTGGCTCTTAACCGATTTGGTTAATTTTTCTTCAAAGCATTCCTTATAGCAAAGGCAGCCTCCCTGCCGAATTTTGTTACGATATGTTTAACGCTTTTTGATTTACATATGATTAATAATATTTGTAAAATTGATTTTATCACAAGTGGGTGATGCCACGCCCATTTTAAAATGTTTATAAAAAGTCTCAATATCAGTCCACACGTCATTTTTCAACATTCTAGGTGTTTTTTCTGTTTTCCAAAATGTTATATATAAAGAGTGGGCGTGGTTATCATGCAATTTCGCTCATTTTCAATACCAATCTATTCTGGGTATACCAAATTTGGTGTAGATCTCTCAATATTTGCTCAAGTTATCGTGTTAACGGACGGACGGACATGGCTTAGTCAAACCTTTTTTTTTGGTACTGGTGATATTGATATGTGGAAGTCTATATCTATCACGATTCCTCGTTCCTTTATACCTGTACAACCAACCGTTATCCAAACAAAGCTTTAATACCCTGTGTACAATTACAGCTGGGTATAATTACAAAGTTTACAAACGGCGATGATTACTATGTTTTACTTCTTCATAAATATTGAACTCCAAATCTCCAACATTCATATTTTATTCACTCAGCCATTTGAATGTCTCGCTGCTCGCTTCGCAATTGGAAACATGTTCCAGGAACCATCGCCGTTTGTAATTTTTCTCTAATATCAATAACAACAAGTAAGGAAGGCTAAGTTCGGGTGTATCCGAACATTACATACTCAGGTGAAGCTTTGGAGACAAAATGAGGGAAAATCACCATTTAGCAAAATGAACCTAGGGTAACCCTGGAATGTGTTTGTACGGCATGGGTTTGAAATGGAAGGTATTAAAGAGTACTTTAAAAGGGAGTGGGCCATATTTCTATAGGTGGACGCAATATCGGGATAAAGGTGGACCAGAGGCTACTCTGGGTGTCAAATTAAAGGTATTAATGAGGGATTTAAAAGGGAGTGGCCCTTAGTTGTATATGTGAAGGCGTTTTCGAGATATCGACCAAATGTGGACCAGGGTGACCCAGAACATCTTCTGTCGGATACCGCTAATATATTTATAAATGTCATACCACGAACAGCATTCCTGCCAAGATTCCAAGGGCTTTTGATTTCGCCCTGCAGAACTTTTTCATTTTCTTCTACTTAATAAGGTAGGTGTCACACCCATTTTGCAAAGTTTTTTTCTAAAGTTATATTTTGCGTCAATAAACCAATCCAATTACCATGTTCCATCCCTTTTTTCGTATTTGGTATAGAATTATGGCATTTGTTTCATTTTTCGTAACATTCGATATCGAAAAAGTGGGCGTGGTCATAATCGGATTTCGATAAGTACGTGAACTGAGTTTAGTAAAGATATATCGATTTTTGCTCAAGTTATCGTGTTAATGGCCGAGCGGACGGACAGACGGTCGACTGTGTATAAAAACTGGGCTTGGCTTCAACCGATTTCGCCCTTTTTCACAGAAAACAGTTATCGTCCTATAATCTAACCCCATACCAAATTTCACAACGATTGCTAATTTTTGTTCGACTTATGGCATAAAAATTATCCTATACAAATTAAATGAAAAAGGGCGGAGCCACGCCCATTTTGAAATTTTCTTTTATTCTTGTACTTTAATGCACAATATCATTACTGGAGTCGAATGTTGACATAATTTACTGATACACTGTAAACATATTAAATTTTTTGTTAAAATTTGACTTAAAAAAAATTTTATTTTTAAAGTGGGCGTGGTCGTTCTCCGATTTCGCTAATTTTTATTAGGCATACATACAGTAACAGGAGTAACGTTCCTGCTAAATTTAATCATGATATCTTTAACGACTGTCAAATTACAGCTTGCAAAACTTTTAAATTACCTTCTTGTAAAAGTGGGCGGTGCCACGCCCATTGTCCAAAATCTTACTAATTTTCTATTCTGCGTCATAACGCCAACCCATCTACCAAGTTTCATCGCTTTAACCGCCTTTGGAAATGAATTATCGCATTTTTTCGGTTTTTCGAAATTTTCGATATCGAAAAAGTGGGCGTGGTTATAGTCCGATATCGTTCATTTTAAATAGCGATCTGAGACGAGTGCCCAGGAACCTACATACCAAATTTCATCAAGATACCTCAAAACTACTCAAGTTATCGTGTTAACGGACAGACGGACGGACGGACGGACGGACGGACATGGCTCAATAACATTTTTTTTCGATACTGATGATTTTGACATATGGAAGTCTATATCTATCTCGATTCCTTTATACATGTACAACCAACCGTTATCCAATCAAAGTTAATATAATTTGTGAGTTCTGCTCAACTGAGTATAAAAACAATTGTATAAAGCAACATGAGCATGTCTCGCTAATTAAATACAGTTAATTAATTTTCTTCCATTCCCCATCCTTCTGTGGGTTTTCAGGTGAAAACAAAAGCAAAGAAAATTATAATTACCTCGCCTACAATTAAAATTATACAACAGTTTGGCTCCATTAAAATATTGCATTGCTAATACTAAAATATAATTTTCTTTTATACCACTATGTTAATTTTCTATAACTTACAATTAACTGTATTTCATTAATTGCTTCATCAGTACCACATTTTGATAGTTGAAACATATAACCAAGTACAGCACTCACACTCCATAATGGACTAAGAAATTAGTTTCTTTTCGTATTACACATAGCCAACTAAGTTTGATCTTGCAAGGAACGTAGAAGTCCCGCCTAATCAAGACGGCAATGGTGATTGTCAAAAAATCACATACTTTCTACATCAATTTACTAATCATTTTACACCATCCCAACTACGTATTTACATAAGTATCTAACTACTTACATAAGGACACATACTTAGTCCTTCAAATCTTAATTACACCCCACAATTTTTTGATTAACTATGCTGGAATGTGTAAATCACTTGCTAATAAGTCCAAGTCAAGTCCATTTTGATTATGGTAATGTTATAATTGATTTGCCCTTGTAATTAAAAATAGAAAAGGGGTTGTACTTTATTGTCAAAATAATATTATACTTGCATATATATTTTTGCTGTTAACGAGCAGCTAATTTCATATAAAAGAAGCTTTCAATTTTGACAATTTTATTATCACTTCATTAACGATTTGTGTATTACGAATAATCAAAAGCGCACTCAATCACTCAATTACGACGTAGATTTGCTATGGGTTTTTGAAGGGATAATAATTATATGTATACTATTGTAACGAGTTTTGGGGATTTCCCGATAATTATGCACCTTCTGCTAACGTTCCAATCGCTGAACTGTCGAGTAAATAACTTCAATATTCAGTATTGCAAAATGTTCTTTATTTAGACTATTTTGGGAATAATACTTCACATTTATACTTCAAAACTAATAGCGTGTTTAAATCAAAACTGATTAGTTATTCCTCAACTTGCGCTGTTTTTATACTCTCTGTTGCCTCGTTCGCATATTTCTCCTAAGGTCTAGAATTTTAACGAACATGGAACAGTTGCATACTTAGTTATTTAGCTATACGCGTGTGTATGTGTGATTAAGAACTTCTGCTCATAGCTGATGATTACATGTGTGTATGTGAGATATCTCTTCACTTCAAGCTGCTGGTTATGTGTGTGGAATATTCTTCGTTGCCTTGTACATAAGTGTGGCCGCTTGCTGTTTTTGTTTTTGTGTTTCTCCGTTTTTCCACACCAACCCTTAATGATTTAAAACTGTTTCGTTCTCCGTTGGGAATTGGCTGTGAGATTTCGGCTGTCAATTTCTGCAGTGCTACGAATAGTGTATCGAGTTTGTCCTCTGCGAGCCTACTGAGCTGTAGCTTTACAACCTTTAAGGAAATTGAATTTCAGGATTCCATCTTTAGCACAGACGATGAAAGTAGTGGTTCATTTAGCTGTAACTCCTTGATACGATTTCTTGGCCTGTATTTATCTTGCCGGTTACCAAAAACTTCTTTAAATGATATTGTTTTCGCATACTTAGTTTCCAGCTGTGATGCTAGTTTTCTGATCTTCCAGTTAAAATGCCACCTGAACTACTACAGACAAGTACTGGAACCTGAATCAGTACAGAGTAGTACGGTAGTTCAAAATAATTCCTTTTCTGACACCAACTGTGAAGAATTCGATAAACCCTTGCTTATTTGTTATCTGCTCGTGTTACTGAAATGTCAAATAAGTAATTTCAAATATTGTGTATCATTTTTATTAGGCATACATACAGTAACAGGAGTAACGTTCCTGCTAAATTTAATCATGATATCTTTAACGACTGTCAAATTACAGCTTGCAAAACTTTTAAATTACCTTCTTGTAAAAGTGGGCGGTGCCACGCCCATTGTCCAAAATCTTACTAATTTTCTATTCTGCGTCATAACGCCAACCCATCTACCAAGTTTCATCGCTTTAACCGCCTTTGGAAATGAATTATCGCATTTTTTCGGTTTTTCGAAATTTTCGATATCGAAAAAGTGGGCGTGGTTATAGTCCGATATCGTTCATTTTAAATAGCGATCTGAGACGAGTGCCCAGGAACCTACATACCAAATTTCATCAAGATACCTCAAAACTACTCAAGTTATCGTGTTAACGGACAGACGGACGGACGGACGGACGGACGGACATGGCTCAATAACATTTTTTTTCGATACTGATGATTTTGACATATGGAAGTCTATATCTATCTCGATTCCTTTATACATGTACAACCAACCGTTATCCAATCAAAGTTAATATAATTTGTGAGTTCTGCTCAACTGAGTATAAAAACAATTGTATAAAGCAACATGAGCATGTCTCGCTAATTAAATACAGTTAATTAATTTTCTTCCATTCCCCATCCTTCTGTGGGTTTTCAGGTGAAAACAAAAGCAAAGAAAATTATAATTACCTCGCCTACAATTAAAATTATACAACAGTTTGGCTCCATTAAAATATTGCATTGCTAATACTAAAATATAATTTTCTTTTATACCACTATGTTAATTTTCTATAACTTACAATTAACTGTATTTCATTAATTGCTTCATCAGTACCACATTTTGATAGTTGAAACATATAACCAAGTACAGCACTCACACTCCATAATGGACTAAGAAATTAGTTTCTTTTCGTATTACACATAGCCAACTAAGTTTGATCTTGCAAGGAACGTAGAAGTCCCGCCTAATCAAGACGGCAATGGTGATTGTCAAAAAATCACATACTTTCTACATCAATTTACTAATCATTTTACACCATCCCAACTACGTATTTACATAAGTATCTAACTACTTACATAAGGACACATACTTAGTCCTTCAAATCTTAATTACACCCCACAATTTTTTGATTAACTATGCTGGAATGTGTAAATCACTTGCTAATAAGTCCAAGTCAAGTCCATTTTGATTATGGTAATGTTATAATTGATTTGCCCTTGTAATTAAAAATAGAAAAGGGGTTGTACTTTATTGTCAAAATAATATTATACTTGCATATATATTTTTGCTGTTAACGAGCAGCTAATTTCATATAAAAGAAGCTTTCAATTTTGACAATTTTATTATCACTTCATTAACGATTTGTGTATTACGAATAATCAAAAGCGCACTCAATCACTCAATTACGACGTAGATTTGCTATTGGTTTTTGAAGGGATAATAATTATATGTATACTATTGTAACGAGTTTTGGGGATTTCCCGATAATTATGCACCTTCTGCTAACGTTCCAATCGCTGAACTGTCGAGTAAATAACTTCAATATTCAGTATTGCAAAATGTTCTTTATTTAGACTATTTTGGGAATAATACTTCACATTTATACTTCAAAACTAATAGCGTGTTTAAATCAAAACTGATTAGTTATTCCTCAACTTGCGCTGTTTTTATACTCTCTGTTGCCTCGTTCGCATATTTCTCCTAAGGTCTAGAATTTTAACGAACATGGAACAGTTGCATACTTAGTTATTTAGCTATACGCGTGTGTATGTGTGATTAAGAACTTCTGCTCATAGCTGATGATTACATGTGTGTATGTGAGATATCTCTTCACTTCAAGCTGCTGGTTATGTGTGTGGAATATTCTTCGTTGCCTTGTACATAAGTGTGGCCGCTTGCTGTTTTTGTTTTTGTGTTTCTCCGTTTTTCCACACCAACCCTTAATGATTTAAAACTGTTTCGTTCTCCGTTGGGAATTGGCTGTGAGATTTCGGCTGTCAATTTCTGCAGTGCTACGAATAGTGTATCGAGTTTGTCCTCTGCGAGCCTACTGAGCTGTAGCTTTACAACCTTTAAGGAAATTGAATTTCAGGATTCCATCTTTAGCACAGACGATGAAAGTAGTGGTTCATTTAGCTGTAACTCCTTGATACGATTTCTTGGCCTGTATTTATCTTGCCGGTTACCAAAAACTTCTTTAAATGATATTGTTTTCGCATACTTAGTTTCCAGCTGTGATGCTAGTTTTCTGATCTTCCAGTTAAAATGCCACCTGAACTACTACAGACAAGTACTGGAACCTGAATCAGTACAGAGTAGTACGGTAGTTCAAAATAATTCCTTTTCTGACACCAACTGTGAAGAATTCGATAAACCCTTGCTTATTTGTTATCTGCTCGTGTTACTGAAATGTCAAATAAGTAATTTCAAATATTGTGTATCATTCAATAGCTTTATGCAAACGGGTTGGCTCTTTCAGTAGAAAACATTTTCCGAGATATTTATGGTTCCTCCTATTGTGGCGAATATAAACATCACTATGCTGTTAGTAAATAATCACAACAACATAAACAGCAAGCTGCCACTCCTATGTACATGTACACATTAAGGCAAGCAACACTTACGTACATAGAAGGCGATGAAGAATATCTCACATACACATATGCAGTCATCAGCTTACAGAACAAGTAGTCACTCACACATACACACGCATATGGCTAGAAGAAAAGCATAAACTACATATGTACATGTATATAACTGGGTAACCAAGCATGAGATGCACATTTTCTAGAACACATGATCGTGAAACGACTAGACCTTAGGAGAATTGGGGAACGAGATAACCGAGAGCATGGAAGCAGCGCAAACTGAGGAATCAGTAAACAGTTTGATTCATACACGCTTTTGTGAAGTACGTCATATTGAAGTATAATTGTACTACTGCCAAAAAAGTCTAAATAAAGACCATTTTGCAATACTGAATGTTGGAGTTATTTATTCGACAGTTCAGCGATACGAACGTTAGCAGAAGGTGCAAATCTCCCCCAAACTTCGTTATACTATGATAACAACGGTGTGTAACGAATACATTTTTTATACTCAGTTGAGCAGAGCTCACAGAGTATATTAACTTTGATTGGATAACGGTTGGTTGTACAGGTATAAAGGAATCGAGATAGATATAGACTTCCATATATCAAAATCATCAGTATCGAAAAAAAATTTGATTGAGCCATGTCCGTCCGTCCGTCAGTCCGTCCGTCCGTCCGTCCGTCTGTCCGTTAACACGATAACTTGAGTAAATTTTGAGGTCGCTTGATGAAATTTGGTATGTAGATTCCTGGGCACTCATCTCAGATAGCTATTTAAAATGAACGATATCGACTATAACCACGCCCACTTTTTCGATATCGAAAATTTCAAAAAACCGAAAAAATGCGATAATTCATTGCCAAAGGCGGCTAAAGCGATGAAAGTTGGTAGATGGGTTGGCGTTATGACGCAGAATGGAAAATTAGTAAGATTTTGGACAATGGGCGTGGCACCGCCCACTTTTACAAGAAGGTAATTTAAAAGTTTTGCAAACTGTAATTTGACAGTCGTTAAAGATATCATGATGAAATTTGGCAGGAACGTTACTACTATTACTATATATTTGCTAAATATAAATTAGCAAAATTGGATGAAGAACACGCCCACTTTTTAAAAAAAAAATTTTTTAAATTCAAATTTTAACAAAAAATTTAATATCTTTACTGTATATAAATAAATTAAGTCAAAATTCAACTCCAGTAATGATATGATGCAAGAAAATACAAAAATAAAAGAAAATTTCAAAATGGGCGTGGCTCCGATCATTTTCATTTAGTTTGTTTAGAATACTTTTATTGCCATAATTCGAACAAAAATTTACCAATCCTTCTCAAATTTGGTAGGGGCATAGATTCTATGACGGTAACTGTGAAAATGGGCGAAATCGGTGGAAGCCACGCCCAGTTTTTATACACAGTCCACCGTCTGTCCTTCCGCTCGGCCGTTAACACAATAACTTGAGCAAAAACCGATATATCTTTACTAAACTTAGCCCACGTACTTATCTGAACTCACTTTATCTTGGTATGAAAAATGGCCGAAATCCGACCATAACCACGCCCACTTTATCGATATCGAAAATTACGAAAAATGAAAAAATGCCATAATTCTATACCAAATACGAAAAAAGGGATGAAACATGGTAACTGGATTGGTTTATTGACACAAAATATAACTTAGGAAAAAACTTTGTAAAATGGGTGTGAAAATGAAAAAGTTCTACAACTCAACAGCCCTTGGAATCTTGGCAGGAATACTGTTAGTGGTATTGCATATATAAATAAATTAGCAGTACCCGACAGATGATTTTCTGGATCACCTATAGAACTAAAGCCCATTCCCTTTTAAAATACTCATTACCACCTTTCATTTGATACCCATATCGTACAAACACATCTAGAGTCACCCCTGGTCCACCTCAATGGCGATATCTCGAAAAGGCGTCCACCGACAGACCTAAGGCCCACTCCCTCTTAAAATGCTCAGTAACACCTTTCATTTGATACCCATATCGTACAAACAAATTCTAGAGTCAGCCCTGGTCCACCTTTATGGCGATATCCCTAAATGGCGTCCATCCATAGAACTATGGCCTACTCTCTCTTAAAATACTCTTTAATACCTTCCGTTTGATACACATGTCATACAACCACATTCCAGGGTTAACCTAGGTTCATTTTCCTACATGGTGATTTTCCTTATTTTGTCTCCATAGCTCTCAATGTAATGTTCGGTTACACCCGAACTTAGCCTTCCTTACTTGTTTTGATATCTGTTCGAGCTCTATGCGGATATCAGCATAGTTCTGGATAAATAGGTGTAGAAAAAAACTCACCTTCTAAGGTATTAGCAAATTTCGTCAGTTATGGCTTTGCGACAAGTAATGTGGAGTAAATTATAGTGGCCGTTGTGGAGTTCAGGTACCAAAAGACCCGACTCTAGTGGTGGAGCAACTAGCATAATTTAGATGTAAAATTCTTTTAAACTGGGTTGCCTCTCGGTAGTGGTTTTGGCAGCCCTCCGAGGATATTTCTGCTATGAAAAGATTACTAGCAAAAATTCATAGCCTTCGGACCAGCCTTGAGGGGTCGTTATAAATCATCAATCAATCTGGGATTGACAATTTGAAGGAAAAAAAGAAACGCAGGACACCACAAATTAGGGGAGAAGAACGGCCTTGATCTTTTTTGAGCCATATTACGCCAAATTATCATTTCAAAGATAAGCTCGAGCAGACAAATTAATAACATATTTGCATACATACGAAGAGTAAAAATACAAAACCATTTTCAACATTTTCATTCTGATCATTAACAATGGTCCAATCGTTTTATTTGCTAACAATAAATTTTCGAATTAACAACAAAAATCTAAACAATTTAGTAAACAAAAGTGAATTGTAAAAATATATGCAAATATTTATACGGAAATGTGATAAACGGTTTGCGTTTGCTTGAAGACACCCCAGAGTGTCTTCCAATTTTAATACTCATTGGAATGCCAAATACATGAATGGATTATGTATGTATGTTTGTCGCGTGTCACTTCACACTCTACGCTTTTGCGCCAACATTTGTTGTGGTGGCTCCTTTTATGTTTGTTTGCTTTGCAGTTAAAGTCGATTGTTGAAGTGTTGATATATTATATTTACACACATACATGCAAACATATTGTACATGGAAATTTTCATTATTGGTTAGAGCCTTCATACAATACCACAATTGAAATTCAGCACTCTGATTTGTTTGTATATAAACAAAAAATGTGTGGGTGAGATGCGGATTCATGCAGACAAAAGGTACTTTGGGGACATGCAATAATGTCACATACAAGCGCTACTGTTGCCACTCATCAGCTAATGCAAATCAGGGATGATAAATGGATTTTTCATTTTGTACCAAACGAGAAAAAAAAATGTACCAAATCATCTAAAAATGTACCAAAAGTCTTCGTATGTGAATTGGAACCAAACTAGAGCTATATTCTGCTTCATTATCCAAAAACTCTTTTTAGTCAGGAAACTTTCTAACATAAATTAAAGGTAGTATAACAAGGAAATATGATTTATGAAGAAATACTTTTCCAGTAAAAATAACAAAAAAAGTTTATCGATTGACGTACAATTAAGTACATATATAAAAACATTTCTTTATTGAGAACCAGTAAGGAATATAAAATTAATATTTAAAAAAATAACAGCTGCATTCAATGCAAAAAAATTTTCATAAAAACATTTTAGGTACAAAAGATTTGGATTCAGGTATAAAAGTTGTCAAATTGTCGCCTACATCTATACTAATAACTCATGTTTCAATCACTACATTAACAGTTCTTCTTGTTTGAGTTCTTTAAATACCTTAGTTGACAAAAAACTTTTTTTCGTATCTATATTATGACAGCTACTGTTAGTTGATTTCATCAAGTCTATAGTTTTTATTAAATTAGAAACTTTGTTTATTTGAAGTCTTTTTCTACACTTAGTTTTAATTAAATTTTGTATAGAAAATATCCTTTCTATGTTTGTGGATGAATGTGGAATCGACAATATGTCTTGAAATATTCTATAAATATTGGAAAACATTTCCGCATTTAATTTATTTTTAACTTATCTTAGTTCTTCTCAAAAGCTGCATATATTTAAATTCTTGAATTTTTTAAGGCTCTCATGCTCTGCTAAAGCTCGAAATTCAGAATTAATTTTCTCTATTTTATCAAATGCAGATTTCGGTAACAAATCCATAACTAAAAGCAAAATAATATTTGTTTCACCGCTTAAAATACTTTCTGGTGAAAGCTTTGCAGCCCACAACAAAGTTTTATCATTCAAATTTACTTTCTTTAATAAAGTACTACAAAATTGTATATAAAATTGTTTAGCAGAGCTCTTAAATATGTGTACGTCGTCTTTTTCGAAAAGGTTGTTTGATAGAATATCCACATTAACATCGCAGTAAACTTCATCTGGGGTTAAGTGATTTTCGTCTGAATCAATATTTAACATCCAAATAGGACTGGATTCTAAATAAGATTTTTTTATACAATTTTTAATTTGGCAATAAGTAAATGGAATGCGAATATCTCCAGACTGCATTTCTATATTCATATTATTTATTTCATTTAAAATATAAGAAAGAAATGTAAAATATACTTTATAAATAGGACTATGAAAAAATTCAGATATAAGATTAATATTTTGATTAGTGCTTTTATTTTCAAATACGTAAAATTAAAATAATACTTGAGGGCATCCCATTGCTCAAGTATTCTATCTATGACTGCTTGTCTAGAAAGCCACCTTGTGGGGGCGTACTCTAGTATAACATGCATTTCTGTACCGAAATGTTCTAAAAACTCTGAAAGTCTGCCCTCCTGATGGGGCTGTTACAAAAATGATAGTTTACGTCTTTTAAATATTTATCAGTTTTGTTGGGAAATACATCACAAGCGGCCATTGAAGCTAAATTTAAAATGTGACAAGCACATCCATTAACATGCAGATTTGGAACAACTTTTTTCAGCCTTGCTTCCACCCCGCTTTTTTTCTCCCATCATAACGGAGCAATTGTCGGCAGTGAAACCAATCATTTTTTCAAGTGGTATTGAATGGGTTAATAGCATTAAAAATACCCTCCGTGCTACTACCGGTCAAAGGTATCGAATCTAAAAATCTATCAATGCACTTTTTATCGAAAATTCGAATCGAAACTGCCAAGTTTTTTGATATACATATATCACTCGTTTCATCTATTATTAGAGAGTAATAATTCTTCTCACAAAATGCAATCATGGATCTATAATTTTCTGACCCTGTTATTTGAATTATTATTTTCTGTGCTTTAATTCTATTGATTATGTCAATGTAGTACCAACGTACTTTGGGGAAGCGAAAATGTACCAAAAAAGGTACAAATGTACCATGATTATCATCACTGATGCAAATACATACATATGTATGTATTTATAATATGCGAACGTTTGTGCATATCCTTGTGTGTTGTAAGTTCTCGCCCTTCGTGTGGTCGCTTAATGCACATTTATGATTTTCTGTCATTATTAAATGGAAAAATGCGACAACACGCAACTGATAACTCAAAGTTAAGGCGATATATTGGAATCACATATACATATGTATATCAGGGTGGTCCTTAATTGCACGATTTTGTTTTACAAAGGATTTTTAACTAGATTGGGACCGAACTAAAGGAAAAAGATCGTCCGTATTAACATTTAATACATGGAGGTGCTAAAAAAAATAATTTAGGTGTATTTAATTAGCGAGACATGCCTATATTGCTTTATACAATTGTTTTTATTGATATTATAGAAAAAATACAAAGTTTTTAATTGGCGATGGTTACTAGGGCATGTTTATCAATGTCACTTCTTCATCACCTAGCTTCTCGGAAGCTCTTGGAGCGCACCTATATTCATTTCACACAATGAGGATTAAAGAACGGAACTGTCATAACTTTAATTAATGGGGCTGAACAATATTATTATCCCATTCGAAATATACAAATAATTGGCTGTATAAGATAAGAAATATACAGAGAACAGATGTACATATCTAAGCGGTTGTTAAGATAAATATAAAATAAATAAAACCGTTTAAAATTAGGTATGTACTTTGCGTGAGGAGGCAATGCTTCAAGTTTTTTGTGGTCTACGTGAAAAAACTACCACCATGAATAACTTATTTCAACAATATATGACGTAAACGTAAGTATTTGATGAAGTTTGAAGCCGTTAAAAAGTGGGCAGAAATGACAGTTTATATGGGGTATATACTATATATACCGCCAATCTCTATGATTTTGTCAGACAACAATATATGCTATATACGTAAGTATTTGGCGAAAGCTTCTGGATCTTAAAATGGTGTAGAAATTTCGAAAAGTTTCTTATCTGAACAATCGGTTGTAGGGGACGTATGCTCTATATACGACCGATCACATCGAAATTTTCTGATAACAATATCTGCTATATACGAATGCATATGGTGAAATTTGAAGGTTCTGGCTGTTGAAATGTGGTAGAAGTTATGACAAATTTCCTATCTGAACAATCCGTTGT
This sequence comes from Eurosta solidaginis, assembly GCF_040869045.1. Classification (NCBI taxonomy): domain Eukaryota; kingdom Metazoa; phylum Arthropoda; class Insecta; order Diptera; family Tephritidae; genus Eurosta; species Eurosta solidaginis. Next base: position 224,754,319 of record NC_090320.1, read on the forward strand.
ATGGGATAGATACCATATATACGACTGATCTCCATGATTTTTTCAGACATTAATATATGATATATACGTAAGAATTTGACGAAATTTGAAGCTTATAGCTTCTAAAATGGGGGAGAAATTAAGAAAAGTGTTTTATCTGAAAAATCGGCTGCATGGGATATATATCTACTATATACCACTGATCTATACAATTTTTTCAGACAATAATGAATGGCCTATACGTAAGCATTCGGTGAAATTTGAAGCCTCTAGTTGTTAAAATGGAGAAGTAATTACGATTCTTATCTGAACAATCGTTTGTGGGGGAAATCTGCTATATATACGACCGATATCATTCATTTTTTCAGACAATAATGTGTACAATAAACGAAAGTATATGGTGAAGTTTGAAGCTTAAATCTGATAAATTGAGGATGATATGACAAAAATCCTATTTTCCGAAAAATCCGTTGTATGGGGGATATATGTATGCTATAGTGGTCCTATCCGACCGGTTCCGACAAATGTCTCATCGGACACCTAAGTATTCCCGCTCACAAAATTTTATCAAGATGTCTCAAAAATTGAGGGACTAGTTTGCGTACAAACAGACAGACGGATATGGCTAAACCAACTCAGCTCTTCATCCTGATCACTTCGGTATACTTATTGGTGGGTCTATCTCTTTTCATTTAAGGACTAACAATTTTGAGATTTGTGACAAAATTAATATACCATTTCATTTAATGAAATGTATAAAAATATATAGAATTAGTATGTACCTAATAGTGTATAAAAGAATAGCGACAATAAGGCAACACTTAGAGACCAATTGCAAAGTATAAAGTATGAATGTTTGAGATTTCGAGTTCAATAATTAGCTCCCGGCAAGCTAGTTGATTAAGAAGTGAAATTGAGAAACATATTATAGTAAACATCGCCGTTTGTAAACTTTATTATTTTTCTTTAAATCAAAAATAAAATTATTTACCTTATGGTCACTTTAGGAAAAAAATTTACTTCATGACCTGTTCGGAAAAGCAGGATGGTCATGATTTCAATGACATTGTAAATTTGACGTTGTGGCCATTTCATAAGTTCATTACTTCAACTGACTTTATGGCCTTTTGACGTTACTTGATGCTATAACCGTTGACCTTATGTCACCTTTCCATTTCCAGTCAGGATCAAAATTAACATGCCACACCTTCGACTATATTTTTATCCACATAACCAATCAATTAAATAAATTATTATAATTCATTAAGTCTGCTTAGAGAAATCTGAACTTTGGCCTTGTACGAAAGTCATTAACTGTACGCACCCAAAATTTATATGCGATAGCTTCAACCATATGATTACGAATTTTAGGTAACATATAGACAAAAAAATTAATTTTTTTGATACACCATACGGAAATCTGAGCATTGATTCTTGTGAGCTATGCTCTATCTCTAAACACAACAAAAACTCTTATATTAAAGCTTTGTCCATGATATTACCGTTTGAAGAGAGAGGATGGAAATAAATTGGGCATTCGATTTTTATAGGTCCACCCTAATGTACATAGAAGCAGTAAGTTAAGGTGGTCTTTATGGAAGCACGTAAAATGATTCCCAGAAGAAAGGTTGCAAAACGTGGTAGTATCCAGACTTCGTCTCGAAAACGGCAATTGCACCAAAAACGAAAAACATGGACTTTCAATTTGGCTCGTTTGATTACAAAAACCTACAGAATGGCCCTCTTGACATTCTCTAGTTGACACTAGCAAATATCTTCTTTTAATGCTTCTTACTTTTTCCTTTTTCCAATACAGCAGTACATAACTTCAATTGCTATATACAAATTCTCTATGCAGTTTGAAGATGGAGATATCCTTTCCTGGAGGCCATCAGCCAATATTTTTTGATACTCACTTTCAAACAAAAAACGTGACAAAAAATAGAATTCGGTATATGAAAAGCTTTATTAAAAATTAAAATAAATTGGATGAATATAACGGACACCCTAAACGCTGACTATTTGCATACGTACAAGTCCTTTCACCATTTGTATAACACAAAAGAGATTTACTATAAATGCGCTAGCAACTGATTCGCTGAATTCTTAATGAGTGGCACATCCCCAAAGAGGTCAAAAATATAAAATTCATATGCTATATACATAAACCGCCCAGATGAAAAGTGCCCTAGATACGAGCACATACAATGTAGCGCAGTAGAATTGCTTTTATGTCTATTATTATTTGCTTGATTATCACAGGGTACCCGTCATTCATCCCATTTTGTTGGCATTTTTATCTGATATTTGTGCATTCACTCATTCTTGATGTGCACGCAAATAGCCAGATAAACAAATACAAATAATAACGCCTTCATATAACCGCATTCCAGCTACCAGCAGTCGAACTTACCTGTATAGAGTAAAAATGAACTTTCTGTATCCTTGTACGTACTATCTATTAGACACTTGACATGCGCTGCCTCATAACTCGGCTACACTCAATACAACTCAACTTGATGACGAACGCCTGCATGCGATAAGCATCTTCAATGCTCAAATTGTGAACTTTCATATTTTCAGTACAGTGCACTCGCGATTATATGAACAAATTAAAACCAGGTCTATTAAGTTTTGCGAGATTGTTCATATTTACGAAGGACAACTAAATTGAAAAATATTGTATTTAATTAGTTTTAAGAGTTTTAAGTTTTATTAAACATATTGTGACGAATATTAGCAACACTAAGGCATACTATAATCTCTAAGCAGATACTAAGCAGTCACTTGTATCTACATAAACAAATCAATCATTATGTCTACACATATGTACATACAAGCAGCGGAGAGAAACGCAAAAACACATGCATATATCTGAGCTACTCACAAAAGTATGCAATCATCGGTGGGAGTATCACTCACATATACACGCGTATATGGCTATGCGAGAAGCTATAATCCTGCATCTGTAGTTTATAGCTGGTAAACAAGAAGTAAATTCTAGAAGAAGAAACGCCTAGAAGTATGCGAACGAGACATCAGAGAGTATTAGCGGAGTTAAAGCTGAGTAATCAGTATTCAGTTTGATTAAAGCAAGCTATTGGTTGTGAAGTATCAGTGTTATTGTGAAGTACTTTAATAAAGGCCATTTTGCATATATAGAATAATATAGTTATTTATTCAACAGCTTAGTGATACGAACATTAGTAGAAGGTGTAAAATAAGTGGAGTTTCACTAAATTCGTTACAATATCAATAGCTTCCTTTGATGTAATCGTCGTTTCCAGCTCCACAGAACAGTCATCATCATCGTCAGAAATTTTCTGTATTTTATTGTCGTTGCATTCAATAGCATATCATTCCATTCTCTAATGTTGAAAGTAGTGAATTCAACCTAAAATGAAATCCAATAAAAACAAAATTCTTTGACTAACGGTTCTAAAACACAAGCCTCAGGTCTCAGGTGTGATAAAAGATTGACTGCACCTTCCTCAAAATCCCTTACATTCATAGTTAGGTTGCTTAGAAGAACACTCAAAGGAATGTCATCTGCAGGATCCTCTTGATCTTCTACCATACTTAAAACATTGCTCCAGCATTTGTATAGCACAACAGCATCTAACTTACTCCATGCAAATTCTAAAATAACAATCAGTTCCTCAAGTGTAGTTTGTTTGCTTTAGAGCCTCAGGCAAATCAAACCCCTTTGCAGCAACATAAGCCAAAATACTGTTTCTATAGTAAAGTTTCGTCATCCTGATTGCATTTTGATCATAAGTTGTATAAGAGGGGTGCCACATTGCTAATATGCAGCTGTCTTCACTTTTTAGTTCATCCTCGATGAAGCGTTATCAATTAAAATGAGAGCTTTTACTGGTAATCCATTTTCCATCGAAAACCTTGTAGCCGAAACAAATTTTATGAGTTTTAAGCTACTGAGATAGAAATGTGAAAGCTTACCTCAGGTATGAATAAACGGTGGAACCAGTCTTTGAAATTAATCGCAGTCATCCTAGCGGATGTCCATAATACACTGGGCAGGGTGGAGCCGTGTGTAGAAGTCTACTAAAGTGGGGCAAGCTTCTGACCGCCATTCACCTGGGAATGGCTAGAGCGATTCTTTTGCATGCAGTTCAAGCAGCTCACTACTGCCGATCGCTTGGGGGATCGTGGCTCGCTATATAAACGTGTAAGTAATATTTTCACCCCCGCTGAGCGGATTTTGCGCTGGGCTTGGGACCCGCTACGTAAAACCATACTCCAATGAAATATAACAACAAGCCTCGGATAACTACACTCCCTATTGATGACGACCATGGCAAACGTTTGAAGGACAATGAATTGAGGGCATGCACCTGGAACGTCCGCTCCCTGAATGGGATTGGTGCAGATGCACGGCTGGTTGATGTCCTCGTCAAAGCAAAATCTGACATCACTGCCATCCAAGAAATGCGTTGGACGAAGCAAGGAAGAAAGAAGATCAAAAATTGTGACATATACTGGAGTGGCCATACGAATCAGCGCAGTTTCGGCGTCGGATTCGTGGTGGGAGAGAGACTTCGTCGCCCCCGCTGCCTGCCCCCGTCATGACATAAAAGTCGCCAATCACGAATCAGGGTGGGCAAAGAAGGTGTTTGTGGTCCTTCAATCGGAAAGTTCAGCCTACGCAATGAAACTTCTCCTAACGGACTGAGGCTGATTGACTTTGCCGGCGCTCGAAACATGGTCATATCCAGGACGAGGTTCATGTATAAAAAGATACATCAAGTTACCTCAGCGAGGCTAAAACCAAGGAACAAAAAACACAAGGAAAGCTAGACGTCGAAAAGCTTCAATCACAACAGGCTGCCAATGATTTCGCAACCCGACTCTCACACCTGCTCTCTGAGAGCACAACTCATCCTAAAGGAATACAGGAGCAGTGGGAGCATATCTCCAAAGCACTGCGTACTGCCGCCGAGGAAAAAATTGGTTACCGGCGGCCACGAAAAAACAACTGGTACGATGAAGAATGCGGCGTTGCAACTGAAAGAAAAGTCGCTGCCTACAGGGCTACGTTAAAAGCGAGCGCAACAAAGGGAGTGTGTGAACGCTATCGTGAGTTGAAAAGGGAAGCGAGACGCCTTTTCAGGAAGAAAAAAGCAGAAGCAGAAAGGCGTGAGTGCGAGGAGCTTGAGCTGCTAGCCACCAGGAATAACGCCGCAAAATTTTACCAAAAATTACGGCGACAGACGGAAGGTTTTAAGACCGGGCCAAACTCCTGTAGGAACGAAAACGGCGACCTTGTAACTGATGTCCAGAGAGTGCTTAGATTATGGAGGGAACACTTCTCTGCTCTCCTAAATGGAGGCAGCGATTCACCGCGCAGAGATGATGAACCCGATCCCGCAATCGATGATGATGGAATATATGTCCCCCCGCCCGATTGTGACGAAGTTAGAATAGCAATAACCAGATTGAAAAACAACAAGGCCGATGGCGCTGATGGATTACCTGCGGAGCTATTCGAGTACGGCGGAGAGGAGTTGGTAAGGCGCATGCAACAGCTTCTTAGCAAAATATGGGCGGACGAGTGCATGCCCGACCATTGGAATCTAAGTGTTCTTTGCCCAGTCCACAAGAAGGGGGATACTGCGAAATGCACCAACTATCGTGGAATCAGCCTTCTTAGTATCGCATATAAGGTCCTTTCAAATGTATTGTGCGAAAGATTGAAGCCCACCGTGAACCGGCTGACTGGACCTTATCAGTGCGGCTTCAGACCTGGTAAATCTACCATCGACCAGATTTTCACAATGCGCCAAATCTCGGAAAAAACCCGTGAAAATAGAATCGACACACATCACCTCTTCGTCGACTTTAAAGCCACCTTCGACAGCACGAAAGGAGCTGCCTATATGCCGCTATGTCTGAATTTGGTTTCCTCGCAAAACTTATACGGCTGTGCAAAATGACGTTGAGCAATACCATCAGCTCAGTCAGAATTGGTAAGGACCTCTCCGAGCCGTTCGAAACTAAACGAGCTTTCAAACAGGGTGACCCCCTATCGTTGGATTTCTTTAATTTGATGCTGGAGAAAATTATACTAGCTGCAGAACTTAACCGCACTGGAACAATATACTATAAAAGCGTGCAATTACTGGCATATGCTGATGACATTGATATCATCGGCCTAAACACCCGCGCTGTTAGTTTGGCTTACTCCAAGCTGGAAAAAGAAGCGGTAAAGATGGGTTTGATGGTGAATGAGGACAAAACGAAGTACCTGCTGTCATCGAGCAAAGAGCCAGCGCATACGCGCCTTGGCAACTACGTTACTGGTGGCAGCCATAATTTCGAAATTGTAAAAGACTTCTTTTATTTGGGAACCAGCATCAACACTAGCAACAACATCAGCACTGAAATCCAGCGAAGCATCAATCTTGCCACTAAATGCTACTTTGGACTAGGTAGGCAATTGAAAAGTGAAATCCTCTCTCGGCGAACTAAAATCATACTCTACAAGTCACTTATCGTACCCGTCCTGCTATAAGGGGCAGAAGCATGGACCATGACAACAGCAGATGAAGCGGCTTTGGGAGTGTTTGAGAGAAAAGTTCTTCGAAAGATTTATGGACCTCTACGCGTTGGCGATGGCGAGTACCGAAGAAGATTTAATGATGAGGTGTACGAGCTATACGCAGACATCAACATAGTCCAGCGAATTAAAACGCAGCGGCTGCGCTGGTTAGGCCATGTTATGCGAATGAAAGATGATGCTCCGGCCAAGAAATTGTTTCTGTCGGAACCCGCCTATGGAAGCAGAGGTAGAGGACGTCCCCCACTCCGTTGGAAGGACCAGGTGGAAAACGATTTAACTCCTTTGGTGTGACCAATTGGCGCCGGTTGGCGGAGCGAAGGAGCGACTGGCGCGCCTTGTTGGACGGCCTAACCGTTTAGACGGTTAAGCGCCAATTAAGTATGTAAGTAAGTCAAAACCTTTAAAACTACGGCGGTTTTTACCCCTTCCAACTGCAAGAAGCTTTAGTTGATGAGATCCTGACGCATTTGAACAGCACAAGAAAGTTACTATTTGCTTTTCCATCTTTGTATCTGGGTCAGGTTTTTTCTAACGATGACACATACGTCTTTTGTGGCAAAAGTTTCCAGTATAAACAGTATTAATCGGCGTTGTATATTTGCTCACGAGTACTTCCAAGCTCCTCAATTTTCAACTTAAACGCTTTTTTGAATGAGTCAACTAACTGGGGCTGTGAAGATAGTTTTTCTCCAGAAACTTGCAGCAACCGAATGCCATATCAATTTTTACATTTTTGAAGCCATCCATCACTGGCATTGCATTCAAGGAAATTTTCCTTAATTTTAAAATTAAGGTCTTTTGCCTTTTCTTTCAACATAAGCCCGCTAACCGGAGGCTTTATGTCCCTCATATTCAAAAACCGTTGATACAGAGATTTTTCCATTTTGGGTACTCTGAATAACGCAAGTTCTTCCAGTACCGAAAAAGTATTCTTATTTTTTTCTCTTAAGGGCAAAAACTTCTGCTATTTTGTGTACATTTTTTAAACAGATTAATATTAGAATTTTTGGTAATAGTCTAGTTGAGGGGTCGACTGCTAATACGCTACCAAAAATATCGAGAGAGGTGTCAAACGACGCGTCTTGACATCAGTATTAATAATCCGATGGCGGAAAATACAAATTTTAACGCGTTAAAAAGATATTAACGAAAAACCGAAAAAAGACCCACGGGTACCTCCGAAACCGGGGGTCGGATCCATAGTATTTTTGCGCAGAACACGTTTCTGCGTTGGCGGCCTTCGGCCGCGCTTATAAAAAATAACCCTGGGCTACGCCATGCCAAGTCCGGGTGTGTGGTATAACCGTGGCTACCGCCACGGTGATGCACAATTTTTTTTGTGGGTATGAACACAACAACAACCACATGGAAATCGCCAACTTCAACTGCAAATATCTCCAGACAGAGATAAAATTTTTCTTTTCCGCCTTCGGATTATTGTTCCCGAGATTAATACGCTTCTTTTGACACCTCACTCGATATTTTTGGTAGCGTATTAGCAGTCGACCCCTCAACTAGACTATTACCGAATTTTTTTGCAAGAAAATAAAGTACCAATCATGCTCGCATAAAATGACCAATCAACGACGTCATCTTTGCCAACGACATTAAAAATTTGTACTGACAACTGAACATAAGAGAAAGCAAAGCATGTACATGTGTATACGAGTGAACGCAGGAGCTTCTCAGCGACGGTTATGTACATTTTAAATTTTAATAAATAGGCGATGCCCCAATTTATTTGGCTCTTGAAATTCGATAGAAGATTGAAAATCAATAATGTTCATATTTGAGAGCTTTTGCCAAAAGTTCATATTTTAGAGTACTCAACGGAAGCGAAAAAGTGTTCATATATTAGGGTGTTAATATTATCGCGAGTGCACTGTATTTAGATATGAATGTAAGCTTTAGTATATAGTACGAGTATGCAAGTACGTCGTGTCAAACAGTTGTGGACATCAAGGACACATAAAAATCATGATGTCTATTTGCATGGCATCTAACAGCTGTGCCCACAAAAATTATTATTGCGGCAGGGATTGTATTGAAGCGGTGCGATTTTATCGTACATTAAATATTGAACATCATTTGGCTAATTGTTGACAGGCGAACGGACGAGTGGACAAACACTTAGCAGGTGGGCGTGCAATGAATGGCAGTCGTGAAAGTGTGGGTGGTCAATTAATCAAAATAATGTTTGTGATGCACTTTTGTAAATGCGATGAGGAATTAATTATATATATGTAGACTGAATAAAAGCAACTGAATATGTCTCCCGGTTGTCAAATAAAGAAAGTATTGCACTTTCTTCGAAAAGCTTGCATTCAATGAAAAAAACACTGACTCAAAGAAAGGAAATTTTATAAAATCATCATAAATAATTGGCGCTCTACCGCCTCAGCGATTTTGGCACCTGCCTCTCGCAACTCAGTTGAAGTCTCCCTCTTCCTCTGCGTCCAAACTGGGATGTCGATTAAAACACTTTCTAAGCCGTAGCATCTTCGTCAATTCGCACAAGATGACCTGGCCAGCGAAGCCTTTGTGTTTTTATTCGCTGCGCTATCGTCATATCTGCGTAAAGCTAATACAGCTCATCATTATACTTCCTTCGATACTCGCAGTAGGCAGTAGAACCCTAAATATACCGGAGAACTTTTCTCTCCAACAATTCAAGAGCCATCTTATTTGCTGACGGCACCGCCCATAATTCCGTGCCATACATCAGGGCAGGTATGATGAGCGACTTGTAGAGCGTGATTTTTGTTTGTCAAGATAGTACTTTACTTTTCAATTGCCTACTCAGTGCAAAGTAGCACATGGCGGCAGAAGTAATTCTACGTTTGATTTTTAAGCTGACATTGTTTTGTTAAATCGTTTTATTTAGTTTGACAGGCTGGCTGGATGGCCGGCGCGAATTTTGTAAGTGAAATTTAAGTTACTTCCCGATAAGCTACAAGCTTTAAACTTGGAATATAGTTCAGAACCCGACGACAATGCAATAATAAGGCAAAAACCTCCGATAGGTGGCGCATTCAATGAAAAAAAATACTGAATCAAAGAAAGTAAATTTTACAAAATCATCATAATTAATTGGCGCTTAACCGCTTCAGCGATTTTGGCCACTTCGTACCCCGATAACTAACGCTAACTTGCAGCACCAAGGGAGTTCAAGTCTTTCTCCACCTGCCTCTCGCTATTCAGTGGCAGTCTCCCTCTGCCTCTGCGTCAAAACTGGGGTGTTGACTAAAACACTTTCTAAGCCGGAGCATCAAGCACAAGATGATAACCATTTTACGTCTTACTTTGAGACAGCCTTTCATTCACATACTTGAGCTTGCGCAGTTTTCTGTACATGGAACCGCATTAAGCACTACTTCGGTTACGGGTGCGTGCTACGTTAGCTCCACGTCTACTCTCACGCTAATGAGCTATACATCCATCTTCTCGCTTGCTGAAAAGTATATTTTTGCCTCACATATTTGCCGACCGTATAGAAATAGTTTTCTAGTGCCTCAAGCATGTCAACCCACTTGGCTGAGCTTAAAGCGTTTTTGACATCCAGCGTGACGTGCAAGACTATTGGTCTTGATTTGTGGCTCGTTGTTTCGATTATGTTGGCTGCGTCTATCACTTCTGCTTTGGCATCTATTGTGGAGTGCTCTCTCCGAAAACCATGCTGAGTTAATGGTTGGAAGGCGCTTTCCACTTATGACAATTACAACGCCATCTGCGTAAGCCGTACGTTTTACTGAGCTCCCATAGAATTGCCTGAGCAGTTGGTTGATGACCATGTGGCCTCATGCAAACCCCATTGTGAGGCAATCATCCTGCAATTTATTATGCAGCCGATCCATCTGGTAATGGCTGGATGTACTTTAATGTAATTAAGACCATCCATGATCACCCATTTAGAAATATTGCTGAAAGCCCCGGTAATGGCTTCGAAAACACCTAAAGCATACTCCTTATAATCCAGGGTTTTCTCTATGTGCATTACCACCCTATGAAGTGCAGTGTCTACCGACTTGCCTTTGGTGTTCGCAATTCTCTGGGACTGCAATCAAAGAAATTCGAAATGGAATGAATTGCTTAACAACTCTGGTTGAATATCTACCCTTAGCATACGGCTCATAATTGTCATCTTATATGAGTCATATATGAGTCATTTGTGATTCAAGTTGGACGCTTTCTCAGACTCATAATTATTAGCACCCCGAAACTGTTGGACGGGTAATATCTTTAGCAAAAGTTTATGATATGCCAAAGGCGTTTTGCTCATCATTCTTGATGAGTTATAACTTTACATTCACCTTTTTTATAGGATCTAATCTTTATTCTGATTGCCTACTATATGTACAATCAAACCAGAGCCTGATGTTCTCAAAGTACTTGTAATCTAATAATGTAGATATCTATTAAATATAACTAATATATGACGCGTTTTTTATTTCTTTACAGTTTGGATCATCACTTAATTTCCAAGCACTCATTTCGAAAAGACGATTTTGCCTGTGAATTGTGTAGTAAACCATTTTGTCATCGTCCTTTATTGTTAAAACATCGCGCTTTAGTGCATAACGATATACGAAAGTATCCGTGTGAAAATTGTCCAAAGGTAAGTTAGAGATTAACTTATTTAAAACACTTATTTTTTTCATATTTTAAGTACATAAGCAAGCACAGTGGCTACAAACCCGATTATTTAGTGATAGTAAAATCTTGAAATTCGAGCCACATACAAGAGGCGTTCTGATATTTTATCTCATATGTATGTATGCACGCTTAGCAGCTAGGTGTCCTTGTACACAGATATATGTACATATGTACGTCCATCCAGTAGCGCATAGCAGTTGATCATTTGTATACTCATTAGTCAATCTCCAAAAAAGTTACACATGAGCGTGAGCATGTTACCAAAGTCAAAACGCTTGCAAACTGTCAAGTTGACTTGTTTTGAGTTTTTAGTTAAATAAATAGATTGTGTAGCAATTGCGTTGTTGTTGCTGTTTTTTTTTTACCAACAGACCGTATACGCCTCACGCTTACCTTCCGAATTAGATGGTTTGCTTGGTTGACTTTGAAGAGACTACGCCTCGTCCATTTATCTTCTTTGTGACATTTATGTAGCTCACCTTATAGCAACCAAAAAGTTGCTGCTGTTTTACCAATTAACTCCTTTTTTTCGTAAAATGACAATTGAATAGTCGTATGTATATGGATGTATGTATGTAGTTCCAACAAAATCCAAGATTACATGCCAAGCAAACGTAAATTTTTCAAAATCTTTAAAAAAAAATTACTTATAAAAATATATGCGATAAAAAAATTAATGGATTGTCACGGTACTTAATGTTCAAAGTGTGAAGATTGATCAACCAGCATCATGAAATCAAAATCAAATTGTAAAAAAAAATTGTAAATGTGACTTGAATGATTGTTAACGCTATTAGATAGGGTACTACATTTCAAATCATGGCAGCGACAAATGTCAAAATCATTGATTTTTTAACAAAAGAAAAAAAAGCATTAAACAATTAGCAGTAGAAGAGCTGGTCAGCAGAAAAAATATAACTAGATAAAACAAAACATTTTAAGAAAAAGTGGAAATACTCGTATCAAGCTGAACGGCTGACTTTTCGCTGCCACCGCTGGCTTGATGATGCTTTTGTTAAAATACTTTTGATATCTAGTAGATCAATAGCCTGCGGCCACTTACTTTTAAATTACGCGTTATCGAAATGTACATAACACCTGCACAGGGAACTAAAGTAAGGCTTAAGAAACTTTTCAAAATAAAAAAATTTACCAATTTCACACCGAGACTTAATGAAGTAATTAGCCCTTATTGAACTCCATCTCCCATACATATTCTTAATTATTTCATTATTGCTCTATTGAATGTCCAATGAGCCAAAAAAACTATTCGGTTTAGCTTGGTGTCTCGGTTTTCGTTGTAATAGTAGTAGTTGGCAATCAAAAATTCGTTATTTTTAATAATTTTTAAAACAGAAAACCATTGAATAATTTAAAATTTTATTTCTGCAGAGTTTGCATTAATAGATAATATGCAGGCTTGTTTTGATCGTCTTCAAAGATAAAGATGAAAAAAAAAAAACGTAATATTTTTTGCGGCTGCTGACGGATGTTCGTTTATGAAACAAAGGGCCCGGTGTGAAAAGGAAAATTAATTAAAAAAATAAATAAATGTAAGGCGCGATAACCTCCGAAGAGATCTAAGGCCGAGCTTCTCTTCCAATTTGCGTCGTGCTCCTCTTTATTTTCCCTACAAATTGGCCGGACGGGACCTACATGATCTTATGCCGACTCCGAACGGCATCTGCAAGGCAGATGAGTTTTCACTGAGAGCTTTTCATGGCATAAATACACTCGGAGCGCTTGCCAAACACTGCCGAGGGGCGACCCCGCTTAGAAAAATTTTCTTCTAATTGAAAAACCATATTTCTAAAATTTTTGATGTTGCTTTGCCCGGGGTTTGAACCCAGGGCATCCGGCATGGTAGGCGGAGCACGCTACCATCACACCACGGTGGCCGCGATGGCTCCCTAAGGTCCATAAAGATTTCATATTGGCTCTGTTGAGCTCCCAACAACAAACAGGTAAACTTCCGAAAAAACAACGCTATGGGGGCAAGCCAGTTTTTGCCATCAGCCGATTGATGGTGGGCTTCAATCTTTCGCACAATACACTTGGCAGGACCTTATGGAATATTAAGAAGGCTGATTTCGTGATAGTTAGCACAGTTTGCAGTATCCCCTTTCTTGTGGACTGGGCAAAGAACACTTAGATTCCAATCGTCGGGTATGCACTCGTCCGACCATATTGTGCAAAGAAACTGATGCATGCGCTTTGCCAACTCCTCGCCGCCGTATTTGAATAGCACCGCAGGCAATCCATCAGCGCCCGCGGCCTTGTTGTTTTTTAATCTGGTTATTGCTATTATGACATCGTCAAAATCGGGTGGGGGGATATTTATTCAATCATCATCGATTGCGGGATCGGGTTCAGCATCCATGTGCGGTAAATCGCTGTCTCCATTTAGGAGAGCAGAGAAGTGTTCCATCCATAATCTATATAAATACTCTCTGGACATCGGTTACAAGGTCACCGTTTTCGTTCTTACAAGAATTTGCCCGGACTTAAAACCTTCCGTCTGTCGCCGAATTTTTTGGTACAACTTTCGTGCGTTATTCCTGGTGGTTAGTAGCTCAAGCTCCTAGCACTCACGCCTTTCTGCCTCTGCTTCTTTCATCCTGAAAAGGCGTCTCGTTTCCCTTTTAAACTCGCGATATCGTTCACACCTCTTGTTGCAAAGTATTACTAGGTCCCTGTAATTATACCAAAATAAGAAGGGCAGCATAAACACAACAAACAAATAATAAAGAACATCGAAATGAAATTTAAAGAATAACAAGGAAACTGTAAGAAGACGAAGAAAATGAGTCTTTTGTTTTTAATTTCAAGAAATATGATTGCAAGTAATTCGAAATATCGAGGCGTGCTTCCTTCGTCGATGGCATTTAAAATGTGTTAATGATAAAATTTACAGTAAGATGACGTCCACCCGCCCGCGCCACAAACCAAAGCTATAATCAAATGGGAGGAAAAATTAAACTACTTAAAGCCCCATACAGCACTTGCTCCAATTGTGATTGATATTTAAAAGCTAACCCATCTATGTACATATGTAGCCCTGTCAAGATTTAGAATTTGATTGACAATGCCACACACTTTAACAACACACAATTCCGCCCGCTCCTTAAATTAAGCATGCTCCTCACCGCGCAACACCTTTAAAAATGGTTTGAATATCAGCTGGACCATACGCGGTGTGGAACATCTTGAAAGATGATTTTTATGGTCTGAAATGCTGCTGTTTGTGGCTTGGCGGCATGCAACAAAAACTAACTTGTACTACTTAAGAAAGGTACACAATATAGCACTGACCATGATCAAAGAGGTTAATGGACAAACGATCGATCGATCAAGCGATTCATTGGCACGATCGAACGTTAAGAGGAAAACTTTTTGATGTATGTAATTACTAAGCATCGGGATCACGTGATCGAAATCGGGATAACTAATATTAAATTGAGATCGAAAAAAAATAAAGTTAAATAAACAAAATTGAAATTTAAAAAAATGCAATTTAACTAATTAAATTAAATTCAAATAAATTAAATAAAATTTAAACAAATAACATAAAATAAAATTAAATTAAATTAAATTAAATTAAATTAAATTAAATTAAATTAAATTAAATTAAATCAAATTAAATTAAATCGTAGATGTTAAGTAATGATTGTAATTACTAAGCGTCGGGATCGCGTGATCGAAATCGGGATAACTAATATTAAATTGAGATCGAAAAAATAAAGTTAAATAAACAAAATTGAAATTTAAAAAAATGCAATTTAACTAATTAAATTAAATTCAAATAAATTAAATAAAATTTAAACAAATAACATAAAATAAATAAAATAAAATTAAACTTAATTAAATTAAATTAAATCGTAGATGTTAAGTAATGATTAGATAATGCTAATGATTGCTAATTAACCTTCATTTGTGAAATTCTCTAGTTCATTAAATAATTAGAATTAGTTCAACTAACTCCCATAGATAATTGAAATTTTTATTCCAATGGTAAATCTAATTGCAATTAGTTGCCATTAGCAAAAAAAATTGGGTTACCTTTACAATTAGAAATCTAATTGACTTCTGCTAATGCAATTAGATATTCAATTAGCTCGAATTAGAATCAATTATTTATAAAAATAAATTTTTTTAAAGAATTATTGAAGTGAACGAATAATGATGTAAATAAATATAAATATTTGATTCTAATTCGAGCTAATTGAATATCTAATTGCATTAGCAGAAGTCAATTAGATTTCTAATTGTAAAGGTAACCCAATTTTTTTTGCTAAATTAAATTAAATTAAATTTAATTAATTAAATTAAACTAAATTAAATTAAACAAAATAAATTACATTAAATTCAAATAAAATAAATAAAATAAAATGAAATGAAATTAAGTTAAATAAAATAAAATTAAATTAAATTAGATTAAACAAAATAAATAAAATAAAATAAAATGAAATAATATAAAAAAAATAAAATAAAATAAAATAAAAAAAAATATAATAAAATAAAAAAAAACAAAATAAAATTAAACTTAAAAAATTGAATAAAATAATATAAAATTAAACTAAATAAAATTAAGTTAAATAAAAGACCATCAAATGCAATAAAATAAAATAAAATAATAAAATAAAAATAAATAAAAAGGCCATATAAAAAATAAGAAAAATAAATTTTTTTATTAAATTAAAGAAAATAAGATATAAAAGAACAAATTAGAACAGGATAAAAAATTAAATTAAATTAATTATATTAGAATAAAATAAATTTTAATGACGTAAAATAAATAAAATAAAGTAAAATAGATAAAATGGGATAAAATGGAATGAAATTAAATAATTCATAAAAAAATTTAATAAAACAAAGTAAAAAAGTAAAAAAAAATTATGAAAATAAAGTAAAATAGAATAAAAAATAAAATAAGTTAAATTATTTGTTGTCAATATCACAATGCTAGCGCAGTGGTGTTACCATACTACCTTGCGGAGTCCTTAATCTGAAGGGCAGATCCACCGCTATTCAGCTTGTAGGAAGATGCTCAATACCGAGTTCTATTGATTACAGCCAAACATAATTGATGGCTCCCTCTATGGTCAAAAATGCCGGCAGGCTAAAATATTTTCTCAATGGATAACTTTTTCTTGAACATTTATAAAAGCTCAGAAAGCATGATATGCTTTTGACAACCCAGGGCTGTAGGCTGGACTACTGTGAATGTGGACGTGTAGTGGTCTTTCAAAAGCTTTTAAAGGAAACTAAGAAAGACTAGTTGATCTAGATTCTTCTATGTTGATCTTTGGAACAAATTTCAGCCTTATAGAGGCCACCAGCCTCTTAGGTAATTGATAATTTTTGTCTTGAATCAGTAAATGATTTTTTTGAGTTGGGAGTCACGATGGATGCTAAACTTACTTTCAACCTTCATATTATGACTACTGCCTATACGGCTAGAGGTGTTCTATCATTCTTCGGTTAAAGCTTATCAATCTTCCAACTTTCGTTAGTCGTAGAGAAATGCTAGGCATATTATTTATGGCTAAACTACTGAATGGACTAATTTCTAGCCCCTTTCTTTTTGAACGAAGTAAACTTCGATGTCCCATCACGAGCGTCAAGACTTACAAACCTCTTCTTTTGAGGCAGTGCAGAACTAATTTCCAATTAAATGAACCTTTTTGGGTGTTTGTGTCATGATTCTAACTCCCATTCGAACTCATTTGATATAAGGGATTCACTTTTTAATATAAAGAAAACTGTCCTATCCTAACTAGTAACAAAATAAAAAAAAATTTTTTTAAATCTTTATATAAAGTGTTCACTTATTTAACAATGTGCTTTATGTATTATTTCCAACTGTTTCCTATAATACTCAGCTGATAATCTTTATTCTGTAGCTGAGCAGTTTTAGATCTCGACGCTTAACAAACCACCGCCTATCAACAACTCGGCAAAAACAAAATCCGTGCGTCATGCGGATGCACCTCTCGTGTCGGTTTGGCGGGCTTTGGAGGGTATTTATCCGTTGGGTTTATTATTAAAAAAAAAAAAAAAAACATGCTAAAGTAGAACACAAGATAAAATATACTGAAACATGAGCACTTCGGTTCGCAAAGCAAAATTCGGGATTTATAGCCCTAATAGTTACTGTTACGCAGCTAAATCGTTAGATATATATTGATGAGCTTGTAGCCGCGTGATACTGGTACGCTGCGGTAATTGTTTCGGTAGTTATCGTGTCGTGTGCATTGTATAATTCATCTCGCTTCAACGTTAGAGTGGTCGTGCCACAAAATCAGTACATTTGAGAAGATAGCACTCGCCTTAGCTGCAAGCGATACGCAAGCTGTATGTAGTATCTACAAACTGATTTTTTTCTCTTTACATACCTACTTTGAGATCAATTGTTTGGATGATCGATCTTGCATGGTCATTCTTTTAGATTACGAGCTTTTTATTGTAGCCCAATTGTCTGATGGATTTCGTAAGCGCTACTTAAGCAATTCCTGTATATGTCAAAGGGAAGAGATGGAGAAGGGTGTGAGGGCAGTAGAGAGCGACATAATGTATGCGCACTCTATTTGCTGCAATTGAATTACTAACTGGTATATATTTTTTTTTTTAAAGGTTAGCTAAAGATGCCAAATGAGGTGTGTCGGTATCGGTTAGAAACAATTGTGGGTGTAGGAGTTGAGACAAAAAAAAAATGCGGGGTGAATTTAAATAACTGATTATATCTTAACCTGTCTTAAATGTAGCAAAGCTGGTGCATTTGCATGAACCACAAGGAACAATGTTCTCATTTCAATCACATTCCAAAGCAACTTGACTGACTTTTGGCCAAGGAAAAGCGCATACAAGTCTATTCCATAAAATTGCCAGCAAATGGAAGCAACTAAGCCTAGCTCAAGTTAGTTCAGATTTAGATACAGAGTGTGCGGTGTTGCGCGGAAATTTTCAGGCATGCTGTGCTATAGGAATACAAAAAATAGTCAGCTGGATGACCAACACCTAAGCATCACAACTCAAAGCGTCGCAAACCAAATCAGTATGCGATTTCGCCGCACAAACCAAATGTAACCACTTCACGTTATTTCATTCAAAAATTATGAACAAGGCGCAATAAGATGCCAAAACAAAGAAGATAAAAATACTTGCTGTCTAAGCAAGCTTTAACCTATAAGTGCTACAATGATTGCTTCAATCTACACTAATCCATTTGATGTTGTTATAGCACGAGCTATTCTTGTTTTCCTATGGAAAAAAAAATCTAAAAACAAATCGTAATAGACAGCTTTTTGAAAGACAATGAAGCCTTCACGTCTTTACGCTTGTACTTCGATCATCCACCACCACCTCCATACCGTTGCGTCCTTTTCCCCTACACAGCTAATGCACCTTAAAGACGCATAGATACTCGCTTTTTATGGTAAAGATAGAAATGTATACGAACTGAGACAGACAATGACAGGCGGCAGAGAGACACCACCAGTCAGCCATTGAGCCATAGAGCCAGCCGGTGCCATTATGACAGCATGATTAGGCATAACAGTTTCATAAAAGCAACGGAATCGTGCGCGAAACCCGTGTCCGTAACAGCAACACCACCACTAACTATTATAGCCATTGCAATACTCATAGCGTTCCTTATACGACCGCTTCTAAAAATAGCGCACACTGTATACAGTGGTCTGAACAGACGTGGGCTCAGGAAAAAGTACGTAGACCCTATTTAATAGTTTACAAAGTTGAAGTTTGTATGTATCTGAGGACGTTATTGATCTCTCACTTCTAATTTTATTTCGACATAAAAATCATGATGCCTAAAAAGCTGAATTGGGATAATATATTTCTCTTTAGCTTCCCAAAGAGCCTTCTACCTTGACAAAAATATTTGCCCACTCACATATCTTTCCTTAACTGACTCGATTTCGATAGGTCAACTTCCTATGGTCCTGTGCAAATAATAAGTGAAGCATCTCTACCTTCTGCTCATCTCTCAGAAGCTTCTGCGCCGGGAGCATATTGCTTCGGAGTATCGATAAGTGTTGGCAGCTGTAAGAACTCTGAACAGAGCTATATATATTTAAGAAGAGTAGAAATCTCGGTTCTGGCCCCTTTGAGACTTCTTAATCATCTCTGTTGGATCATAAAAGGTTCAATGCGTTGCTAGTGAGTTCTTAGATTTCCTTAGACTATCAACCAAAGACTCGAACATAGAGTTGTCAGTCATGTTTCAGTGTTATTTCATCTTCCAATGTAAGCCTAGCTACAACAAGTAAGGACGGGACTGTCTTCGGCTGTGCCGAATGGGGCTGAACAATAATCTTATCCCGTTCGTAATCTCCAAATAAACGGATATATAAGATAAGAAATATATAGTGAACAGATGTACATACCTAAACGATTTTTAAGATAAATATAAAATAAACAAGTAAGGAAGGCTAAGTTCGGGTGTAACCGAACATTACATACTCAGTTGAGAGCTATGGAGACAAAATAAGGAAAATGAACTTGGGGTAACCCTGGAATGTGGTTGTATGACATGTGTATCAAATGAAAGGTATTATAGAGTATTTTAAGAGAGAGTAGGCCATAGTTCTATGGATGGACGCCATTTAGGGATATCGCCATAAATGTGGACCAGGGCTGACTCTAGAATTTGTTTGTACGATATGGGTATCAAATGAAAGGTGTTACTGAGCATTTTAAGAGGGAGTGGGCCTGAGGTCTATCGGTGGACGCCTTTTCGAGATGTCCCCATTAGGGTGGGCCAGGGGTGACTCTAGAATGTTTGTACGATATGGGTATCAAACGAAAGGTGTTACTGAGCATTTTAAGAGGGAGTGGGCATTAGGTCTATAGGTGGACGCCTTTTCGAATTGTCGCCATTAGGGTGGGCCAGGGGTGACTCTAGAATGTGTTCGTATGATATGGGTATCAAATGAAAGATGGTAATGAGTATTTTAAAAGGGAGTAATCCTTAGTTCTATAGGTGGACGCCTTTTCGAGATATCGCCATAAAGGTGGACCAAGGGTGACTCTAGAATGTTTGTACGATATGGGTATCAAACGAAAGGTGTTTCTGAGCATTTTAAGAGGGAGTGGGCATGAGGTCTATAGGTGGACGCCTTTTCGAGATATCGCCATTAGGGTGGGCCAGGGGTGACTCTAGAATGTTTGTACGATATGGGTATCAAACGAAAAGTGTTACTGAGCATTTTAAGAGGGAGTGGGCATTAGGTCTATAGGTGGACGCCTTTTCGAAATGTCGCCATTAGGGTGGGCCAGGGGTGACTCCAGAATGTGTTTGTACGATATGGGTATCAAATGAAAGGTGCTACTAAGCATTTTAAGAGGAAGTGGGCATTAGGTCTATAGGTGGACGCCCTTTCGAGATATCGCCATTAGGGTGTGCCAGGGGTGACTCTAGAATGTTTGTACGATATGGGTATCAAACGAAAGGTGTTACTGAGCATTTTAAGAGGGAGTGAGCATTAGGTCTATAAGTGGACGCCTTTTAAAGATATCGCCATTAGGGTGGGCCAGGGGTGACTATAGAATGTTTGTACGATATGGGTATCAAACGAAAGGTGTTACTGAGCATTTTAAGAGGGAGTGGGTATTAGGTATATAGGTGGACGCATTTTCGAGATATCGCCATTAGGGTGGGACAGGGGTGACTCTAGTATGTGTTTGTACGATATGGATATCAAATTAAAGGTATTAATGAGGGTTTTAAAAGCGAGTGGCCCTTAGATGTATATGTGAAGGCGTTCTCGCGATATCGACCAAAATGTGGACCAGGTGATCCAGAAAATCATCTGTCGGGTACTGCTAATTTATTTATATATGCAATACCACTAACAGTATTCCTGCCAAGATTCCAAGGGCTGTTGATTTCGCCTTGTAGAACTTTTTCATTTTCTTCTACTTAATATGGTAGGTGTAACACCCATTTTACAAAGTTTTTTCCAAAGTTATATTTTGCGTCAATAAACCAATCCAGTTACCATGTTTCATCCCTTTTTTCGTATTTGGTATAGAATTATGGCATTTTTTTCATTTTTCGTAATTTTCGATATCGATAAAGTGGGCGTGGTTATGGTCGGATTTCGGCCATTTTTTATACCAAGTTAAAGTGAGTTCAGATAAGTACGTGGGCTTAGTTTAGTAAAGATATATCGGATTTTGCTCAAGTTATTGTGTTAACGGCCGAGCGGAAGGACAGACGGTGGACTGTGTATAAAAACTGGGCGTGACTTCCACCGATTTCGCCCATTTTCACAGGGAACAGTTACCGTCATAGAATCTATGCTCCTACCAAAGTTGAAAAGGATTGGTAAATTTTTGTTCGACTTATGGCAATAAAAGTATTCTAGACAAACTAAATGAAAATGGGCGGAGCCACGCCCATTTTGAAATTTTCTTTTATTTTTGTATTTTGTTGCATCATATCATTACTGGAGTTGAATTTTGACTTAATTTACTTATATACAGTAAAGATATTAAATTTTTTGTTAAAATTTGAATTAAAAAATTTTTTTTTTTAAAAAGTGGGCGTGTTCTTCATCCAATTTTGCTAATTTTTATTTAGCACATATATAGTAATAGTAGTAACGTTCCTGCCAAATTTCATCATGACATCTTCAACGACTGCCAAATTACAGCTTGCAAAACTTTTAAATTACCTTCTTGTAAAAGTGGGCGGTGCCACGCCCATTGTCCAAAATCTTACTAATTTTCTATTCTACGTCATAACGTCAACCCATCTACCAAGTTTCGTCGCTTTATCTGTCTTTTGTAATGAATTATCGCACTTTTTCGGTTTTTCGAAATTTTCGATATCGAAAAAGTGGGCGTGGTTATAGTCCGATATCGTTCATTTTAAATAGCGATCTGAGATGAGTGCTCAGGAATCTACATACCAAATTTCATCAAGATACCTCAAAATTTACTCAAGTTATCGTGTTAACGGACGGACGGACGGACGGACGGACGGACGGACGGACGGACGGACGGACATGGCTCAATCAAATTTTTTTTCGATCCTGATTATTTTGATATATGGAAGTCTATATCTATCTCGATTCCTTTATATATGTACAACCAACCGTTATCCAATCAAACTTAATATACTCTGTGAGCTCTGCTCAACTGAGTATAAAAATGGAAAAACAACCACTTATCTGAACGATCGGTTGTATGGGATATATATTATCTATAGCTCCGATCGAAATGATTTTTTCAGGAAATCTTCTATGATATATTAGAATAAATATCACCAAGTTTAACGTTTTTATATTGGAAATTAAGGGAGAAATGGCCAAAAATCTTTCTATCTGAACGATCGGTTGTATGGGATGTAACTATATAAAGCTCCGATCAAAGTGATTTTTTGAGGATATCTGCTATGATATATTAGAATATATATCACCGAGTTTCACGTTTATACTTTCTAAATTGCGGCAGGAATGGCCAAAATCGTCTTATCTGAACGATCGGTTGTATGGGAGATATATGTTATAGTGGTCCGATCCTACCGGATCCGACAAATGTCTAATATAATACAAAAATACATCCTTGTGCCAAATTTCATTGAGATATCTCAAAATTTGAGGGACTAGCTTGCGTTCAAGCAGACAGACGGACGGACAGACGGACGGACGGACATGGCTATATCAACTCAGTTCGTCGCCCTGATCAATTCGGTATACTTAATGGTGAGTCTATCTTCTATATTTCTCAACGTTACAAACAGCGGACCAAAGTTAATATACCATTTTATGTTCGTGAAAGGTATAAAAAAAGTTGAGATGATCTCAAGATAGCAAGGTTATGTTATTGTTTTGGCGGCATAATCAACCTTGAAAAACACTTCGGATATTCGAGTACATCCTGTATGAGTTGTTTGCTCCTACCATCTTTAAAACAGCTAACACAGTTATAGTTCGCCAGAATATTCAACCTTTGGCTCTGTCATGTCAGCAATAAAACCTTACTATCTAAATTGACGCATGATCGTCTTAGCGGTTTTTGCCACCTATCAAAGCTCATCAGTAGCTATTCTATGTTGCGCTACCTTGCGATAGTTGAGAACAACATGGGAACTCAAATCGCTTTTCATTTTATGCTTCCAAAGGATAGGGAGCCTCTTTGTTCCTCTACTTTCCCAAGCAGTTTCCGACAAAAATACCATTTGGACCGGACCGTCTTCTTTTAATTTCATAACAACCGTTAAATGTAAGTAAGCGTTACTTAGTAATTTAGCTTAGAGTTTGGCGCCACAACCGGTCTAAAGCAATGCCTTTCAAAATGTGGTCTTAGACAAACACTTGCTTAGCCTAGGCCCACCACTCCTGATCCAGATTACTCAATGCCTTCTAGTGGAGATTAGCCTAAGCAGAATGGTGAGTTTGTGTTACGTTCAGCACATAGGTCTTCATAGATCACATTCTTACAAAAAAAAACAACATCTTTCAAAAGCTCTAACATGTTCTTGAAGTTGGCTAGCAGCATATTTCAATAGTTCGATTCATAAACTAAATAGTTTCAGCACGTCTTATGTTCTTTTTCAAACTGAATACTAGGGCAAACTGAATACAAGCGCATGTCGAACTTCGTAGCAACTTTCAAATGCGAAGATGGCTTGGTTCTCAGTAGGGATATAAAAATCTGCCATCTATTTGTCTTGAGCACCATTACCTTGGTGCCTGACCATCAAGGTTGAATGTCTACCTATATCATTTTCGACCCTTTGGATCATGGCGTTCGGTTACAAAGCAACTTCAAATTAAAAATTCTTCCCCAAAGGAGTCTAAACAAGAGCGGATTAGAGAAAGTACCAACGACGTGTACCGAGCTCCTCATGAAACGAGCTGTTAAGTCTAAGGTCGGACTTACAAATCCTAACTCCTATGACCCGCCGGCTGAGATCGTGTTGCAAAACAGCCACCTCATATTCATCATCCCGCGATTGAACACCAGGTGTCTCCGTTACCTAAAAGCATCTAACACATACATATTCAACAGTTCTACACTTCGACGAGTGTAAAGTACAGTTGAATGCACAATGCCTGAGTATTACGGACATTCAGGCATTAAATGGAACAAACTTTCACAGAAGACCTATGTGCTGAACATAACACCAATACAGACCTGTAAAGTACTGAGTACATACTTGTACTAGTATCAGATAAGTACAATTACTCAAGTACTTCAAATCTAAGTACAAAGTATAAGTACAACAGTACTTGTACTTCGAATCCGAAAGTACAAGTAGATATACTTACAAAATATTTGCAAGTACACGAAAGTACTTTTTCTGATAAAATATGTCAGTTGGATTCATAAATGGAAAATCAAAATATGAATGAAATTCATATTAGAAAGCAACAAGAAGTAAAACAACATATTAAATAAGTATAAATTGTACAACATCTAACAATATTAAAGTAGTTTTTTATTTGCCTTCATTAGTACTAGCTATTCAAACGAAAAGCCCGTCATTGATTGCTTTCTAGGACTATAAACTATGCCTGCTAAGGAAAATAAACGCTCTACTGGGTCGGAGAATGCTGAGGACGTATTCATTTTGAGTGATAGGTCCTTCATAAGAGGATAAACCTGAAGCATATATAAATCTGTTGATGTATCATTAAAATACCGTAAAACTCTTCTTCAGCCATTTTGTCAAAGTTAGGTGATCGTAAGGCTGCTGCTGGATCCGCTTCAAAACCGTTCAATACTTATCAAAATACTTCGAAAGTACTTACAAGTACTTTACTTGTACTTCAACAATTCAAGTACAAGTAACTCGATACTTATACTTGTACTAATTTTTCGATGTACTGAGGTACTGATACTTGTACTGGTACTTTTTCTTTACAGGTCTGCACCAATATAACCGTTTTTCAACCGACCACAATTCCTTGCATAGCGCTCCTTCGTAGCCGACTTTACTTACTTACTTACTTAATTGGCGCTTAACCGTCTAAACGGTTATGGCCGTCCAACAAGGCGCGCCAGTCGCTCCTTCGCTCCGCCAACCGGCGCCAATTGTTTAAATCGTTTTCCACCTGGTCCTTCCAACGGAGTGGGGGCCGCCCTCTACCTCTGCTTCCATAGGCGGGTTCCGATAGAAACACTTTCTTGGCCGGAGCATCATCTTTCATTCGCATAACATGGCCTAGCCAGCGCAGCCGCTGCGTTTTAATTCGCTGGACTATGTTGATGTCTGCGTATAGCTCGTACAGCTCATCATTAAATCTTCTTCGGTACTCGCCATCGCCAACGCGTAGAGGTCCATAAATCTTTCGAAGAACTTTTCTCTCGAACACTCCCAAAGCCGCTTCATCTGCTGTTGTCATGGTCCATGCTTCTGCCCCATATAGCAGGACGGGTACGATAAGTGACTTGTAGAGTATGATTTTCGTTCGCCGAGAGAGGACTTTACTTTTCAATTGCCTACCTAGTCCAAAGTAGCATTTATTGGCAAGATTGATTCTTCGCTGGATTTCAGTGCTGATGTTGTTGCTAATGTTGATGCTGGTTCCCAAATAAACGAAGTCTTTTACTATTTCGTAGCCGACTTTACTACATAGTTATCCGTAGTGAAATGTGTCGCTGTATTGGGTGATCTTTTCTTAGTCACAGTTTCTAGTAGTTGACGTCCTCAGCTTTTATATTATTTATGACCCATTCATAATTCCCGAATTTTGATAATCCCCGTCTTCTTTCCTACAAAGCGCGCGACGTAAGTTTCATAATCTAACTGTTCTTTTTCCACTTCTGATTTTCTTGAACACTGTGCAATAGTCATCGGTGATCGAGGAGCTTTGCATAAGCAGAACCCATAACAAAATCGCGTAAATTTTTCTATAATATTTACTGCACTTTTCGCTCCACAGTCGCTGCTGTCATTCAAGCCCGGCCGTATATTTTTTTTGTCATTTGACTGCCGTCGTCGTCGTCTTCAGCGACGGTTTTTGCGCCTGCGCATGGTAGAGTATCCACTAGCGTTGCCAAATGTCCCGTATTGGCCGGGACATCCCGTATTTTTCACACATTTTAAAATGTCCCGCCGGGAAAGGCTATGGACCTGCATTTTGACAATATCAAAATTAATAAATTATAATCTGCTACAAAACATAGCCATATTTGCGGCTTCGATTGGATTCAACTCATTAGCATATTGCATGCAACTCTGTAAAGAAGAAAAATTCAACCCTACTGTGGTTCTGAATATTGTCAATATTTGACATTTCGCACACTTAAATATTCATTTTGCAAGGGGAAGTGTTGTGGTTTAAAATAACGTTTCAAAAAAGAATCCATAGAATATTGAGTTCGCATTAAACACAGTAAACGAATTAATTGTTAGCCTGTTTCATAAAAATATTTGTTATAAATATATGAGTTTAAAAAGTTTAATTCTATCTAAAAATTGATTCGCCGAATGGGCAACCCATACAAAAATATAGGTGTTTCTTATTTTTCAAATGTTCCGGGAAATTTAAAAAAATCCGGGGAATTTGGCTCAAATTTGAGGTTTGTCCCGTGAACCCGAAATATATATCTGGCAACCCTAGTATACACACAAAAAAAAACATTATTTAGCCACTCGCTTGCAATTTTTTTTCCTGTGCCTTTTTCTTGCTTACGATCAGCACGAACCAAGCGACAATTTGAACAATTGAAAGTAGTAATTGTTGTGGGTGGAGGAGTTTTACAGCGCACCACACGTCTTATACCCCGCTACACTGCACCAGATGCCTTTCCGGATTGCTCGACTCGACACATACGTAAGCTCTCAACTTGACACTCTCGCCTGGTCATACAAGTTCTGCTCTGGTTTTGCTCAAATTTTTTCGTAATACATAGATAAATGTTTATTTAATAAATTGTTGTATTTTTTTCTGTTTAATTCTTTTTATTCCTTTTATGTATGGCTGTTCCGCGCCACAATAATAAATTTATTTTATCTGTGAATGGCGGTTCCGCCTTGACTTGTTAGCATTTGCATATGCGGCAGATCCGTTTAGGCGAATATTTTGGCGTCGTATTTTTATTTTTTTTTTTTGATGCTTTTGTTTTCCTGTTAGTTGCTGGCTGCTTTGGTTCAATTGTACGCTCAAGTATGTGTTGTTCTTTTTATTGTTTTAATTTTTTTCTTTAATTCAGATCTGTTGCTATGATTGATTAATTTTACCATTTCCATTATTAATTTGCGCTGCCATCGCCGCACGCACACATACACACTTTTACTTACCGTCACCAACAGCTGGTTGGCCATCTAATTTGTTCTGCAATTATTGTTGTTGTTGGTGTTATTTAAAACGGTAGCGTTTTGTGGCTGTTTATGGCCGTGTAGTTGCCACCGATTCGGCTCATAACTGGGAAACCAGAAAAAAAAAAGAAAAAATAATGAGTAACGCAAAAAAACTAATTGAACGTCCGTTTAGGCCTGCTTTGTTGTGGTGCATAACAATTTCGGCTATGCGTTACCCAATTTCGCATCGTTTGCGTCCCACTTCCGCCTAGAGTAGCCTGAAAACGTCTTACCCTTTGTACATGCTATCGTGCCGCCTAACCTCGATTTCCATAGATTCGTCTGATTGCTTCTTTTGAAGTTGGTTATTTTATATACCCAGTAGTGCCAGCACAGCGCTTTGAAAGTTTGAAGTCCTGAGAAGTTTGGTGGATCCTAATAGTAATCTATTACGAACCCAAAAAACCCCCAGCGAGTTAGGTGGTTAGAATATACCCGCGGTAGGTATGCCTGTCGTAAGAGGCTACTAAAATACCAGATTCAAGGGTTGTGTAGCGCAACCTTTTGAGGTTGCTAGCGCAATATATAGCTTCTCCAAACCCAATTGTCAACCTCATCTACCAATGGCCAATCCTGTTTCATTAACAGCCGAAGCTCTGGTGACCCCGAACTCCTCATGGATCTAGTGGTGGGAAGGCGGGATGGCCTAGAAGGTGGCATGTGATCATAACAAATCGTTACCGAGATGGTCGGGCTTAGTACCGGCACGTACCGGGTCTGCATCCGGAAAAGGACCATCAACTCGATAACACAAGGCCTTCGGGGAGTGTCCTTATCGCTACAACAAGAACAACAACGAACCCAAAAACATTGCGGACAAATCTAGCTGCTGTTGCAATCATTGTAATTATTATTGTAGTAATTTTAAAAGACTTTGAAAAGTTTAGTTATCTGCAGAGTTTTTCAGTACCTTTCTTGTACCCTATTCTTATTGTTGTTATCATCGGAAAAATATTCTCTGAAAGTTAAAGGAAGTGTTATGGATAAAAATAGGAAACGCTTGGGTATTGATCAAAGTCACCGCCTTTATCAGGTTCCGGTGTGTACTAAAAACTGGTTACGAATCATTTGACATCGAACTAATTAAAAACACCGAAAACCTTGCTTGATGTTACAAAAAGAGCACTATTTCTTGTATGAGGTTTTTGGCTTCTCAACACGTCTATTTTATCTAAGGGCCTGTCCACAGAAGTGCCTTTTCCTTCGGCTGTCGAACTGGTTGAGGGAACGCACGAGAGCAAACACGTTAGGTTATGTAGCTTTCTTTCTTTCCAGGGGCCGTTGGTTTAGAGAGAGGCGGGTGTTCTCTCTTCCCTGCTTTGGGTCGTGGGGGTAATAAGCTGACAATCCTTTTCAGGGGAAAATGTATAGACGCACTGTGGTACGTTTTGCATGGGTACCTGTTTGTTGTAGGCAGGTTTCCAAAATCATATTAATGGAAAGTGGCTGTGAAGGACAGGGAGAGGAGGACTTCGCATCTCTGAAGAGGCTATAATCAAGGGTGGCGCATTTGTTGTATGATAGTTGGTTAGACAATTCTTTTCCATAGAGTTCTAAAGCGGTGATCAACGCTAGATACTTCCGACAGACCGAATCACGGATAATTCAGCATTCTGACCGGCTTCGACTTCATCCATGAAAGAATATACCAATGTGCGCCGGCTTCCGCGCCGTAGCGAGACTAGCTGCACGTATGCCCTCAAGTGAGGAGTCTGGAGAGCCTGCTAACAAGGGAGTATTTCGCCAAAATCCCGGTGTCAGACAGAAATTTGGCTGCCCCATAACTCCAGCGTTTTCCAGGTAGGGTTCGCCATTATTAAGGCTGCGGCGAAATTAATGATAACCGTTTAATTAGCTGTTGGGAAATTTCGAAACGCTAAGCTTTGCAATTTTATTTGGAGGGCTGTCGTGAATTTCTTCACCTCGCTCATTGTGGCATCGAACTTACTTAAGAATATCCCTGGCAGCAGTCCCACCGAGCCCTTGGCCCGTCCAGGTACTTGGAAGCTGAACGTTGCCGCCAGTTGAGACATTGTGGCCAATTGCGCTGTGCTGCTGGACTAAAGTTGGTAAATATTCACACTTATGTACCTCTAGTTTTTTCACAGCGACTGAAAGATCACATAAATAAATAAGAAAGCATTCGCAAACACACTTATCATTAATAAGAATCGCAGACTCAATTACAGCTTTCGTCAAAGGAACAATAATATTGTGACGAATATTAGCAACACTAAGGGATACTATCATCTCTAAGCCGATACTAAGCAGTGACTTGTATGCACATCAACAAATCAATCATTATGTCTACCCATATGCCCATACGAGCTGCGGAGAAGAGACGCAGAAACACATGCATATATCTTATCTGAGATGCTCACAAAAGAAGACAATAATTTGTGCAAGTATACTCACATAAACACGCGCATATGAGAAGCTATAAACGTAGTTATAGCTGATAACTACCTAGTAAATTCTAGAGTAGAAAAGCCTAGAAATATGCAATGAGGAAACCAAACAGTATAAAAGCAGCAACAGTAGAGGCACAACAATCAGTTTGATTTAAGACGCTATCTGGCGAACAATAGAAGTGTTATTTTGAAAGTAGTCTAATAAAGACCATTTTGCATTATCGAATATTGGAGTTATTTATTCAACAGTTTAGTGTTTCGAACGTTAGCAGAAGGTTGCAAATAAGAGGAATTCCAGTAAATTCGTTACAATATTAACAATAATATTAACCAACAGGTTAGCCTAGATGCCGGATAACGAGTTCTCTTTGGCCAGTTGTAGACACGGAACGCTTGGAGTAGGGTTTCTTTCCTAAAGTTCATCTATCGATGGTAATTGGAGTGTTTAAAAAGCTCTACCCAATGGGAGTTCAGACTCCGTCATGGGTGTTAGCTGTATCGAGCACGAAGACGAGGCGTAAATATCTCTGTTAAGACGTATTCGACTATCTGGTGAAAATATACAAATGGAAACCAAAAAGTATCTAAGTGAGATGTCCTTTATCTTGGCAGCTGGAATATAAAATAATATATGACATACATACATTATAGCGGGTTTATGTTAAGCCTCTTAACTCACTGCGATGTTAATCCTATCGGAAAAAATCTTGACTTTTCCGCATAAGTGCTCATCAGCATTCACTCTGTTTTTGATAAAAGGCCCATATATCTCCCATTGAAAAAATAAACTGAGAAAATAGGAGTAAGAACTCCCTTTTTGTTACATAATAGACAGCTCCACAAGTTTCTTAACTTCCTTACAACTATTTCGTTTTATTACCTTCACTTCACTTGCCTCATTTTGACTCAATTGAACTCGTACCGCCAGCACAGCTTGCCGTCTCACAGCCGCGCCAAATGCTTCACATCGTTTCGCATCCCATTACCGCAGCGACCGTTCTCTGTTACGGTACATTTAAGGTCGCCATATGCTTTTTTGGATTTTTGATATGACGCTAAGCGTTTGCTCATTTTATAAAATATTTTTAATCTCTTAATTTTTTGTTGGTTTGTACCACAAAGCGTGCTCTATCTATTTCTGTATTGGTATGTATGTTTGTGTATGCATTGTTGTATGTATTCTATTATGTATTATATTTCTTATACAATCAATATATATGTATGTACGTATGCAGTACTACCATCTTGTGTACTCCCGTCTCAATTTAAATTTTCATTCATTTCATTTTTGTTTTCTCGTTTTTTTTTCGATTTTTTGGCACACAGGTATTTTGTGATCCATCGAATTTACAGCGGCATATTCGTGCCAACCACATCGGTGCTAGAAGTCACGCGTGTCCGGAGTGCGGTAAAACCTTTGCGACATCGTCCGGCCTTAAACAGCACACGCACATACACTCATCCGTTAAGCCATTCCAGTGTGAGGTGTGCTTTAAGGCGTATACGCAATTTTCGAATTTATGCCGTCATAAGCGCATGCACGCCGATTGTCGTATGCAAATTAAATGCAATAAGTGCGGTCAAAGTTTTAGTACGGTAACATCGCTATCGAAGCATAAACGTTTTTGTGATTCCACCAACGTTCCGTTGCCAGCGCAACATTCCGTTGTAACGGCCGCCGCATCTGCTGCCGCTGCTGCTGCATCAGCGGTCAATTTACCGCCACATCTACCTACAACACATCAGCAACAACAAGCCATGCAATCACGTGTAGCTGCACTACAATCAATGAATGCTGCTGTGGCTGCAGCTGCGGGGAGCGCTAATGGTGGTGAAGGCGGCGGTGGTTTACCAGCCGCTGGTATGCCTACATCTGTACATCCTTTTTTGCTATTTCCACATCAGCCATTCTTTCCGAATTTCCCAGCTGCTGCTTACGGCTTGCAGGGTATATTTCCACCAAGTCCGTCGCAACCTTCAAACTTTCCATTCTTGTTTCCAAAGACGAATATGGATATGCGCATGTCCGGAATGCAGCCTTCAAACCATCATAATGCAGGCAACAGTTTACCATCACCGTCGAAGTCAATACGTCAGCAACTAAATTTTGGTTTTGGTAATGAAAATATACTTTCTGGTGACGTCACACCACCCAGTGAGCGCAGTCCGAAACAGATGAGCAACAATAACAACAACAACAGTAATAATGCGGAGCGTGATCAAACCAATTCACCGAAGTTTAACAAATGTTTAAGCTTCTCGCCACGCAATCATAGTGAAGAAGAGACCACCAGTTCTTCGGTGGAGTTAAAGGTTTCCTCTAATGAGGATGTGGAAATGAAAGAAGAGATGCCGTCAGCATTTGATATCAGCAACTGCAAGCAGGAAGATGATAAGGTGAGTAGAGTTAGGAGGCTTAGCCATTAAATGTTGTTGTTGATGCTTTTGAAGACACGGAAATAATATACATGCATGTTCGGACTCAGTAAAATTTTTTTATATTCGATTTTAAAAGCAGTTCCGAGATCGAGAAACATGTTTAACTCAACTCGATAAGTGATATAACTCGATATCTCGGCAGCCACTTCGAAAACGTACTATCTCAGTACTTGTTTGATAAAATCCATACCTATGCTCTTTTTTAAAAAACAGCCTAGCTCATAATTTAATTGAAGAACGACCAACCTAAGATATTTGTTCGAAAACGCCCTACCTCAAATTCGATTAAAAAACCCCATTCAGAATTTGATGTTGGTGCTTTTGAAAACACGAATAAAGTAACACATCCATGTTTTGGTTTTCGAACACAGAAAAGCAGTTCCCAAATCGAGAAACATTTTCGAACTCACTTCGCCTTGAAAAAACGCCCTATCTCAAATTCGATCAAAGAATGACCCATCTAGATTTTATTTCAAAAACGCCATATCTTGGAATTCGGTTGAAGAACACCCTATCAGAATTTTTTATTAATGCCCTGTCACAAGAAATGTATTGAGTTTATACGGAGGTAGAGGTTTTTGAAACCAAATTTAAGGTAGACTTCAAAAAAGGGCGTACTTCAAAGAAAATCTGTTACAGGGCGTTTTTCAAAATTTTGCTAATAGGACAATAATTTTCCCCCTTAAAACCTATTAAAGAACGCAGATTACGCATACAATTAAATATTTTTGAATACAATAAATAAATAAATGTTCGAGATTTGAAAACCAATAACTTTGTTCGCATACCAACTTCTAAAAATAGTGAAATTACTTTATTAGTTATGTATAGGTTATGCGGCCGCCGTGGTGTGATGGTATTTTAGAAACAAGTTTTTTCAATTAGAAGAAAATTTTCTAAGCGGGGTCGCCCTTCGGCAGTGTTTGGCAAGCGCTCCGATTCTATTTCCATGAAAAGCTTCTCAGTGAAAACTCATCTGCCTTGCAGATGCCGTTCGGAGTCGGCATAAAACAAGTAGGTACCGTCGTCATTTTGTAGGATAAATTAAAAAAGGAGAACGTCGCAAATTGGAAGAGAAGCTCGGCCTAAGATCTCTACGGAGGTTATCGCGCCTTACATTTATTTATTTAGTTATGTATCAATCTCTAAAAGAAATTGAACTGATCCAACACACAGAACAAAATTAGTTTGTCTTATGGTGAAATGTATTCGAAATTTTTTTGAATCCGAAACTGACCTGATATTTTGTCACATCCATCAAAAGCAACTTTCATTATGATTTATGAAAATAAAATTGTAAAGCAACTAATTAATCGTATTTTGGGTGGCCTCGGTCCTCGAGAACATCAGCAGAACTTTAGGGTTAAATTCCACTATAAGAATAAACCGACTGTGAATTAATATCAACTAATTCTCATTTATCTTTTATTTTTATGCACAGAAATCAATTGACATCATGAGCACTCCACCGCCAGCCGAACCGTCTGACGAAGAGAGTAGTAAACCCATAAATGGCGTTGCCGAACTGCCACTCGATCTGAGCATCACTCGCAAGCGTACACGAACCGACAGCTGTAGCTCAAATGCTGACACACAATCGGCGCATAGCGAACGCCTTAATCAATCAGCGCAAAGCGAGCCTAAATGCGATGCAGAACTGTTACGTCAAGAAAATAACTCAACACGCAATCATCACCAAACAAACAGCGACGGCATAACACCAGCCAAACGGCAACGCGCATCACTCAACTCCTCATCATGTCACTCATATCAGGGTAGTCGTACACCTTCAATTACCGCCTCGCCTGGACCGACACCTTCACCATCACCACCCAACAATGAACAAGTTAATTTAAATGCAACGGATACTCAAAGTTGTACAGGCAACACTTCCGCGCCAACTGCTGGCATACCATGTCCACAACCAATGCATCCACATCCGTTACTACTCGAAGAGATCTATCGTACGCGCGCATTGGGTGCAGCATTTCCACGGCCTTTTCCTTTTTTAGGACCAATGGGCGGACGGCCAGCCTATGAGAATGCGCTACATCGCGCTGGCATGCCGTTTCCGCCCGAACCTGTGTTCCGTGAAGCGTTACGTGCTGCTGGCCTTACGGGCAGTATGTTAGCAACGGCTAGTGGTAAAATTAAAGATCGTTACACATGCAAATTTTGTGGCAAAGTATTTCCGCGTTCTGCTAATTTGACGCGTCATTTACGTACACATACTGGTGAACAGCCTTATACATGTAAATATTGTGATCGCGCTTTCAGTATATCATCGAATTTGCAGCGGCATGTACGCAACATACACAATAAAGAGCGTCCGTTCCGTTGTCATTTATGTGATCGTTGTTTTGGTCAACAAACGAATCTCGATAGACATTTGAAGAAACACGAAGCAGATACGAGTGGTTTGGGTGTTGGTATTGGTGATTCGCCGTCATCAAATGAGGCTGATCGCGAGGATTCTTATTTCGATGAGATACGTTCGTTTATGGGTCAAGTAACCTACAATGAAGAGATGTATACACCAACGAGTATTGGTGGTGCTGAAAATGATACTGATTATGCGGGAAGTGATATGGATGCAGAGTTATCGGTTTCACGTTCATCATCTGTAGATGCTTTAGGCATTGGTGGTTTAGGCGGCAATGGAGAAGGACGTGTAACGGTGAAAAAGGAACCAACGTCGTCGGCTGTGACAAATGGCAATGAAACAATCGAGGTGAGCTCGTAAGTGATGAAGAAGTGTAGGTTGATACTAAGAAATGTTTCAATAACGCGTGAGTTGAAAGAAAGCAATGCTGTGTTCAAGAGCAGAGAGAGAATGGAAAAGAAAAACAATACGTGATCCAAGGCGAATTCAGTACCAGGTGTTGTTATCCCAACAGCTGATTGCTTCCTCTTGATTATTTTACATACAGCGCCTTGTATTTTAATATGTCAGTTAATCAAAGACAATTAAAATTTGCTTTTGACTTGTAATTCTTCTGCACGGCGAATTGGTTGAATTCGCTTTGCCACCACCTGGTATGAATTCACCTTTGCGTGATCTTAAAATGGTCAAAGAGGGCGCTACAAAAAGAATTTGAAAATGGTTAAAAGAACTTTTTTCACTAACAAAACAATTGATGGTCTTACTTTGGCAACGATTCAGTCTGGAACAGTTACACTTCAGAGTTTGTCGCAAAGAATATGCAGTGACCTTCGATTCAAGTAACCAGCCTCTGGATACATTAGAGTCGCTATGCAAATGCAAACCGATAGCATCATGAATCTACTGGAAGCGGACACATAAACGACAAACATTCGAGCGATGTTCCAGAACAGATTTATCTAGGTAGCATAAATTCCATTAGGATAGGCGAACTGTCTAGATATAACTCAAGAATAAATATAGAGTCAAAAAAATTTAAATGATACTTGTTTAATGTACAAAGGATATGATGGGCATACGCTGATATTCAATTTCGACGCTTGAGAGGAATATCACCCTACCTCGGCTGCCAAAATTTGTTTGAGTAACACACCATCTAAGTATTTCCTTTTTTTTTCAAAAACGCTCCATATCAGGTCGAAATGTATTGAATTTATGCTGAGATCGGCAGTTTTTGCAAATATTCTGAGGTAGGGCGTGCATACGTCTTGCTTCGTTGCTCGTTAATCAACTACTAAATCACTGCCACTACTAAGACTTTACTCTTAGCAGCTAATGTTTCAATTATGGTGACCACTAACTTAAAGTTTACTGAAATAGAGCGTTCTCAAAACAGCAGCCGAGATAGGCTGATATACAACCCAGCAGTCGATATGATGATATTTGGTTTATGCTAAGATAACAAAACAGTTGTTTTATTAATTAATTTTGTTGAACTTATTATAGATTATACATATAATTAATATACAAATTTAAGTAGTAAGAGCGATAGAGAGTGTAATTACCATAAACAAATTTTTTATTTGTAAAAAATCACCTGTTTTGCACTCTGTAATGCTTAAAAATGCCATTAGGTTATTTTTTTCTAATTCTAAGCGCCATATAAACAAAATTTAAGAAATATATACTATAAGTAGCACAATAAGTAAATCATTTGTAAATAATTTTGTATTATTAAAATATGTTAAATTGTTTGAAACAACACACGCACATAAACAAAAAGTTATATAAAAAAGGTATTACATATATATGTATCTAATTATATAATTAAGTAAATAAATAAAATTTGATTTTTGTAATTTGTAAGAGTAAATAAATCGTTTAATAAATTAATAATACAATCAAATAAAAACAAATACAAAATGTAAGATCATTGACCTTGGATAAAAAAAAAACGCAAAGGTTTAAAGTTCGTAAGTTATATACACCACTGTAAGGCTGTAGAATTAAGGTATGGCCTTAATGCCGAGGGTGGCGGCACTTGCGCTAATATACTACTTTGTAATACTGTAGCGCAATAGAGTCAGTAGCTCCAATTGCATTAATTCGTTACAGTTCAACTAGGTTAGTTTACTTTAGGTGGTAGCTGCCCTGATAAGGGAAGCTCACTTGGATAACATGACGGTCCGTTGTGATACCACATACAATAAAATAACAGTGACGCAGATATAGCTACTTAGAGAATTGCTGGGTAGCAACAATAAAGTTCCGAATGATACCGATCACAACCTTGGATAAATCCTCGAGAGATCCAAGTGAGTCTCGACCGAAGTTCTTTCGCCCATTATTTCGGCAGACCTCCTGCCATCCACTTTCGGCCCGGAATGATTTTGCTACCCTGCAAGAAGTGGTGCGCTGATTCGAGGCCCAGCTATAGAGGAGAAAACCACAGGTGACCAGCGGAATCCCGAAATCCCCACAACCATCTTCCTCCGGTTCAGGTGTACCGATGCGGACTAAGAGATCCGCTTGACAGTTACCCGGGATATCACTACGGCCCGGGACCCAGATAATCTAAACACTTCAACTAAATGGCGCAAAGATTGCAGTTACGACAGCTGATGAGGCGAGCGATATCTGTAAATGCTGCCTTGAACTTATTACCTATCATTCATGAAAATCTTTGAATGTCAATATATAGTTATCAGCTCAGGCGATGCCGATCTTGAAATCATAAAGATTTACATATATCGCACACTAACTACAAAAGAGTCACAACTTAATAATTTTCAAAATCGGGTTTTTTTCCATAAAGCAATTCACAGAACACATCTATAACTGCTCCTTAAATTTCGTTGTCATTATTTTCTTCTTTAACTGGAAAATTACCGTTATGCCAGTTTTGGTGTTGATTGCATCGCTTGCGCTCTATCAACTAAAGAGTACTATTTTTAGTTGTGTCAATCTGCTTAAGAACAAGTGAACAGTTTTTTTACGTATAAAGTGTATTATTTTAAATTCTGACTATCTTGTTGCAAAAAACTTTAACTTTGTTGTGTATTAATTAAAATTGTGTCTTTTTATACGTAAAGAGTAAGTAAAGTTGCTTGTGTTATTGTGAAATGTGCCTTTTTTGATGAAATAATTGTGAATGTAAGAGTAGTAAGTTTTCTTAGAAATAGTCATAATTAAAAATTGCTGTATATTTTGTCCGTAAACAAATAATTACAACAAAATTTCCGTCCATTCATTTTATAATGAAGGTATCCTTCTTTGTGAAACTGGATTTCAGTATAACATTACAGATGTTTTCACATAAACCATTTTTCTTCTCTCCTGAACATTTACATTTTTTCAAGTTGTGACTCTTTTGTAGTTATGTATGTATACTAGGGTGGAGTGATGTTGTATGAAAAAAAAATTTTTTCGTTTTTTTTAATGGAATAGCGATACAAAGTTGTCGTTCAATGAGTGAATTCAGTATTCAAAAGATTGTTTACTTGTCTTGATGTTTTGAGGTGCCCCAACCCAAATGAAAATTAGAAAAAAAAATTTTTTTTACAAGCTTTGATTTATTTTTTAACGAAAGTATTTTTATGACTTTCCAGTCTATTATAAAACAAACTACTTTGTGATAGGTTAAATAAAAGCCTGATGAGTTGTTTTAATGTTTTTTATTAAGAAAAATTACAAAAATTATTTTATAAAGGAATGAA
This sequence comes from Eurosta solidaginis, assembly GCF_040869045.1. NCBI lineage: Eukaryota > Metazoa > Arthropoda > Insecta > Diptera > Tephritidae > Eurosta > Eurosta solidaginis. Next base: position 224,792,816 of record NC_090320.1, read on the forward strand.
AAAACTCAGAAATAAGTAGATTATTTAGTATTAAATTGTTTTTTTGTTTCAAAATTAGGCATTTGCTGTCGTGATAATAGTCTTGCCCTTATAAAACCATCTCGTTTATTTTCTCCACAAACTGCACTTGAAGTTTCTGTTACCAATTTGATAACGCGCTCTACGGCTTGGGTATGGCATGGAAAATCTTTGATATTCTGGCACGTAGTCAAACCACTTTTGACAATCTCTTTCAAGGTTTCGTCAGATAAATTAGAAGTCAGAGGTGGCTCAGTTATCTTACATTCTTGCCACGTAATTAAGTCGGTATAACCTTTGGCATCGAAATTTAAAGCAGGCACTTTAAATGCACGAAGGTCTTGAGTATTATCTGCTCTTGCTTTCAAAATTCGCTGATAAGCCAGCTTACGTATAATTTCTCTGTCGTCTGCAAGCATAGCAATAAGAATACTTTCTGAATGACCTTATCAATGATTTTCTTTAAATGCTCGTTCAAATATCGAGTTAGGCTTATTGTTTGCCACAGGTGCTTTGCTCCGTTTGTACATGAGGGATTACATTTTATTGTGAACCACATTGGACCATAAACTCTCATTACGAACGTAGCTAATATCACTAAATTTTCTTCGGGGTCTGTTTTAGTAGCATATAATCTTAAAATTCTATTTGCTGTTGTAAGCCATCTAGAATGGTTAAGAGGTCCAGGTATAATATTAGCTAAATCGGGAGAAAAAATGCCAGTGCTGATAGCTGTCATCACATTGTAAAGATATTTTTGGTCGGTACTCAACTCATTTTTAGTGACTTCAGGTAATAAGGAGCGAATGGCGGTAAATTGGACAATTGGCATTTATTCACATTTTTGTAATTCAGATCCAATAGGTCCTGAAAATCATTTAGGGCCTGTAGTTTTTCCATCCAAATGCATTAAAAGATGTCGCAATGGTAACTCATTCGAATGTAACTGGCAGGCAAACCATTGTAATGGTTTATTACGTTCTTTTTCCATTAACCGAACAACACCTCCTTTGAAACCTGTATTCACGACTGTACCATCGCAACCAACAACAACTAATTCATCCAATTTCACTGATTTTTTTCTCAAATAATTTATTATGGTACTTTCAATACCTTTGTCAGTTCCCAACTCACACGTAACATACCCGAAATAATCACTTCCTGAATCTGATAAAATCACGTAATGGTCTTCTGTAGTTCTTTTTCTATAAAATTTGCCTTTCTTCTGAATGCTTACCAAAGTTTTATCTTTTCTGCCATCAAAATAAATACCGCGTATACTTTTATTGCAATCTGCATCTTGTAATTCTGATCTGACTTTCGTTCTTTCACGGCGCAATTTTGAACGATCAATGACAGCACCAGGATCCTTTTATGTAATAATTCCAACATCTTTTAACACAGAAGAAGCTATAATAGAAGCTGTTCTGTCAGAGACTCCAGTACGATCACAGGCGAGAGCTAATAATGGTAAATTTAATCTATTTTTCTTTTATGGCGGAGCAGCTATTTGTTTTGGCGATTGATGATGGCTAGAAGCTACGCTATTATTGCTTGAACTGGTACTTTCGATCGTTAAGTCATCAGGCAAAGAACGAGAACAAGACGGCTGGTTAGGATCCATTATCTCTTTGTTACGTAGTAATTCTTTTTCTTGTCTTTTTATTTTTTTCATATTTTTTACTGTCGCAACCAAATCTACCTCGCCTATCATCATTTTTCTCGTAGTTCTTTGATCAATTAAGAAAGATACTTCTTCCTTGGGAACACGGCTGTCTTTTGAGAAAGTACATTTTGAGTTAATAAGTTTGCATTTGCAACTGCAAATATCAAATAACTTTTGGGACTCAGTAACAAATTCAGTTATCTTTTCTTGATATTTCTTGTTCGTTTGACGGCCCTGATAAGGTTTTAGTAAGCGTCTATATTTGTCATGGTAAGGTCGAATAAGTTGTAGTACTCTCTTAAAGCTGACAGTGGGAAGCGACGCTTTTCGCCAGATATCTAAAATTTCCGTAGCCAATCTTTCGGATATATCATGAACTGTCGCCTATTTTGTTGTTTTGTCAGTTTTTAATTCATTTCTAATAAATAAGTAATACTTCATAACATCATTATAAGTTGGTAATAGAGACACTGGTAACTTCTCTGGCAAACCAAACACAGGACAGCATGTTGTTTGCCGTGTTTTGACTTGCGACATTTTACTGTAACCAAGAGAAATAATAGGTGTAACTCACATCGAAAATATTTAATTACGATCTGAATTGTATTTATCTGTAAACAGCAATTTGAAAATATTACTTAAATGAGTGTTATTTCCTTAACGGCAGTGTTTAAAATCAATGTTCCTCACAAGTAGAATAACAATAACACGCGCGACGCGCTCACTTAATGGCGATCGAGCAACGATTGACAAGTGCAGAGAAATCACCTCTCCTCCCTCACCTATCCGCGCACTATTCAAGGTCAAATTGTTGCCAACGGGAAGACACAGAATATGATTTAGCGTTAATTTGTCAATATTATACTTTAGTGTTTTTCGATAAGAAATTTTGAATTTCTCTAAGTTTATAATGTTGGGGGCACCTCTAAATGTATCATGTGCCAAATAAAATTTTGCATGTATACTTGTGAGCAATAATGGCAACTTTTTACAGGTATTCCAAAACGAAAATACCAAAAAAAAATTTCCCTCCACCCTAATGTATACTCTCTGCTATCTTTAACCGATAGTCTGCCGCCCTGTCAATAGTGCGTTATGGCGGCACATATATTACCGCTGGGACTCTGATTTTCCAACCAATTGCAGAGGTCATGAAATGTGAGGCGTAGCATAAACTTATTAAGGTTCAGTTGGTCTTACTTATGACTATCAATAGAATTTTGACGCGTCCAACCCATTATTTAATTGTTTGATCAACGCACTAGAATGATGAGGAGTGTTTTGACTAGTACCTAGGACCTACCTAATTACTTTCTAGCTTTTAGTATTATTATTACTTAATGTAAAGATTGTTTCCAATAAAACCGTTTAACTTAAATTTTTTTTTAATTATTTTATTTTCAAGTTTTTAGTCCTTATCTAATTGCCTATTATTTGTCATTCTATTTAGTTCATTTAGTGACTCATTATTACAAGGACTCTTTCCTGATAATTTGTTACAATCTAAGTCCTCAATACATAAACTTTCCAAAGACTTTACTCGACTCTGTGCCACGTATACTTGTCCCTCCTCGAACTTCAACGTATTTTGATGTCACTTCTACCGGAATGTATGTAACATTTGTTCCAAATAGGATCCAAATCACCTAGCGGGAGTTTTTTTCATAACGCGATTTTTATTTCTGTATGTAATATGTAGGGCCCGGATTTGTATGCACTATAACCTGGAAAATATGCGCATATAATATGACCTAAAAATCAAAAATATGCACTAAGCACATAAACAATATGCAAAAACACTTTTCACTTTTTTTTTCATTTTTTTATTGGTTTTCACTTTTTTTTTTAATTTTAATTAACGCAAGGATATATTTTGCTCTTAGTGTGAAAGACTCCAAATTAATAAAATATACATACATATACATTTTTAAAGTATACAATAAAATAAATAGCTAAGCACTTTTAAAAGTAAAATACCAATAGATTATTTTCAAATCCATACAGACATATGTACACATACTTAAAATTTTCAGTCTTCTTTGTTGATGGCTTTATTGGCAAACAAGATAAGTTATCCTTTAAAATTTTCAAAGTTATAGCCTTCCCTATTTGGGCGCAAAAATGTTATGTACAAGGAGAACGTTCTTTCTACTTCAACACTGGTGATTGGGGCGTACTTGAAGCAAGATACTTCTTGGGGGTCATAACTACTTTCGTTACAGCTGCCACTTGAGTCCATTAGGTCACTTGAACTTAGCACACCGGATATTACCTTAAGTTCCTGGAACCCAGTATTTTTTTTTTGCAGAACAGTATTCAATTTCTCCCTTATCTTTTCACCAAGTTAACCTTGCACTCCTTCAATAGTTGTAACAGCACCCTCCACAATATGCAATTGTTCAGCCAACGATTTTTTCCCTTCCAATTTAGTATAATATCTGGCAAGAAGCTGTAGTTTGAATTAATATAGGCTAAATGTGCTTCAATAGAATTTGAAGTCATTGCCTTCAATATAGAAGAAGCGTCGCCATAATTCAGATCTTCAAGAAAGTTTGAAACTCGTTAAAATTTTCGCAATAATATTTTACCGCCTCTAACCAGGTTGTCCATCTTGCTAATATTGGCTGTGGCGGAAGATCGAGTCCCCAAAACCATCCCAGAATGTCCCCCAAATGACCCCGGGAGGACCCGATGTAGTCCCCAAAGACATCCCGGAATTACCCCAAATGACCCCGAGAGAGTCCCCAAAACCATCCCAGAATGTCTCCCATATTATCCCGAGGGAGTCCCCAGAAGCATCCCCGAATGACCCCAGCAAAAAGGAAAGTGATCGATACCATCTTGTGTGGTACACTTGTCACACTAAACTTAAATTATAGACAAACTAAATATGCAGCGGCAATATTGTCACTGTCCTCTCTTAAATTTATGCTCTTTTCTCTTTTTTGCAGAATTCTTAGGCTCTCTAATGTATATCTGGTTTTTGTTCTTATTTCTTTATCTATGATTTTCGCGTTATCAAAGTCGAACATATGATTGTTGTCTATTGCATGCTGTGATAATGCTGTACTGGGCTTTTGTTTACGTATGTCGGCTTCATGCTCAGCTACTTGCTTACTTTTATGTTCAGTGTCATACAACTATATACATTTAAAATTAATAAAATTTATGTACCTTGTTGTTTTTTGGAAAAAAATAAATATAGCGTTATGCCCTTGACAATGCTAAGGAAATTTGGCGAAACGCCGGGCTGAAGGTGGAATAATCGTGTTTTATTTGCACCATGGAAATTAATAGATCAGAGTAGCTTATAAAAAACTAAGAATTTACCAACAAACTGATCGGAAAAACTATACATTTTTACATTTACGGAAAGCCAGCCGGCAAACTACATAAGGATCATTTATATTTTTTCAACAACAACAAGAAACAACAAGCACTAAAAATGAAATACTACTACAACCACATGAAGTACAAATATGGTGAACATACTTGCATGTACCTCAAACACTACAGTAAGCAAAAAATCAAATTAGCTAAACAAATGGAACAACTCAAATTTTTATTAGAATGTAAACGATACGGGCTTATACCGAACCGAAAAAGCACCATAATAGAAACAATGTCGGGTAAATTGAAACAACAAATAGATAAAACTAAACACAATTTCTTTCTAAAAATACTTAACATCGAAATTACACAAACAAATATTAACATAAAAACTAACAAAGAGACATTATACCACGCGCGACAACAAATACGTAAGACCCTCAGCAAGGATGAATTCGATGCAGTCATCGCAAAACAAAACATCCTTAGCAAAAAGATAAGCAAGCAGAAAGAGAAGACACTGTCCTCCAAAATAGGGAGACTCAAGCAGGAACAAATACAAAAGTTAGGAATCAATATTAATAGCGAATGGTTTGTTAATACTACAGAAATAGAATTTCCCGAAGATGTTAAGTTGTTGTTGTCTTTAGGCAAAAAATTCACTGTACCAACAACCAAGGATAATTTTTCAGCCATACACACGATAGCCGAGATGGAACAAGTTTTTGAGACATTAGAATCAGAAAATGAAAAAGAGGTAGCAAGGAACAAATTGTGCAGTAGAATAATGCAGTTTAAACGCAACATCAAACATAATCCCGGGGAAAAGTTCATACTCGAAACATACAAAAAAAACGAAGGCTTTTTTAAGAAAATATAAAGAAGACATAGTCGTGACAGACGCGGACAAGGGTAACAAAACCGTCGTTCTATACAAATCGGGTTACAAACTGAAAATGGACAAACTACTAGGTGATAAGAACACTTACAAAGTAATAAGAGCCGATCCTACTAACACATTACAGAGGAAAAACAACAACATGGTAAACGAACTCTACAAACACAAATATATCAGCTTAAGAGAAAAATATCAATTGAACAGTACAGCAGCAACCGCCCCACGTCTGTATGGATTGCCAAAAATTCATAAGCTTGATTGTCCTTTGCGGCCTATTGTATCGTCCTCCAATGTTCCATGTTACAATTTGTCCAAACATGTAGGAAATATTCTCAAAACTTTAATTTCGACTGATTACAACATAAAGAATTCTTTAGAATTTAAAGAGAGATTAAACAATACAAATATATATGATGAAGAAATGTTAGTGTCGTTTGATGTCGTCTCCCTATTCACTAACATACCTACCAACTTAGCTCCGAAAATTATAATGCGTAAATGGGAAGAAATTGAAAAAGGTACAAGCATACCGAAAACTAAGTTCCGCATCATTCTGGACTTCTGTCTCCAAGACAATAATTATTTTACATACAACAACAAAACATACAGCCAAACATATGGAATGCCCATGGGCAACCCCCTTTCCCCAACTATAGCCGATATAGTAATGGACGATGTACTCATCAACTCCGTCATGGAATTAAAAGAACAACGCAATATTAATATTAAATTCATAGTGAAATATGTGGATGACATTTTTGCAATAATAAAAAGAGCAGACGCGAATATTCAGGCCTGTTCTGGATTCCGATTCCGATCAATTTTTTCGGAATCGAAATGGATTGGTGTTCTCAATTTCGATTCCGACCAAAAATTTTCGTTTGAAAAGTATTGCCTCTGAGCAGTCGGAATGAAAATTAATTGGCAGATTATACACAAATGTCGCGATATTTGTCTTTCAAATAATTTTTTTTAAATTCTTCATTTTATTTGGAAGAGTTGTGTGTATTTTTTGTTTAAATTTTAGTTAAATTGGCATAATAAATCTTTCTTTAAAAACTTCTATCAAGAAATCTATTAGGCAAACAAATCGATGCTGATCGAAATGAAGTCGACCTGTTCTGAATTCCGATCCAGCGCATTTTTACGATTCGCACGCACAATAGTACGTCTTCTTGCGTCTGCGCATCTAAAAACCATATCTGCAGGCATTTTTTAATTAAAATAAAATTTTATGATACTTAAAACAAAACACATAAACAAAAACAGCTGATTAAACTGGTAACCGAATCGGAATGAAAACGATTCGAAATCGACTTCGAATCGATTTTTTACAATCGGAATTGAGAACACCAAATAGAAACCGAGTCGAAATCAATGTCGTTTTACTTTTCATTCCGAGTCGGAATTCAGAACAGGCCTGATTATTTTAGATACACTCAATAAATATCATACGAGAATAAAATTTACCATCGAAAACGAAGAAAACAATAGCATCCCGTTTTTAGATATACGCGTATATAGAGTCAACATCCGACCATGCAATGACATAAATAAAATCAGCTGATGAGATGAGCCAACCTGTACATAATTGAACCATGGTACAGCATTATCACAGCATGCAATAGACAACAATCATATGTTCGAATTTGATAACGCGAAAATCATAGATAAAGAAATAAGAACAAAAACCAGATATACATTAGAGAGCCTAAGAATTCTGCAAAAAAGAGAAAAGAGCATAAATTTAAGAGAGGACAGTGACAATATTGCCGCTGCATATTTAGTGTTTCTATAATTTAAGTTTAGTGTGACAAGTGTACCACACAAGATGGTATCGATCTCTTTCCTTTTTATACTCAGTTGAGCAGAGCTCAGAGAGTATATTAACTTTGATTGGAAAACGGTTGGTTGTAGAGGTATAAAGGAATCGAGATAGACATAGACTTCCATATATCAAAATCATCAGTATCGAAAAAAAATTTGATGGAGCCATGTCCGTCCGTCTGCCCGTTAACACGATAACTTGAGTAAATTTTGAGGTATCTTGATGAAATTTGGTATGTAGATTCCTGGGCACTCATTTTAGATCGCTATTTAAAATGAACGATATCGGACTATAACCACGCCCACTCTTTCGATATCGAAAATTTCGAAAAACCGAAAAAATGCGATAATTCATTGAAGGCGGTTAAAGCGATGAAACTTGGTAGATGGGTTGACGCTATGACGCAGAATAGAAAATTAGTAAGATTTTGGACAATGGGCGTGGCACCGCCTACTTTTACAAGAAGGTAATTTAAAAGTTTTGCAAGCTGTAATTTGGCAGTCGTTGAAGATATCATGATGAAATTTAGCAGGAACGTTACTACTATTAGCAAAATTGAATGAAGAACACGCCCACTTTTTAAAAAAAATTTTTTTTAAATTCAAATTATAACAAAAAATTTAATATCTTTACTGTATATAAGTAAATTAATTCAAAATTCAACTCCAGTAATGATATGATGCAACAAAATACAAAAATAAAAGAAAATTTCAAAATGGGCGTGGCTCCGCCCATTTTCATTTAGTTTGTCTAGAATACTTTTAATGCCATAAGTCGAACAAAAATTTACCAATCCTTCTCAAATTTGGTAGTGGCATAGACTCTATGACGGTAACTGTTCTCTGTGAAAATGGGCGAAATCGGTGGAAGCCACGCCCAGTTTTTATACACAGTCCACCGTCTGTCCTTCCACTCGGCCGTTAACACAATAACTTGAGCAAAAACCGATATATCTTTACTAAACTTAGCCCACGTACTCACTTTATCTTGGTATAAAAATTGGCCGAAATCCGACCATAACCACGTCCAATTTATCGATATCGAAAATTACGAAAAATGAAAAAATGCCATAATTCTATACCAAATATGAAAAAAGGGATGAAACATGGTAACTGGATTGGTTTATTGACACAAAATATAACTTTGGAAAAAACTTATAAAATGGGTGTGACACCTACCATATTAGGTAGAAGAAAATGAAAAAGTTCTGCAAGGCGAAATCAACAGCCCTTGGAATCTTGGCAGGAATACTGTTAGTGGTATTGCATATATAAATAAATTAGCAGTACCCGACAGATGATTTTCTGGATCACCTGGTCCAAAATTTGGTCGATATCACGAGAACGCCTTCACATATACATCTAAGGGCCACTCGCTTTTAAAACCCTCATTAGTACCTTTAATTTGATATCCATATCGTACAAACACATTCTAGAGTCACCTCTGGCCCACCCTAATGGCGATATCTCTAAAAGGCGTCCAACTATAGACCTAATGCCCACTCCCTCTGAAAATGCTCAGTAACACCTTTCGTCTGATACCCATATCGTACAAACACTCTAGAGTCACCTTTGGTCCACCTTTACGGCAATATCTCGAAAAGGCGTCCACCTATAGAACTAAGGATTACTCCCTTTTAAAATACTCATTACCACCTTTCATTTGACACCCATATCGTACAAACACATTCTAGAGTCACCCCTGGCCCACCCTAATGGCGACATTTCGAAAAGGCGTCCACCTATAGACCTAATGCCCACTCCCTCTTAAAATGCTCAGTAACACCTTTCGTTTGATACCCATATCGTACAAACACATTCTAGAGTCACCCCTGGCCCACCCTAATGGCGATATCTCGAAAAGGCGTCCACCTATAGACCTCATGCCCACTCCCTCTTAAAATGCTCAGTAACACCTTTCGTTTGATACCCATATCGTACAAACATTCTAGAGTCACCCTTGGTCCACCTTTACGGCAATATCTCGAAAAGGCGCCCACCTATAGAACTAAGGATTACTCCCTTTTAAAATACTCATTACCATCTTTCATTTGATACCCATATCATACAAACACATTCTAGAGTCACCCCTGGCCCACCCTAATGGCGACATTTCGAAAAGGCGTCCACCTATAGACCTAATGCCCACTCCCTCTTAAAATGCTCAGTAACACTTTTCGTTTGATACCCATATCGTACAAACATTCTAGAGTCACCCTGGCCCACCCTAATGGCGATATCTCGAAAAGGCGTCCACCTATAAACCTAATGCCCACTCCCTCTTAAAATGCTCAGTAACACCTTTCATTTGATTCCCATATCGTACAAACACATTCTAGAAACACCCCTGGTCCACCTTTATGGCGATATCTCGAAACGGCGTCCACCTAGGGAACTAGGGATCACTCCTTTTCAAAATACTCATTAACAGCTTTCATTTGATACCCATATCATACAAACATATTCTAGAGTCACCCCTGGTCCACCTTTATGGCGATTTCTCGAAAAGGCGTTCACCTATAGAACTAAAGCCCATTCCCTTTTAAAATACTCATTACCACCTTTCATTTGATACCCATATCGTACAAACAAATTCTAGAGTCAGCCCTGGTCCACCTTTATGGCGATATCCCTAAATGGCGTCCATCCATAGTGTTTAAGCGACTTAAACTATGACTTTTTTTCTTTCGTTTGTTTCATTAGCCATTGAGTGTGCTTGTAATTCTCAACTTGTTAGTGAAATATTCTAAAGACATAGTTTAAATTTTTTATCCCAAAGCGAGGTTTTTCAAAGCAAAACAAGGTGGCTCATCCCGCAGCCAATACCTTGGAGCCCCCAGTGCTAGCCCCCAATGAATAAATACATGGTGTAACAGGTACATAGTGACCTCTCTCTAAGTAAAATAACATACAGTCCATTAAAATAATAATTTATAAAATAAAAAAAGATAATAAATTTAAAAAATGCTTGCTTGCAGTGGGCTTTGAACCCGCAACCCCAAACGTGTGAGTCGGGTAAGTCATCCACTGTGCGACGACTCATACGCCTACAAGCGCATCAAATTACTCCCTTACAAATCATATTAAACTGCTCACCCTCAACTGCCCCACGCTTAGCTACATAGAACTATGGCTTACTCTCTCTTAAAATACTCTTTAATACCTTGCATTTGATACACATGTCATGTTCTGTTCATACAACCTCATTCCAGGGTTACCCTAGGTTCATTTTCTACATGGTGATTTTCCTTATTTTGTCTCCATAGCTCTCAACTGAGTATGTAATATTCGGTTACACCCGAACTTAGCCTTCCTTACTTGTTTTTTATACTGTTGATTGTTTGTTTAGATCAGTTTTAAATGTTCTAATATAATTTTCAACCACCACATTTTATTGTAAGTTAAAATAAAAATTCACAAACAAATTTTTGTTCATTGTTGTTACTTTTATGTTCAGTGTCATACAACTATATACATGTAAAATTAATAAAATTTATGTACCTTGTTGTTTTTTGGAAAAAAATAAATATAGCGTTATGCCCTTGAAAATGCCAAGGAAATTTGGCGAAACGTCGGGCTGAAGGTGGAATAATCGTGTTTTATTTGCACCATGGAAATTATCAGATCAGAGTAGCTTATAAAAAACTAAGAATCGAATAAAAAAAGTTTATAATCAGCTGTCCCATGCTGCCACCTTGTATCGTTCCGCCATGCTATATACACATACGCACTGGCAAATGCATTATTGGTCTAAAACATATGTTCGGTAGGGTTGCCAACTAATCTTGAAAGCTATTTAACTGAAATTCACCAAATACTAAAACATATGCGACAAAATATACCTTTATGAAAAAATATGCAAAAATATGCACTAACAAATCAACGCCATTTTTACACTTATTTCTTGATTCGAAAAATCGTATATTCTTCAAGTTCCTGTGACTTACCAAAAAAAAGTATGCAACTGCATAGAAATCCGGGCCCTAGTAATATGTTTTCCAAATATGAGCCAAATTGGACCAAACATACGATTTTCTGAAATAGATCGATCCATGCGCCACCTTGTGGAGTTTTTTTTTCTTTTTATTGCATTGTCATCGGGTTCTAAACTATATCCAAGTTTAAAGCTTGTAGCTTATCGGGAAGTTACTTAAATTTCATTACAATATTCGTAAACAGCGCACAGAGTCAAGCTAAATAAAACCGTTTAAAAAAGTGAAGCGCCGCTTGGTGTGACCTTAGCTTTACATTCTACCAAACCCCTGTGCATACATAGAGGAGGCTGTTGAAATATTCGTTGAGTTTTGTGTGCTTTTTATTTACGGCACTCATGAAGACGTTCTAATATCAAGGCTAAATAGCTTTTGATTATTATTTATACGCTCTTTTCACCTCATTATAACCTAATTATTATTTTTGAAATTTTTGTTAATCGAAATGAGTATCGAATGGAACTAATTTAAAACAGGTGTTATCTTTAATCATGCATAAGAAATATAAAGTTTGTGTAAACTATGTAAGTAGGCATATGAGGAGCAGCTGACAGCCGTGACAGATTAAGAAGTCAAAAGATGATTAGAAAAAGTGTTAATAGCGCTAATGGCTTAAAAAGAAATATAAACGCTTTCTCAGTTATTTAAATATTGTATACCAAACTAAATGAGACAACCTTCACAATTTTATGGTCAAGTATTTAGTTACTGTTATTTCCATTCGATGCCGTGCAGCCATTGTACCAATCCATCGGATGTAGTTAAATGTGTGAACAACCGTAAAAAGAGAAAGCAGATCGAAAGTACCAATGCGATATGTTTAGAGATATCAATTTATCCTTAATCAAGGAGATATTTATTGTCGGCTGGGGTAACCTAACAACTATGCCACATACTATGTTGTAGGGTTTGGGTTAGGTCTCTGAACTGTTTAGTAAAAAAACTCACATTTGTAGATGAATATGTTCATAAGAATTTCTCCAAAATTCTGAAGACCGAACAAATAAACCCACTTAAGCATCAGAACTTTTGTTGTAAATATATGCTCCAGTTCTCTACACAGACTACATGGTCCCGTACCTGAGCTTCGAAAGATACCTTGGAGCCACAATAAAGTCGGAGGGTTGACACAAGGGTACGGAGATCGCAGAAAATACTATACAAATATATACCGATGGTTCCGAAACGACGGAAGAGTTGGATCTGCCGTTTACTGTGTCGATGCAGAAATCAATAGATACTACAGGCTGTCAGGTCACTGTAGTGTCTTTTAGTCGGAAATTTAACCGTGCTTAACCTGCAGTAGCATCAATATATGTATATATATATATTGATAGTGAGGCTGCCATGAACGGACGGTAGACGTCCCAATCCGCTTGGGAGAAATCAAAAGGAGGCAGGATCCATCAAGCTACAAAATTTCAAAGATCATGCGCAAGCCCTACGATATTAGTCTTACAAAGTTGCCAAAATTTCTAAATATAGAAGACTTAAGGATTTTGGTGGGCATGCTTGCACTGCCTTCTGGTTGTAGTGCGAATTGCAGGCAGAAACGGTTGAGCGAGTTCTTAAATTCAGCTGCAATGGGCCCCAGAGTTGCAAGAGCTTCAGACAGCAATTAAGCTAGGTCCCAAAAAATTTATAGTATTTGCGAAGGGGACGGAGTTAATCAATAACATAAGTCCTGGTACCTGATTGGCGTTCTTCCATTTGGTCGTCAAATAATTTCTGGTAACACTATGGACACATTCAGTCTATATGAAGACTTAATTGATCAGTTCAACCTAACCTAACCTTTTACTTTGCACTTATATAACTATAATGATAATGTAGTTACTTGTCATAAAAATATTGTAAATTTTGTGATGGTTAAAATTTTAAGCCACTTTAAAAAAAAAATTTCCTCAGATCTAAATATTTGACCAGAAATCATTGTTCTGCAAAGTTGCAATGTCTTACTAATGGCTTCTGATTAACGGCGTGCAAAACTCTTGAATTTTCTTGTCCTAAACGAGGGTCATTCCATGCCTACTTTCCAAAACTTTACTAAAATTTCATCTTGCGTTATAAAGTTGCGCCACTCGTCAGGTTTCATAATTTTTGCAGAACTTGTTAATGCATTGTCCCTTTTTGTAATTTTTCGAAATTTTTGATAACGAAAAAGTAGGCGTGGTTATTGTATTATTTCGAGCATTTTCAATACAAATATATTTTGAGTTCAGATAAGCCCGAGTACTAAATATTGTGAAGACATCTAGATTTTTGCTCATTATGTTAACGGGCGGACGGGTATAAAAAGAGGTCGTGGCATCCAAATGAATTCGTCCATTTTCACAAGAAAACAATACTTATGTATCCCAAATTTCGTTAAGATTTGTCGATCTTTGTTCGATTCATGGCATTATTGTATTTCAGCTTTATAGATGAACTACTTAACAAAGGAGGCGGGGCCACGCCCATCTTAAAAAAAGTTGTAAACTTTCGTACCGTACTTTGTGGTGCAATATCAGTATAATTTGGTGACATATACTGCAAAGACATTACTGCAAAAAAATAATAATCAAAAATATGTAAGGTGCGATAACCTTCGAAGAGTCAAGCTTCTATTCCAATTTGCGTCGTGCTCCTTTTAATTTTTCCTACAAATTGTTGGGAGGGGACTCCGGATGGCATCTCCAAGTTGTTACTGAAATACGCTCGGAGTTCTTGCCAAATCACTACCGAGGGGCGACCCCGCTCAGAAAAATTTTCTTCAAATTGGAAAAAAACGTGTTTTTATATTGCTTTGCCGGGCGCGTGAATCCAGGATCTTCGGTGTGATAGACGGCGCACGCGATGGTACAACCAACGGTGGCTGCAAAGGTTTTGAATTTTTTGTTACCATTCCACTTTGAGTAGTTGAAGTGGTCGTGTTCGTCAACCGATTCCAAAACACTAACCCCCTTCAATTTATGGCTTAAAATCATTTAAAATTTCTACTAAATGTGGACGGGGCAACGCCAATTTCCAAAATTTTTATTTTAGGTCATAAAGTCAATTCATCTTGATGTATATTGGAACGATTTCCCGTCATCCCTTGTCAAATTTGGTTTCGAGGCAAACCGGTTTCGGCGTTGCGCCATCATCAGTGTCGATTTTCGTTCTGATTTGTTGTTGGCGTTTGTCCTGTATTTACAGTTCGTAGGTACATGAACAGGTATTGTCAAAATTGATGCTTGTGTATATTTGGGTATGTGTATGTGATGTGTGCTCATTCACAACCGAGGGTGGGTTTTACTAATCGAGGCAGGTAAAAGTCCGTGATTTTAGTCGTTTGACCTTCTTTGTGGGTTTGTTGTTTTGGAGCGTTAATTGTTTTGTGTTTATTTGTTGTCAATTCATCTTCTTATCGGTCTTTGGTAATACATTTTCGCCTTTGTCCATTTTGTCGATATTTTTGATATCGGGGTCCGGGAAACCCAGTATGCCAAATTTTGTAAATACATCTCAATTTTTATTCACGTTGGGCATTGCGCAATCGAATTCTTTTCCGATGCTTATGTTTGATATAAGGAAGTCTATATGTATCTCGATTCCTTTATGCCATTTCGCACTATCGCTATCCAATCAAAGTTATAATACCTTGTGTACAAGTACACGTTGGGTATAAAAAAGGACTGCATATTTCTGAATTGAACGGTGAACGACGTCCTGAGGATGGGTTTAATTTATCAAAAACGTTTCTAAAAACGTGAACGCAGAACAGATCTTGCTTCAAATTTTCTATAAATAAGAAGGTAGTTTAATTTATCATTATGAATTTGTTTTAATATTCTGTTTCTCTGCCACAGGGATTGTCCTACCGGAGATGAGTGGAATATTTGCTTTTGGCGAGAAACTAAGGGTTTCCATCAAACTTTGCATATAACAGTAAGTAGTAGCTGCTCTGCTATGTACAAATGTAGATAAATTTGATTAGATAAACAAATACACAGCAGTCAATCGCAATCAATAGATAAAACCAAACACAAACATACCAGTAGAGATAGAAGCTCATTAAGCAGATCGAGACAGTGTTATGTACTTCAACTTTTATTACAAAACTGCATTCGCTCACACCTCCTGCGGTTGCTCCAATTGTCAGACACGGCTTGACCTGATCTATGTACAGTTGCTAGGTATTGTTTGTTGGCATGTCTGAATGTAATTTGCTCTCGTGAATGCCACTGATGCAGTCGCTAATGTTGCCACATTGCTAACTATTTTGTGGTGGCTGCTGTTGCTGATGCTTCTCCTTCCACTACGACCGGGGCGCGTTGTTCATTCATCACGGCGACACGTCTTCATGTGATGACGCAAAAAGCTCAATTGCTCATTCATCTTCAACATCAAATGGAAGTGATAAATTTTCGGGCTCGATGCGCGTGCAAAGCGGTAATTTGGCTTTAGTTAGTTGTTGTGAGTTCACGTAGCAACATAACTGTCTTTGATAGTTAGCCATTTATTTGATAGCGCAAGCAGACAAACAGTCAATCAGTTGGCTAGTCAATCTGTCAGTTAGCCACTTCGTAGTGCTCTTCCAATCTTAAGGTACATACTAGTTTTGTACATATGTTTGGATTCGTAACACATTTTTGATGTTTCATTCCTTTAAATTTGTTGTTTTTTTTTACCTAATCTTCGCTTTTGTTACTGCCTGTTTCTTAGCACCTTCTACTTGTTATTTTGTGGTGTAATAAGTTTTGGTGCTTTTGTCTGTTTTGATTTTTTTCGCAGCGCACTTCATTGTACCGTTTTATGGATACTCGTAAATAAACGGCAAATCATTGTTGACTCTGCGGTTGCTCTTTTTATGTGTAAGTTGCACATGTTGCATATGTTGTTGCATATGTTGTTGCATTGCCGCTAAGGAGTAATTTTACAGTTTAGTTACATATGTTAGCATGTTGCGCTGTGTGACTTGTTACCCTGTTTTACAGTTATTTTTACAACTGTATTGTTGCTCTTTCTTCCGCTTGCATCTACTGATTCATACTTTCCAGCTCTTAATACAATTAAATTCAAGCATGTGTACGAGTTTGTTATAATTGCAGTGCTTCCTGCGCTTACAGACATGCAAGCTGATATGTATTCTAAATATACGATCACGGATCGAAAACCGCTTTGACGCAAGAGATAAAAATTGGGCTATCCAACTATTTAAAAAATAATACCAATATTATGGATCTAAGGAGTACGCGTTGTCCCTAGTTTATATATTTCATTAATCCGATACACCATTTCGGAATTATTATGATTTAAAAAAGTGACTTCCCTTGAATGTAATAATTTTTATACTCAGCGTGCTTTGCACATAGAGTATATTAACTTTGATTGAATAACGGTTGGTTGTACAGGTATAAAGGAATCGAGATAGATATAGACTTCCATATATCAAAATCATCAGTATCGAAAAAAAATTTTATTGAGCCATGTCCGTCCGTCTGCCCGTCAACACGATAACTCGAGTAAATATTGAGATATCTTCACCAAAATGGTACAAGAGCTTATCTGGACCCAGAATAGATTGGTATTGAAAATTAGCGAAATCGGATGATAACCACGCCCACTTTTTATATATATAACATTTTGGAAAACACAAAAAACCTGATTATTTAGTAAATAATACACCTAGAATGCTGAAATTTGACAAGTGGACTGATATTGAGACTCTTGATAAAAACTTTAAAAAAAATTTTAAAATGGGCGCCCACTTGTGATAAAATCAATTTTACAAATATTATTAATCATAAATCAAAAATCGTTAAACATATCGTAAAAAAATTGGGCAGAGAGGTTGCCCTTACTATAAGGAATGATTTGAAGAAAAATTAACGAAATCGGTTAAGGACCACGCCCACTTTTATTTAAAAGATTTTAAAAGGGTCGTAGACGAAAAAAATAAGCTATATCTTAGGCAAAAAGAGCTTTGTATCAATAGAATTTTACTTTCTAAATTGAATTATAACATTAAATTTGAAAACACTTAAATTTGAAAAAAATGAGTATGCACCGCCCCTTTTTTGTCTAAGCAATTTTCAATGTTTCGGGAGCCATAACTCGAAGAAAAATTTACATATCGTAACAAAATTGGGTACACATATTTTCCTTATAGCAGAAAATATTTCTAGTAAAAATGGACGGGATCGGTTAAAGACGACGGCAACTTAGATATAAAACAAATCTAAAAGGTTTAAAAGGTTCGTAGACTAGCAAAAAATAGTTTTGAATCAATGATATTTCACTTATCAAGTTTTATTGTAAGAGAAAATGTGGAGATTTTTTTTCTAACGGGCGGTGTCACGTGTTATGTAGAAAAGTAATTTATCTGAAATGAAATGTGCAATTGAAGTTCACGCTGAGTATATAATGTTCGGTTACACCTGAACTTAGACACCTTTACTTGTTGTTTGTTTGATTATGACGAAGGTAGAATGGCAATAACCAGATTGAAAAACAACAAGGCCGTGGGCGCTGATGGATTGCCTGCGGAGCTATTCTAGTACGGCGGCGAGGAGTTGGTAAGGCGCATGCAGCAGCTTCTTAGCAAAATATGGACGAACGAGTGCATGTCCGACGGTTGGAATCTAAGTGTTCTTTGCCCAGTCCACAAGAAGGGGATACTGCAAAATGCACCAACTATCGTGGAATCAGCTTTCTTTATATCGCATATAAGGTCATTTCAAGTGTATTGTGCGAAAGATTAAGATGGGTTTGATGGTGAATGAGGACTAAACGAAGTACCTGCTGTCATCGAGCAAAGAGTCAGCGCATACGCGCCTTGGCAACCATGCTCCTGTTGGCAGCCATAATTTTGAAATAGTCAAAGACTTCGTTTATTTGGAAATCAGCATCAGCACTAGCAACAAAATCAGGACTGAAATCCAGCGAAGAATCTATCTTGCCAATAAATGCTATTTTGGACTAGGTAGGCGATTGAAAATTAAAGTCCTCTCTCGGCGAACGAAAATCATACTCTACAAGTCGATTATCGTACACGTCCTGCTATATGGGGCAGAAGCATGGACCATTACAACAGCAGATGAAGCGGCTTTGGGAGTGTTCGAGAGAAAAGTTCTTCGAAAGATTTATGGACCTCTACGCGTTGGCGATGGCGAGTACCGAAGAAGATTTAATGATGAGCTGAACGAGCTATACGCAGACATCAACATAGTCCAGCGAATTAAAACGCAGCGGATGCGCTGGCTAGGCCATGTTATGCGAATTAATGATGATGCTCCGGCCAAGAAAGTGTTTCTATCGGAACCCGCCTCTGGAAGCAGAGGAAGAGGGCGGCCCCCACTCCGTTGGAAGGACCAGGTGGAAAACGATTTAAACTCCCTTGGTGTGACCAATTGTCGCCGGTTGGCGGAGCGACTGGCGCGTCTTGTTGGACGGCCATAACCGTTTAGACGGTTAAGCGCCAATTAAGTAAGTAAGTAAGTAATTATCTTTGCACACTGTATGGGACAATCCTGAATGTAAGCGTAAGATGTAAGTGTATGCGTAAGCGTAGTCTTTGTATGCTATATGGGGAATACATGTAGAATATGCGTTATGTGGAATATTGGTAGGTGTACTGTATGGAGTACTAGATAACATATGTATAAGCATAAGCGTATTGTGTGGTTTTGATATATAGTAAAAAATAATGGGGCGTAAGTATCGTTACTATACTGTACACTCAGAGAAAAAATCATTCTAAAACGAACGAAACAAGTTCAAACATTCGTTGACAAAGATCTGTTAAGTACATACGTTTTTTCTTAACTCGTGATCGATGGACTTGTTTTAAGAACAGTTTTCCAAGCCTCCGTTCGTATTTTATGACCACTTTGGTATTAATGTGTGAACCTTCTGTGCTTCATTCAAGCACTACTTGGGATTGATTTAAGATTGTTCGTTCTCATGCTTCGAGAGCGATTTGTGGTCGATTTAACAGTTTTCGGTCTCAATTTAAGAACGGTTTGTGCTTGATCATTGGTGGGAGGGGGAAGGTACCACTTATTTTTTTTTTTATTAATAAATAATTTTTTTGCCATTAATAAAAAATATTAATAACAAAAAACTATTACTAAACTTAAAAGATTAGAAAAAATGCATAATATGAATTTTTTCATATATTTCTCTTATTGAGAAATTCTTCTTATTTTATGATGCAATCAGAATATATATTTAAATCATTTCATAACATGTTTGAGAATTACCTGTGCACCGAAAAATAAAAGTTAAAAACATAGAATATAAAAAGTTGTTTTAAAAAACTTCAGAGTTTTACGGTGATCGAACTCGCACCACACGATTGCAACCACAACATCAAAGCCGCTGGTCCACTACAGCTGCTTCATAGATTGCGCCAAATGTTGTATTTAACATTGTAGTGCACACGAATTGTACCGTTTCTTTTTACTTGAACCTAATTTAAGAACATTCTTCTTAATTTATGAACATTGTTCTCATTAATAGAACATTTGTTCATATTTTAAGACCAGCAGTTCCCTTTTCAAGAAAATGGTTGTCTGTTCAAGAACAAGGTTGTTGTTTTGAGAACAGGTGGGTCGTTTTTCAAGAATAAAAGAGTAAGAACATGAAAATCTTGAATTGAGTCCGGTGGTGCTGGATCTTAGAACGGCGTTTTTCTCTGAGTGTAGCGGAAAGTTAGAGCAGGGTACGTGGTAGGGCAATTCAAGGCATTAAAATTCAAGACTTTGAGCAAATACACAATTTTTGTGCATGCAAGTGCTCGAAAAGAGGTTTACACTGCTGTTTTGTTGAAAATAAAGAGCCAGAGCAAACATGAGCAAATGCTTGACTATTGCTACTGATGCAAAAAGTGTAGCTAAGCGTGGGGCAGTTGAGGGCGAGCAGTTTAATATTAGTTATAAGGGAGTAATTTGATGCGCTTGTAGGCGTATGAGTCGTGGCACAGTGGATAACGTACCCGACTCACACGTTTGGGGTTGCGGGTTCAAAGCCCACTGTAAGCAAGCATTTTTTTTAATTTATTATCTTTTTTATTTTATAAATTACTATTTTAATGGACTGTATGTTATTTTACTTTGTTTATGGTGTATTTAAAATACGGGACGATGCAAAGCATCGGTACACCTTATTTATGATATCTTTATTTTAATGTATTTGTTTGTTATTTTTAAATTTGTTTAGAGAGAGGTCACTATGTATCTGTTACACCTTGTATTTATTCATTGGGGCGAGCACTGGGGGCTCCAAAGTATTGGCTGCGGGATGAGCCACCTTGTTTTGCTTTGAAAAACTCTTGTATTTATTCATTGGGGGCGAGCACTGGGGGCTCTGAGGTTTCGCTCTAATGAGCCACCTCATCTTCTATTTGAAGAACCTCTTGTATTTATTCATTGGGGGCGAGTACTGGGGGCTCTGGGGTTTCGCTCTAATGAGCCACCTCATCTTCTATTTGAAGAACCTCTTGTATTTATTCATTGGGGGCGAGCATTTGGGGCTCTGAGGTTTCGCTCTAATGAGCCACCTCATCTTCTATTTGAAGAACCCTTAAAAAATGTTATATGGAGGCGAGCACTGGGCTCTGAGGTATTGGCACCCCATCTTCTACTCGAAGAACCTCAATTTTAAATTAAAACTAAAACTATATCTTTAGAATATTTCACTAACAAGTTGAGAATTACAAGCACACTCAATGGCTAATGAAACAAACGAAAGAAAAAAGTCATAGTTTAAGTCGCTTAAACAAAGTGCTTACGAAAACAAAGCTCATGATTAAGTTTTCAGGTTTAAGTTGAAATTCGCTTCTTTTTAGGATTTCAATTAGAAGAAAATTTTCTGTTTTCTAAGGAGCACGACGCAAGTTGGAAGAGAAGCTCGGCCTAAAATTTCTTCGGAGGCTATAGCGCCTGACATGTATAATAATGTGCAAATAAAGACAAAAAAAATTAAATTAAATAAAATTAAAAAATAAAATATAATGAAATAAAACATTATAAACTAAAATAAAATTAAATAAAACAAAATAAAATCATATAAAATAATATAAGATGAAATAAAGATAAATAAAAATTATTTAATAAAATTAAATTAAATTAACTCTGGTCAAATTAAATTAAGTTAAATTACGTTAAGTTAAATAAAATAAAATTAAATTAAACTAAACTTAATTAAATTAAATTAAATTAAATTAAATTAATTTGAATTGAAGTACATTAAATTAAAACAAATTAAATTAAAATAAATTTTATTAACTTAAATCAGTTTAAATTAAATTAAATTAAGTTACAATAAAATTAAATAAAATAATATCAAAGTAAATTAACTTAAATCGATTCTTAATCGGTGAGGTATTGGTTTATTATCGAAAATTTTAAAATTTATCATCGAAAAATTATCGATAGGTTATTATGTTATCGTTTTAATATCGGATTGTAACTAAATCCTTATCGGAGTGTTATTGATTTGTTATCAAAAAGTGATCGATTACTTACCGAAAACTTATCGATTTATTATAAAAGGTATATCAATTTGTTTAACAAAATTTATAGATATTTTATCGAAGTGTTACCAATTTTTTATAAGCATGTTATTGGAAAAGTTATCGATTTCGTTATCAAAAATTTATCAATTCGCTGTCGAAAAGTTATCGATCTCTTACAGAAAAGTTATCGATGTATTATAAAAAGGGTGTAAATTTTTTTAACGAAACTTATAGATTTGTTATCAAAGTGCTGTCAATTTGTTATCGGCGTGTTATGAAAAAGTTATCGATTTCGTTATCAGAAATCTGTCGGTCTACTGTCAAAAAGTTATCGATTTCTTATCGGAGGGCTACCGGTTATCGATTTGTTAAAGACGACTCATCGGTTTGTTATGATACAGATACCTTTGAAACTTAAATATAAATTCGATGACAAATGGGTAAACGTTCTATGACAAGCCCATAAGAAACAAATACCGATGACTTGACAATATCAAGCCGAGTACAAAACGATAAGCCGGCGATTGTTATTCGGTAACTATAATAAGCCGATTATAAAACCACATGGGTTATTACCAATACGAAGCGGATGAATTTCTTCTCAAAAATCACGATACTATTTGCTTCTGCCCTTGGAAAAGCTCTAGTTAACTTAAGAACACTAGTTTTATTGATGTTCACTTGTATATATATTTTACTTACATATATATTAAGCCATTACCACCTAATAGGCTCAAATCTCTAGGATAAAGCATTGAAAAGTTTTGGCTTAAGCAAGTAGGGCTTGAATCGCAATTTGTATAGAGTTAATACATTTTTCAATAATAAAAACTCGTCCACTCTTAAGTTTTCTGTATTTCACTAAGCCTTTTAGGCGGTCATGCCATGGTATGTATGTATGTGCGTTTATAATATTTCTTAGTTTATTTCTATTATTATTTCGCATTATATGCCATTACATGATTTAAGCACATACATAATTTTAGATATAAAGTTTAATTGTAACAAACCACGAAAAGTGATGATTTCCATTACGATCAAGGTTACGCTTAATTAAACCGGAAATTCATCAAGGTTGGCATTCCTGATTAGCGGTTTTATCACCAAATACTAGCTTAAGCTACTGTTGTTGCAGAGCGACAAAATATAAATCTGAGGATGTACTCTAATGAAGTATGCGAAAAACAAAAGGAAGCATGAAAAAAATCCAATAAGCTATATAATGTTAAACTGAGAAATGTGTAGCCGCACGAAACGATTTGGATAGCGAAAATAAAAGAGAAAATTGTGTACTGAAGAAGTGAACTTATAGTAAATTGAAGTAGCGTGAAGTGAACGTAAATACAGTGGTAAACAAACGCAATAAACGGTTGATTAAAAGTGGGCCATGGCAGCCAGCTGAGGTGGCTCAAATTTAATGATGATTTGAAATTTTTTGTTAATGATGGGCACGTAAAGCGATTTCGCGCGGAAAATGTTAATTTATTTTATATACACTGTAAACATACATACATACATACTTACATGCATACATAGTACATACATACGAACGTATACACGTAATTTGACGTAAATTATATTTGGGCCAAATTAATGATGATGTCTTGTTTAGCAGATTGCCGCTTTCCGTTACTTAAGCTCTAATTTTAATTTATCAAGTTAACACAATGCCCACACATAGGCAGCACACATACATACGCCATATATACATACATGCATCTATGCGCATGCGCATTTGTTTAATATGCCGGAAGGCGATGCCACAAGCATCAAATTATTGTTGTGAACCAAAGAGGCCAGCATGAATATTCCCATAAAATTTTGCAAAAATCAATTGAAAAATATATATATTTCAATGTCAGCAGATTTAAGGTTAAATAAAATAAATAAATAAATGTAAGGCGCGATAACCTCCGAAGAGATCTAAGGCCGAGCTTCTCTTCCAATTTGCGTCGTGCTCCTCTTGATTTTCCCTACAAATTGGCCAGACGGGACCTACATGTTTTATGCCGACTCCGAACGGCATCTGCAAGGCAGATGAGTTTTCACTGAGAGCTTTTCATGGCAGAAATACACCCGGAGCGCTTGCCAAACACTGCCGAGGGGCGACCACGCTCAGAAAAATTTTCTTATAATTGAAAAACTTTATTTCAAAGATTTTGATGTTGCTTTGCCCGGGGTGTGAACCTGGGGCATACGGTGTGGTA
Organism: Eurosta solidaginis; assembly: GCF_040869045.1. Classification (NCBI taxonomy): domain Eukaryota; kingdom Metazoa; phylum Arthropoda; class Insecta; order Diptera; family Tephritidae; genus Eurosta; species Eurosta solidaginis. The sequence continues at coordinate 224,817,234 of NC_090320.1, forward strand.
GGCGGAGCACACTACCATCACACCACGGTGGCCGCTTTAAGCTTGGTATCTTTTAATATCGTGTTGCAAACAATTAATTCAAATAAATTTTGCCACAAATATTCCATCAACAAATAATTTAACGAGGGTTGGCTGATAAGCTTCGGGAGTGCTTCAATAAAATAACCTACACCGATCAAACATCGATTTTGCGATCCTGCTTTAATGAGCATACAAACTTTCTAAAAGGGTGGTCTTCTTCTTCTTGTAGCAGTCCTTTGCAGCATCCAATAGGTACGATCACTCACAAAGTTTCGAAGATATTCTCTAACAGAAGTCCAAATAATTTTCAGTTTGAATAGGGGTTAACCAAAGAGAAGTGGGTATCAGAGGCGTTGGTGCCACATTGCGATTGGTGTTATGTGGGTCCACATTAAATGCAGAGTTTACTTTGCGTTTGTCGGGATTGGTTCTCAATAAGTAAGACTTTAGCCTATTACAGTATCATGATAGAAGTTGTGACAGAGTGACGCCTCCTTGGAAGACTACTTCTACTCCACGTTTCGAGCATTTGACTCCCAGAATGGATTTCGGCGTGCATTTATCGTCTTTAAGTTCATCGTGAATGAGGCTGAGAACCTGCTGAAGCTTAACTGGTCCAAATGGCTCAATTCGTGTGTGCTGGACTTCTTCGTAGTGCTTGCGGAGATGACTCCTTTGTCCTTGGGAGGCGTGGTCTCTTTAATCAGATGCCTGTTAAAACACCCAGGCTTATGAGCATTCAATAGAAACTGTTTGTTAAGCATTTTGTTTCTCTCCTTTATGGGGTGTATTTCGCCCTCACTGTCGAAATGGTGTACCGGCGATATAAAAGTACATCCCGTGGCAGTTCTTGCAAGCCTGCAGATTCCTCCATTGTGTTTCCTATAAGTTTGACGATCATATCGGAGACAAGTAGCACACAAGTCTGGTCAGTTGCTTTAAAGGTATCCATGTGCGTTTCTATATATTTGCCTAAAGAGCTGGCAGAAAGGGGTTTTGAGTGTTTGGTTGAAACTCAGAAATTTAAGTACAATTGTGGCCAAAATGCAGGTCATTATTACATGTCACAGCAAATATTTTTGTGGTCTGCTCAGTAGCGTAATGTCATCGACGTGGATTTCCAATATTGCCGATATTTGTCATGTTGACGTTGTAAATCAGATCGTCGATGACTTGGTCGTTGCAAAGTTACGAGAGGTGAAAAAAACTAGGGAGATTGTTGTTTATTTTACAGCATAGCGCATAAATAGAAAGGGACACGACCTGTTATCGTGCGGGAAAAGGGAGGATAGGATATCACCCTCCGGCACGCCTTGTATAATTTTGATTGGTTTTGATGGTACGTTCCTAAACTGGAATCAAGCCCGTCGACCACCCAAATAGTAGGGTAGATGCTTTCTAGTCTTGTCAACAGAGAAAACGCGGTATAATAGCGTACGGCACAAATTCGCCAATAAAACATTTTTCTAATATTAAAATAGTGTGACGAATATTAGCAACACTAAGGGATACTATCATCTCTAAGCCAATACTAAGCAGTGACTTGTATGGACATCAACAAATCAATCATTATGTCTACACATATGTCCATGCAAGCAGCGGAGAGAAACGCACAAGCACGTGCATATATCTGAGATACTCCCAAAAGTAGGCATTAATCTGTGGAAGTATCACTCACATATACACGCGCATTGGCTATGCGAGAAGTTATAATAATCGTGAATCTGTAGTTATAGCTGAGAAATTTATAGCTGGTAAACGAGTAGTAAATTCTAGAAATAGAAACGCCTAGAAGTATGCGAACGAGATATCACAGAGTATAAAAGGGGTTAAAGCTGAGTAAGCAGTAAATAGTTTGATTTAAGCACGCTATCTGTTGAGTAGTAGAAGTGTTATTGGAAAGTAATCAAATAAAGACCATTTTGCATTATTGAATAGTGGATTTATTTATTCAACAGTTTAGTGATTCGAACGTTAGCAGAAGGTTGCAAATAAGAGAAATCGCACTAAATTCGTTACCATAGTATATGGGCGCTATCTAGTGGAATATTTAATGCAGCGTTTTGCATTGCCAAGGAGTTCGGAACTATGTTTTTCAAAGTATTAGATAACAAGCTTTCAACGAAGTAACTTAATGATGACAATCTATTTTCAAGAGTTCTTTTAATATCTTGATGCATGCGCTACCTGGTGGAGCTTTATTCTTTTCGTCTTTCAATGATACTATTTTCAAGCACTAAGCTCATCGGCAGTTATTTGTATATCGATCGTAAATCATCTAGGCGATCCGATATTGCATTGTTAACTAGTCTTAAACTACTTACATTCTAAGTTTCTCAAAATTCGAACAAGTTACTTAAAGACCGAATTGTATCGAATTACCATCCTGGCCAAAATCTTTGTGTATCGATTTTTTGCGTAATTAAAATCAGCGGCCGACGTCCTGTGATGGTAGCGTTCTGCACCGAAGATCCTGGGTTCAGGCCCCGGGCAAAGCAACATCAAAATTTTAGAACCAAGTTTTTTCAATTAGAAGAAAATTTTATTAAGCGGGGTTGCCTCTTGGCAGTGTTCGACAAGCACTCCCATTTTATTTGTGCCATTAAAAGCTTCTCAGTGAAAACTCATCTGTCTTGCAGATTACGTTCCCAGTCGGCATAAAACATGTAGGTCCCCTCCTGGAAATTTTTAGGAAAAAGTGGAGAAGTTCGGCCTTAAACGTCTTCGGAGGTTATCCCGCTTTCCATAGATTTTTCTTTAAAACCCTGCTGGCGTCTGATTTTGCACAATACCCGCCACCAGTATGTATAAGCAGTCGTTCTTTGTTAAATTAGAAAATGAGTATAAACGCTGTCTCGCCATGGGGCGTAGCCGTGATTGTATTAAAGAATCTTTTCACGCACCTACTCTGTGAGAGCCCTCCCAGCGGGATAGGGGGAATATACCCGCGGTATGTATGATTGTCGTAAGAGGCGACTAAAATACCATAGTGATTCAAGGGGTCTCGTAGCGCCCTTTCATCTTGCCAGCGCTATACATAGCTTCTCCAAACCCAATTGTCAACCTCTCCTGTCCGTGGCGAATCATGTTTCATTAACAGCCGAGGCTCTGGCGGCCCCGATCTCCTCATGGATCTAGGGGTTGGAGGGCGGGATAGCCTAGAAGGTCGCATGTGTTCATAACTAATCGTTTCCGAGATGGTCGGGCTTGGTACCGCAACGTACCGGATCTGCATCCGACAAAGGACCATCAACATTGATAACACTCCTCAAGGCCTTCGGGGAGTGTCCTTTCCGCTACAAAAACTACAACAACAACAACAACAAAAACTCTATGAGAGCGATCATCTACCTAGCTATATAAGCAAATATCAGAGCATACATATTTCCCACTTCGTAAATCAGCCTTGGGCTTTATTGGAATAGACGGGAAGATCTACTGTTCCGAAGAATGACTCTCCAGATGGCTTGAAAAAGCGGCGCGCGGAGTAAAGCGCTATAATAAAGAAATAATATCAGTCTTGCAGCATTCTTTTGCTTTAAGCCTCAAAAAAATTGACAGAAATTAATTCCAGCTCAAAAATCTGTGAATAAAAACCGCCTCCTAAAAGCAACCACGTTCATTAGCCTCCCTCGTATATACGAACATATCAAACCAAGCGCGTGGGATGGCGCGTAAAAAAAGCGTTTGAAATATTAAGTTAGAGCCTAAAGCTACTCCGAATTCCGAGTAAAGGAATATTTTAAGGTTAAAAAATTTAACTATTTGCCACCGTTAGCATCGATGCGTTTCACTCAATGAAATGCCGCGCATTTTGCAAAATCGATCACACAATCACCTGATTGCTAATTGTGCTGATGGTCGCTTCACGCTAGTATTTTGCAAACTTGAAGCGCTTGCCACTGTATAGGCGTGATTCGCAAAAGTGAGCTAATTACCCTTCCGGTATGTTACGCCCTTAGCAAAAAAAAAAAAAATTAGCTCGAATTACTGCATATGAAATGCAAAAACGACATGAATGAAACAAGCGCGAAGCGTGCGGCATGCAAAATTTACAAATTCGTGTATTCGGAATCAAATCGCATTTTAACTTTACACAATAATGACCACTAAAGCTAACATGCATAATGATTATGACAATAGCAATTCAATACAATAAAGATATCAAAATAGTCTATTGGGTATCAATCATAGAAAGCGCGTTAGGCAGGCTGCCGCTTGGGTGGCGGTGCGATGTTCATAGATTACATAACTTGTAGCAAGCGCTCTCAGCCACCCAATAAAAAATAATTATATATAAGGCCGTGTGCTTTGAAGAGATTTCTACTTTCAATACATATTTACAATTACATAGAATTGTACAACAGCTTCAACATTCAAAGGCGACCGCTGCGTTGCGGTCACTTTCGATTTTTGTTACGTTGTGAACGCTTTACACAATGCTCTACTAGCGGTGGTCTGGATAGAAGCGCTATTGATGGATAAGTGCGCAAAGGAAGCGGCATACGTTGTGGTAAGCGGCACAAATTATAATACATTTTGGCCCTGACCACAGCCAACAAAAGCCTGAAGTGACGCGGCGGCGCCCGCGGTAGTCGAATGATGGTTATATTGAAGTGATTTTTTAAGGCGCGTTCAAATCTCTTTTTTTCAGTAATTTTTCGCTTTTTTGTGAATGAAGCCAAAAAATCATTATTTAAGCAATATTTTTCTAAGCATCTTTTTAACTTGTTCTTAACAACTATACTGCTGTTATTGCACATATTACAAAAAATACTACATTGCCTTAATTTTCATGGGGATTCTTTTATTTAGATATTTTTATACTCAGCTCAGCAGAGCTCATAGAGTATATTAACTTTGTTCGCATAACGGTAATCCGTAACGGCATAAACTAATCGAGATAGATATAGACTTCTATATATCAAAATTATCTGGGTGAAAAAAGAAATTCATTTAGCCATGTCCGTTCGTTCGTCCGTCTGTAAACACGATAACTTTTACTCAAGGGGGTAAAAGGTATGAGGTATATTGATGAAGTTTGGTATGTAGGTTCCTGGGTGCTCATCTCAGACCGCTATTTAAAATGAACGATATCGGACTATAACCACGCCCACTTTTTCGATATCGAAAATTTCGAAAAACTGAAAAAGTGCGATAATTCATTACCAAAGACGGATAAAGCGATGAAACTTTGTAGGTGCGTTGACCTTGTGACGCAAAATAGAAAATTTGTAAATTTTTGGACAATGGGCGGGGCACCGCCCACTTTTAAAAGAAGGTAATTTAAAAGCTTTGCAAGCTGTAATTTCGCAGTCGTTGAAGATATCATGATGAAATTGGGCAGGCACGTTACTGCTATTACTGTATATGTGCTAAACAAAAATTAGCAAATAGGATAACGAACACGCCCACTTTTAAAGAAATTTTTCTTTTAAGTCAAATTTTAACAAAAAATTTTAAATCTTTACAGTATATAAGTAAATTATGCCAACATTCAACTCCAGTAAAGATATGGTGCAACAATATGCAAAAATAAAAGAAAATTTCAAAGTGGGCGTGGCTCCGCCCTTTTTCATTAAATTCGTCTAGAATACTTTTAAGGCCATACGTCGAACAAAAACTTACCAATCCTTGTGAAATTTGGTAGATACATAGATTCTATGACGATAACTGTTTTGTGTGAGAATGGGCGAAATCCGTTAAAGCCACGCCCAGTTTTTATACATAGTCGGCGTTCTGTCCTTCCGTTCGGCCGTTAACACGGTAACTTGAACAAAAATCGATATATCTTAACTAAACTTGGCTCACGTAATTATCTGAACTCACTTATCTTGGTATAAAGTATGGCCGAAATCCGATTATGCCCACGCCCACTTTTCCGATATCGAAAATTACGAAAAATTAAAAAAATGCCATAATTCTATACTAAATGTGAAAAAAGTAATGAAACATTGTAATTGGATTGGTTTATTGACGCAAAATATAACTTTAGAAAAAACTTTGTAAAATGGGTGTGACACTTACCATATTAAGTAGAAGAAAATTAAAAAGTTTTGCAGGGCGAAATCAAAAACCCTTGGAATCTTGGCAGGAATACTGTTCGTTGTATGACATATATAAATAAATTAGCGGTACCCGACAGAAAATGTTCTGGGTCACCCTGGTCCAGTGGCGGATCTAGGGGGGGGGGGCTATGGGGGCTAAAGCCTCCCTCCGTTTGAACTAAGTCATTACGCGCAAGGTTGAGGTATCATACGTGCGAGTTACGTGCATTTTGCACCTAACGGCATACTGAGGACACACGGTATAATTTTAAATTTTTTATGCCAAAAATTGTCTACTGTGAATATTTTTACCGAATGCATCTCGCATTTTTTACAGAAATTGAATTAAACTCACTTTCTTATGGTTAGGAAGCTCTGAAAGTTGAAATAAATGACATAGAGCGCTCTACTCGTTAAAAACTTAACACCATATTGTCAGCCCCGTCCTTACTTGTTATAATTCTATTTATATTTTTTAATAATAAAAATACGTTAAGTAAGCAGTAATTACTTTGTTCCGCCAAATATAAGAAAAAACTTAACACCGGCACGTATGGCTCGTCTTGTCATCGAAACGACTTTCACCACTTTCATCGCTTTCTTCATTTTCGAAGTTTTCTGCTGTTGATGGCACTTGGTTTTTTATTAAATATCTGATAAAAAAATTCTTTAGTGGCTTTTTGTGCAAAATATTTCCTAACCTTTTCATTTCTACGTTGTGTAAGTGATGACACTTGATAATCGATTAATGTTTTATTATCAGTTGGGCACAATAGACCAATGGTCGCAGTGCGATCCTCAATTAAATATCTATTATCAGCTGATTACCAAGCTGCCACATTATCATAACGAAAAAAATAAAATAAAAGTTCGATGTCATTTGATACACACATTACAAATTTCACAATCCGAGTTGCCCAAATAGATTTGGAGCCAAAAAAGGGCAAACATTTTAAAGAGGGCCAAAAAAAGGGATAGGGGCTAAACCCGAATTACAGAGCTACAATTTACTACCCTTTCCTGGACTACATGATTTCTTCATTGACGTCAAGGTTAAAAGGTGATTTTTTGAAAATACTGCCTCTGGAGGGACTGATTCCAGCATACTCTGCAGGAGTAACGATTGAAGAAATTGTACTTGCTGCTAAAGTTTATAAAGAAGATCTCACCAGTCACATTGAGACAGTGCTGAAAAATGCGATTTTATTGTGGCATAACCATTGCAAAAGTGATCCATTCAAGAGTGCTCAAACAGCTACTGATGCCCTGAAAATCATTAAATCAGCACACTTTTCTTCATGTTTTCCAAACGTGACGACACTGTTGCAAATTTGTGCGACTATCCCCGTGACATGAGCGAACGCAGAGCATTCTTTTTCTGTTCTAAAGCGCTTGAAGACTTATTTGAGAGTCAACATGTCTGAAATTCGACTGACTGCTCTGGCACTAGGGAACGTCCACAAAGAAATAGAAACGGACATTGAAGAAATAACCGATCTTTTCTGTAAATCGAAAATCAGAAAATATTGCTTGTACTTTATTAGTAAGTTATTTAATTTTTTAAATTTTGAAAATCCTCGTTTTGTCATGTCATTTTATATTCTGTATACATTTATTTAACACATCATGGAAAACAAAAACAAAATTTGAAAATGAAAAAATTTCAAGCCCCCAACCTCCCCCCCCACCAAATCCAAGATCCGCCACTGCTCTGGTCCACATTTTGGTCGATATCTCGAAAACGCCTTCAAATATACAACGAAGGGCTACTCCATTTTAAAACCCTCATTAATACCTTTAATTTGATACCCATATCGTACAACACACATTCTAGAGTCACCCATGGTACCCGTACCTCACTAAGCTTCTTTACACATCGCTGGTTCGTCCGATACTCGAGTATTGCTCATGCGTTTGGTCCCCTGTTTCTCAAAAGCATATAAAGCGTCTTGAGTCAGTTCAAAAGCAATTTTTGATATTTGCATTGCGCGGCCTTAATTGGGACTCAAGTCTCCACCTTCCTCCCTACAGAGGTAGACTTCTACTTATTAACTTACACACTCTGGAAAATCGGAGAATATTACTGGGGGTATTTTTCAGCCATAAGCTCATTATTGGAGAAATTGATTCTGCGGACCTTCTCAGCCGCTTGTTTTTTGCGGTTCCCCCTAGAGTATCCAGACACTACGTTCCTTTTTATTTACTCCTTTGTCGACGAAACTTTGCTAAAAATAATCCTCTTCTTATCTGGTGCGCACACTACAATGACTTGTATAGCTGTATCAGTCTTGAATGTACTTTTGCCACTATAAGTAATGCAATACTTGCCTATCTAATTTAAGAGATACAAGCTAATTTAATTTAATTTAATTTGCCGGCATTTATTTCTTCCGTAAAAAACAGGCACTATCTCGTTTAAGGATGGAGGAAGATTTATCAACATGTATCATTAGGAAGGAACAAGACAGTACTGTGTTGATTGGAATCTGGTGCATTCCAACAACGTAAAAAACATGCTTTTTCATGAGTCACTGACCGGAATCGTATGCACTCCGGCAGTATTATCTTATGGGTCAGGCATCGAGCTGATTGGAATCCGGTGCAATCCAACAACACAGGTCATGTTATTTTTTTATGCTTTGTGATGGCGTATCCTTATTACACTACTCTTAGCACTGCCGGATTCCCATGACATGCTGATTGGAATCTTGTTGCATTCCAAAAGGAAGATTGGAATCCACTGCATTCCGAAATCATGCTGAGCGGAATCTGATGCATCCGCCAGTATAAGATTTCGGTATAAGATCTTATTTCTGCTCATATTTCTTATTATTATTATATTCTGAAATTAAAGAGAAATGTTCATTAATATATGATGTATATTGGAACGATTTTCCGTCATCCCTTGTCAAATTTCATTAATATAACTTTGTTTGTAATATAACATTGTTGAAATATCGATATATCTTAAATTTTATTTTTTGAGTTGTATATTTATATATCTTTTATATTATGCAGTCGACCATAGTTTGTCGTCGACTTTAAATAATAAATAAATAAATAAATAAATAAATTTGAAACCTATGTCATACAAACACATTCCAGGGTTACCCTAGGTTCATTTTGCTAAATGGTGATTTTCCCTTATTTTGTCTCCAAAGCTCTCAGCTGAGTATGTAATGTTCGGTTACACCCGAACTTGGCATTCCTTACTTGTTTTGATATCGTTTATTTTTGTGCCACGCCAAACTACATTTTTGTTCAAACAAATATCTTTATATGTGTACTTTGTATACATATAATATGTTAAATTTGCGGTGAAACAGTGGCTAATTGAAAATTGCTTTTTTAACACTCATTTTTTTGACGGTCCGGCAAAAAAAAAAAAAAAAAAACAAATAGAAAAATCTATGTTCGAGTAAATCGCATTATTGTATACTCAGCTGGGTGTTTTAAGAATACAAAGCAGGGAAGTAAACGGAGCAGTTAAAAGAGCGTGCATCATTGTAGAAGATTTCAACACAAGAGACATTGAATGAGGAATGCCTTCTAAGAGGAAGGCGGGTTCTTAGTAAGGCGGCAAGGCTGGGACTAACAGTCATAAAGTTCACCTCGCAGTCCACCAAAGAAACAATGGCAGATATAGGTATGAATGACATGTTAAAGTATTTACGGAGCTTCACAAATGTGGCAAGACTTCACTGGCAGTGACCATCGCCTTGAGCGACCATCAATATAGACTCAAAAAAGCACGTAGGGGGGCTTACGTCGAAGCAGAAGCATGCAAAATGGAGAAAAATTTATCGATAGCCACTATCACGAACAGATGAAAGAGAACAGCAGAGAGCTACGGAGTATGCAACAAGATTGCGGAACAAAAGATCAGACTCAGGATGCCAACACCAGGCTTAGTTGCAACTATTTCACAAGCAACATAGTAGACACATTCTTCCCTACTCATGAAATCAGAAAATATATATGTATTAGTTGACCAGAGAAAAGCGGAACCAACAACACTAACTCCGCAAAAGATTGGGATGGACCTCTTCTACCACTTGAAACCCACGGAGGCAAGGCAACTGCCTTTAGTGCGATTTCTTTTACCTGATGTATGCTACTGATCTTGATATCATTGGCCATAATAGAGGCGCAATAAGTTGTGTCATCTCTAGATTAGTTAAAGAGGCAAAAACGTGGGTCCTGCGTTGAGAGGTGTAGATACTATGTGACTTCTATCTGGGAACCAGCGTAAACAGCGAGAGGAATGTCAGTTTAGAAATCAAACGGAGAATAACTCTAGCCAACAAACCTCACTAGACGCTCATTATACCTGTCAAGATGTACGGCGAGAAAGCAAGTAAGGAAATCTAAGTTCGGGTGAAACCGAACACTACATACCCAGCTGTACATTTGAAATGCTGTTGTTGTTTGTTTTGTGTGCTTAATAGTGTTACAAGGCTGCGCAATAATACATATACATATGGTTCTATTTTGAACTAATTTTCGTTTAAAAGAACCAAAAAGGATACAGAGGAAAACACCAATGACCTTGTAGTTTTCCTTCAGATATGGGGATTTTCTTACTGTGTATTTTAAAATTAATATATAACAGAAAATTAATATATAATAAACATAAGCACACAAGTGCCATTGTACTAAAAAGCGTTTTTACAAAAAAGGGCAGGGTTATTAACAAATTTTCCAACCTTTACTAGAAATAGCTCATTACCTGCATCTACGCACTCTTACAAAATTTTGTACATGAAAGAAGGCGATTTAACTGATTTAGTCCATTTTTACTAAAAGTGTTTCCTGTTAAACACCAAATTTTTCGTAGAGTTATGGCTCCAGAAATTTTGGGAAATGCATTGTAATAAAGGGGCAGTGCCACGCCCATTTTTCAAGATTTCAATTTTTTCCCATTTCTTGTTATAATGACACAAAATTAGATTGGAAAAAAAACGCATTTTTCACTCAGATTTAACTTATTATTTTTGCCTAGGACCCTTTTTAAAGTCATTTATAGAAAAGTGGACGTGGTCCTTAACCAGTCTTATCCATTTTTACTAAAAATATTTCCTGCTAGAAGGAAAATATGTGTACCCAATTTTGTTACGATATGTAAATTTTTTTTTCGAGTTATGGCTACAGAAACATTGAAAATTGCCTAGACAAAAAAAGGGGCGGTGCCACACCCATTTTCAAAACTTTTAGTTTTTTCCAATTTAATGTTATAACTCAATTTAGAAAGTAAAATTCTATTGATACAAAGCTCTTCTTCGCTAAGATAAATCTTATTATTTTCGTCTAAGACCCTTTTAAAAATCTTTTGTATAAAAGTGGGCGTGGTCTTTAACCGATCTCGTCCATTTTTTCTAGAAATATTTCTTACTATTACGATCCGTTAAATTTTCTGCGAGTTATGGCTCCCGAAACACAGAAAATTGCTTAGTCATAAAACGGGCGGTGCCGCGCCTATTCTTTAAATTTTGAAGTTTTTCCTATTTTATAAGCTTTTATTTACTTTCACTTCGCTGTTGTCTGTAATCAAATCTTGCAAGTTAAATTTGGTACACTTCCCGGTGTCCGATTGAGCTGAAATTTTGCACACATATATAACTCCGATGAAATGCAATATTGCTTTGCGAGAATTCGTAAAGATTTTTGCTTACTTTGGCATACAAGTCTAAGTCCTCAAGAACGCAGGTAACTTCGCTTTGTTTGTGTATACACGAACGTGTAAGTTAGGCTGTTATAGCTAAATGTTGTATACCTTTTGTTGAATACTTTTCTGCGCACTTGATTTTGTTTTACAGATTTTTGGCGATGGAACAGAGCAGAGATCTGCAATCAGTAGTTGTAAACTGAACGCGACAAAGGCAAAGTCACAATAAAATATGATTTTAAGTTAGTTAACACTCGAATAGAAGAACTTGACTGTTCAAAGTAGACTTCGAAGAAACTTTGTAACGTTGATGCATTAAAAGAAATGGATAGGATGAGAAACGTTACAAATAACTAAGTAAAGATTACATAATTAATTTAAACACTATTTTACCCTACTAAAAATTAAAAAAATTGATATTTAAATTAAATTTAAGAAAAAAGCTTTTATAAGAACAAGCTTTTATTACTTGTTAATAAAACGAACTAAAAAGTAAAAAATAAAATTAAAGAAAAAAACTTTTTTAAAAATAAGCTTTTATTATTGGTTAATAAAATTAACTAAAAAGTAAAAAAATGAATTGACTGTAAAGAAATATAACACTTTATAAATTCATTGTAACCTTTAACGATAATTAGGCTTCTACGTCTGCGACAAAAAAATTCCATATTGTACATAATTATATATTTTTAACATTAAAACTTTACACCTAAATTATTAAATCTTACAGTTTATATCACAGTCCTAATTGTTCTAATAAAAGCGTGTTACATTGCGATAGCAAGAAAAGGAGGTCCTAAATGTTTTTAATTACACCATCAAACTGCCGAACTTTGTTACGATAGGTTTCACGATTTTTGATTTATGATTAATAATATTTGTAAAATTGATTTTATCACAAGTGGGCGGTGCCACACCCATTTTAAACATTTTTTTCTAAATTTTTATCAAGAGTCTAAATATCAGTGCACACGTCAAATTTCAACATTCTAGGTGTATTATTTACTAAATAATCAGGTTTTTTGTGTTTTCCAAAATGTTATATATTGTGACGAATATTAGTGACACTAAGTGATACTCACATCACTAATCTGATACTAAGTAAATAAAGCCACAACAACTATAAAGCAAGCTGCCACACTTGTATGTACGTAAACAAATCAATCATTATGTCCACACATATGTCCATACAAGCAGCGGAGAGAAACGAACAAACGCTTGCATATATCTGAGCTACTCACAAAAGTATGCAATCATCGGTGGGAGTATCACTCACATATACACGCGTATATGGCTATGCGAGAAGCTATAATTGTGCATCTGTAGTAATAGCTGATGAGTATATAGCTGGTAAACAGGTAGTAAACTCTAGAAGATAGAAACGCCTAGAAGTATGCGAACGAGACATCACAGAGTATAAAAGGAGTTAAAGCTGAGTAATCGGTTTCAGTTTGATTTAGGCACGCTATCTGTTGAGAAGTAGAAGTGTTATTGTGAAAGTAGTCTAATAAAGACCATTTTGCATTATTGAATATTGGAGTTATTTATTCAACAGTTTGGTGATTCGAACGTTAGCAGTAGGTTGCATATAAGCGGAGTTGCTTGCTAAATTCGTTACAATATATTAAAGGAGGGCGTGGTTATCATCCGATTTCGTTCATTTTCAATACCAATCTATTCTGGGCCCAGATAAGCTCGTGTACCAAATTTGGTGAAGATATCTCAATAATTACTCAATTTATCGTGTTAACGGACAGACGGACGGATGGGCATGGCTCAATCAAATTTTTTTTCGATACTGATGATTTTGAAATATGGAAGTCTACATCTATCTCGATTCCTTTATACCTGTACAACTAACGGTAACCAATCAAAGTTATAATACCATGTGTACAAGTACAGCTGGGTATAAAAAAATAATGTATTAGTTTATAAAATAAACGTCCTGAATGTCCGGTAATCAAGGAAAACAAAGAAAGGTGTAAGTTGGGGTATCCCGGTACCTAGTAGACAGCAAAAAAAAAAAAAAAAACAGAAAAATTGGTTTGTTTCAACGCTGCCAATCCATTTCGCTTATCGGAATTGGCTGCTCCATTCTGCATTTTCCGGGCAGGAGGAAATGGAATTTTATTTATCTTTATTGTCGAGCTGGGTATAAAACTCTAATGTACAACATACATATACATTTGCATATACTTATATGTATGTTCATATACATATCACCATTCAAAAGTATTTATGTAGGTATACAACATCAATTTTGCATTTTGTGGCTGCTACAATTTTTGCCTAATTTTGCTAATTTTTGTTGCCATTAATGGCTACTGCTGTTGTGATTGCTCTGTTCGGTTGTTGTTATCGCTCTAATTATATATAGTTGTTGTTGCTGTTGTTATGTGAATTTTTATTAGCTAGCGTTTTGAAGACTTCATTGTTCTTAATTTTGTTTTTATTGTTTTTCGTAAATTTATTTTTTTATTGTTTGTACGCTGTCCGCCGGTAAACGTATGTTGCGGAATCAGAGCAATAGTGGCATAGCTTGTTTGTTTGTTGTTATTATTGTTACCGTTGGATGGACTGCCAAATTGCTTGCAAGTTGGTGAACGTTCAAATATATTTCGTACACATAGGTAGATGCTATATACAAAGATTCATACCTCTACGCCCATTGGGGAGTATACAAATGTATGTGGGTAATGTACATATTCACATATGTATGTATGCGTATATATATACAGTGATGCGCTATAGTATAGTAACACGAAGATGTATATCAAGGTTTTCCTCTATCTTTCTATATCCACTTAGCATAGGTTTACCCCTCCTCTGATCCCATATTCAAGTGTCGAAAGAAATACGTTCAGGCCCGGAGCTGTTTCAGTCATTCGTATAACACGAGCTAGTAAGCGAAGCCTTCAGTCTTTTATTCATAATCCTGTTACAAAGCTCATACAGCTGTTTACATAACCTTTTTCCGAAGATGTATATTGCAACGCTTTTCCGACATTCGTACGAAAATCGACACTGATGATGGCACAACGCCGAAATCAAACCAAATTTGACATGGGATGACGGAAAATCGTTCCAATATACATCATTTAACCACCCTGTCGGAAAACCAACAAAACTAAATAAGTTTTTCCGAAGAATTTTTCTCTCGAATACCCCAGAGGCATCCCAATTTCCTTTAAAACAGCTGTGTTGAAGGACTTAAAGAGCGTGAATTTTGGTTACTTTTCAATATCAAACTCAATCCAAAGTGGAATTTGTTGGCAATATTTTTAGGCTGATCTCATACTTTCGAATTTGTATCCGTCAACACAGACTATGCCAAAATGGGATTGCCCTCGTTCATCGCAAGAGCTACCACGAGGATGCAGAGCTGGTGACGATTTTGTTAAGTTCAATGATACCAATATCATCAATATATGGCAGAAATTCGGAGTTTCATCATTTATTAGCTGTGATATTGCCATGCTAGCTTAGTCAGAGTCGGGTGGCGGAACATGCTTGCTGGCATTAGGAATAAATATTTCGGGCTCATTTTCTTCTTTTCTTGTAGCTATAAAGACATTCCCGAAGGCTTCGGGTAGTATTATCTATGATGATGGTCGTTTACCGGTGTACTTCCGGAAATCAACATCATTAAAGTACAAGCTCAACCAACTCGGGAACGATTTGATGTGACCACTTCAAATCTTCTATATCTGGGATTTAGTCGCCTCTTTTCACGGGCCTGGGAATATTCTAAGTCTTCTAACCCCAAATCCGGAGGCATGCTTAATATAAGAGATCAGTTTTGATAGTCACTCTCGCTATCTAGCAATGAGAAAAAGTGTCTCCTTCTTTACACTGAAAAAAAAGACTGGTAAAATCAACCGAAATACGGGTCAATTCAACAGAAATTTCTGTCAATTTTTATCTATCGCAACAAGATGTTGAATCAACTGCGCACAAATCGTTGATTCGTAATTGACCGATTTAGTAGTCAAATGAACAAAAAAAGTTGTTGCGACAGCTTTGTACGAAAGTACCTATGTTGCGGCATTTGCAAGGCAGATGAGTTTTCACTGAGATTTTTCGTGGCAGAAATACACTCGGTGTGCTTGCCGAAGAGTGCCGAGGGGCGACCCCGCTTAGGAAAATTTTCTTCTAATTGAAAAACCTTATTTCTAAAATTTTTATGTTGCTTTGCACGGGGTGTGAACACAGGGTCTACGGTGTGGTAGACGCTACCATCACACCACGGCGACCGCCATATACATACGTAAATATGTGCATACATATCGTACACAGCATATAAAAGTACAAAGTAGAGAGCGCAGTGAGCGTAAAATTCTCTTTGAAATTTGCTTATATATTGACTGTTGATCGTTGTTGAAATGACCAGTGAGATCAGTTGTGTTAACAAAACAATCAGTTAGATTGATTTGGAATCTGTCAATTTTACAGAATTTTGTTAACTTAAGAGCGACAATTTCTCTTCTGTTGAAATGATTAAACTAATTTGTTCACTTTACAAAGAACTCGGTCGAATTAACCATAATTCGATCAATTTCACCGAATCTCCGTTAAGTTAAGAACAACAGAACCGATTTTTTGATTTTACTAGCACCATTTCTTGCAGTGTATATAAGCATCCTCGATATGTTACCAGGTTACCATTACAATTCCTGAAATAGTTTGCCCCGTTTCAGAGACCTTCCTACATTCGCTAGATTTCCAGGTCGAATTATTGAGCGTCAATCTTATTAATAAGCATTTAAGGTTCCTCGAAATCACTCCGTTCGGCCTCACGTTTGTATTTTAAAGTAGGTGTGTCTCTGTCCTCTTCGCTTCACGATAACTCGGTCACCACTGCTCCCGTTCGCAAGCGTTCTTCATTTCCAGGGCATTTCGATATTCCCTATGGCATCAATTGTTTGTAGTTAGTAAGAAATATGGTCCAACTCTCCGGTTTCAAGGCCCATTATTGCTCTCAGTGAGCACTGTGAATTGATCAGGTGACCGTGCGCATGTTGGCTCTCACAAGTCAATGGTCAATGTTGCCATTTAATTGCACAGCAATGTATAGTTACGTAAGCATGCATTTATATTTTGATGTATACGCATATACACATGTATGTACATATGTGTCTATGGATTTAGAGTACTTCCCTAAATAAATTGTCGATTAGCTCTAATCCGCGAAACCATTCACCTCATATTTAAGTGAAAGTGAATGAGTTCACCTTTTAGTTGATTTGTTAGCCGCTTGCTATTTGACGGAGGACAGCCTTCATAGCGGAACTACTGCATTCCTCAGCTAAGTCATTTAGTTAAGTTTATTTTTATTTTTGGTAATTAGCAAATATTATAAATGTAGTAAGAAAAACGACTGTATAAGGCATTCTGATCAGTGTACTCATTTACAATTGATCATAAAGAGGAACGAAATTAACAGTTTGAGTTCCGCGCGGGCATCTAGGTAACATTTTTTAATCAGCTTCCAACTTTTCCACTGGAAGCCAGGAAGCATGCAGGACACCGCTATTTACAAATATTCACTATAAAAGAGTCGTCAATTTATCGGACAGCCATCCTGCTCTTCGAAAAATGATAATGAATTTCGAGAAAACGACATGGCCGACGGCTCAGCTCTTAATTTCGTAGGATGCATAGAGGACCAAGGACAATCTGGGGGCCTTTGGGGCAAGAATGGGACTGACATCCCTTATCTTATGTCCCAACTCAAATATTTCTTTAGAAGAAGACCGGTAAAGTACGTATTGTGGCAAACATTAAAATCGAGTTTGGCGAATGGTAGTGATTAAGATTTAAACCTTGAGGTTTACCTTCACTTATAGCCCGAGTCAAAGTTTTGGTGCTCATAATATATACCTTTTGTTTGAGATAATAGTATTTGCTTGTGAAAAATATATATGTCCGCTGAGTTTACTACATGTATTTCAGTGACCCATCATTCTAAACCTTTCATTTTTTCTCAGAAACATCATTTCTATTGCCGCTTCAGGTCACAATAATATTTTGATGCGACTTCAGACAGTGCCAGACATACCGCGTAGCCTCAGAATGGGTAGTGACCCGGCTAAACCCCAATCGCTATTGATTGAGATAAGCCTTGCTGAACCATATTATTTTAGCAGAACACAATCTTTTTTATTATGGCGAGAAGGATCTGGCTACAATGCAAGAAAGAGTATCTGTACTGCGTTTGATTAGCTCAATCGATCGCATTTGTACAGGAGAAGACGCCAGATAGCTAGCGGAAACTCATTCAACAGCATCCCAACCATCTTGTCCTAAATCACTACAACTTTTGGTTGCTGATGCTTCAATTATCAGACAGCTTAAATTGGTGTCATATATCCAGCACTTGTTATAAAACTCAACATCTACATTCTCATTCAAAGTCCACATATACGAGAACCAGTTACTGAGTTCAATGTCACTAATAACTCCCTCTTCCAAGCCACTTGTCGATTGAGTCGAAGTTGGTAAGAGCTGGAGTACTCGAAGTCGGAAAGCGCATAGCCCGTGTGGCGAAGCCAGATTAATGGCCGGGACGTAGCGGCCTTTTCGCAATATATGCCGACTGTGTGTTCAAACGATATTCAATTTCGTATGATTTTTAATAATCGGGGATTGCCCATATTGCTTTTTTTTTAAATGTATGAAAACATTTATTTGAAGCAATTTTTTAATTTTATAATTTATTTAATAATTTGGGAAAAATTTAAACAACGTGACATCAGGACGGACAAGGCGACAGCTGTTTCGATTATACCTTGTAAATCTCTTCAAAGCCTTTTCTCCCGGGAGTGGGAGTCGAACTCGCACCCCTACGATAGTTGAAATGGTTGTAAACGCATTCAGCTACGTCATGCCTGTTGTGAAGTCTTTCCCAATTGCCTTCTTTATGCATATTTTAATCTTTTACACATTGCATACTTCGTATGCAATTATGTGTTAAAGCTATGCTTGGTACGGCGGTTTTCAAAGAAACTTTGGTTTTTGTTGTTGTTTTCGTTCTATTTATAGAACTACAACGAATTAACCAATTTTGTCTGTTTGTATGATTTTTAATAATCGGGGATTGCCCATATTGCTTTTTTTTTAAATGTATGAAAACATTTATTTGAAGCAATGTGTAAAAGATTAAAATATGCATAAAGAAGGCAATTGGGAAAGACTTCACAACAGGCATGACGTAGCTGAATGCGTTTACAACCATTTCAACTATCGTAGGGGTGCGAGTTCGACTCCCACTCCCGGGAGAAAAGGCTTTGAAGAGATTTACAAGGTATAATCGAAACAGCTGTCGCCTTGTCCGTCCTGATGTCACGTTGTTTAAATTTTTCCCAAATTATTAAATAAGATATTCAATTTCATTCAAAGAATGCCGCTGATATCACCAAGCGTTGCCCCTTAAATTGAATGCTTACCGTGTCCAGTGCATTTCATCGTACCAGAACCACAGAATCGGCTTGACTACCATTCCATAAAGTCAGTGTGCAAAACTTGACGATAACTTACAGCTACTGATGGCCCCGACAGAGATTCAAGGGGTTAATGAGCGTAATTCACAGCTTTCGCAACCCAATTGTCAATCTCATTTACGCGATGGGAATCCTGTTACAAAAATGATGGTTTATACACATATTTAGCAGGTGATGTTATCGCGACACATGTTCCTCATGTAACTATGAGGTGGGGAGCGAGATGGCCTAGAATGTTCTATGTGGTCATGTTAAATCATTCCCGACATGGTCGGGGCGATACCTCAATGGTGCTTGTTACTAGAATCTATATCCAGAAAAGGACCGTCAATGTCGATAACACTTCCCAAACCTTCGGGGTGCCTTTATCGCTACAGCACCAACAACAACAACAATAACAGCAACAACAATAACAGATTCAGCAGCAGTTAAAGGCTACCGAGACCTTTCAAGCAATATAAACTACATTGGACCTACTGGAAAATATTTCATATATAAAAAACTAGTAGATATTTAACTCTAGCAGAAAGTATCATGGTACTCCCCCAGTTAAGCTCGGATCTTATAGCTCCGACTAAAATGAAACAATTCCGCTTATCCTGGCTGCCAAGTCCACATGACCCAATCCACCTATTCAACGTCTTAAATTCTGTTGCACACAAGTTTATTAATGAATTCAACCACATTCCCATTGAGCCTTAAACTAGACAGGGTCCTTTTTGTAAACCTTAACAGGACGTTATTAAACTATCCTGCGATGTATATAAAGCATCAAAAGAAAATAAATTTGTGTGCTTTAAGGTCCTTTTTACTTGCTTTACAATCGAATGCGAGCTGTTTCGATTGACGTGAACTTAAAATATGAGTCCTACCCTGCATATAAAGGTCAATCACAGGTGCCAGCGTTTTCAGGATTGATGTTTACTAAACTTTCGTGGGAGTAGGCCTGCCTTTTTCTCAAATTTCCATATGGTTCTTTACCCCTCCTCAAAATTTGACAGACATAAACTTTCGTGCATTTTATAAAGCGGTATGAAGTTTAGCGGTAAAAGTCCACTCTGAAGGTTTGCTGTTCCTGACTGAGTATCCTATATGTAAAAGAAAGTTAACGTTACATTTCCTAGAAGCGTTTTCCTGTAATTTTGGCTTGACTAGCTTACTTAATTGGCGCGTAACCGTTTAAACGAATATATGTAGCTGTCAGACAAGGCGTGCCAGTCACTTATTCGTTGGGTTAACTGACACCAATTGGTCACACGAAAGGAATTTTAATTGTTTCCTATCTGGCCCTTCCAGTGGAGTCGACCCCCACTCTTCCTCTGCTTTCATTGGTGGGTTCCAATAAAATACTTTCCTAGCCGGACCATCATCCTTCATACGCATAATACGGCCTAGCCAGTGTAGCCGCTGTGTTTTCATTCGCTGGACTATGTTGATGTCTGCGTAAGGCTCACATAGCTCAATTTTTCAGTACTCACCGTCGGCAACGCGTAGAGGTCCGTAAATCTCTCGAAGAGCTTTTCTTCGGCATGCAGGTTAGGTTAGATGGTAGCTGGCCTGGTCACTTGGAAGGTCCGTTGACATGCCACATTAAACAGCGGTGACGTAGCTATAGCTAATAAGGGAATCGTTGCGTAGTAATGATATAG
This sequence comes from Eurosta solidaginis, assembly GCF_040869045.1. Taxonomy (NCBI): domain Eukaryota; kingdom Metazoa; phylum Arthropoda; class Insecta; order Diptera; family Tephritidae; genus Eurosta; species Eurosta solidaginis. The sequence continues at coordinate 224,838,115 of NC_090320.1, forward strand.
TTTCTTATGAGACCGATTTCAATCCTGAGTCGCGACCGATTAACTTTTGTCTAGTTCTGGCAAAAGCTGGGCAACCAAGCATCAAGTGGCTCGAACTAAGGAATATTGGAAATGACAATGAACTGCACTGGCTTGCTTCCAAACTAAAATTGACGAGGAATTGCAAAAAAGTGCTCCAATATACATCGATATTTCTTGTAATAAATCGATTGCGGCGGCAACGGGAGGGAAAGACCAAGAGTAGACAAACATGAATGTGCATTTTATTGGACTGAGACCAAAGACCTCCAAATTAGTAAACTCCTGAATAAACAGAAAATCAAAATTAAATATAAAATCTTATAATACTGCTTTGTACAATAAAACCCACCCTTCCCTCGCAGCTCTAAGTTATTTAACACCATTTATAGCAATTACACTTGTTTCTCTACATACATAAATTTGTTTCAAAAATTTTATGTTATATCATAATCTGCTTTCGGCATCTTTTCATTGTTGCATAACTTTAATAAGTTGTTCTTTACCCTTTTTTTGATTGGTTCAATTCAACGCAATAAACTAAAACCGCGTTCACACATAATAAATAGTTCTTACGTTTTTATCATTTTTATTATCTTGTTGTTGCTGCTATTACAACTGCTCACATTGTTGCAATATAAACTTTTATGGTTTATGTTGATGTTTTTTTTTTTTTGTTTTTGTGATTTTTATTTAATATTTGTTTGCATTATTATCTATTATTTTTGTTGTCGTTGTTGTTGTTGTTTTGCCATGGATACCTTGATGTTTGGTGCTGTAAGCGTTTATTACTATTGGTGTTACTGTATATATATTGTTGTTGCTGTTATATGTTGGCGTTATTGTTGTAATTGTTATTTGCGCACGATTACAAATGATTGCGATGAAATCGCACAACTGAATTTGCCAAGTAGTCGAACAGCCAAATAGTGAAACAGCCAAACAACGCCACGCTAGATGATCCATTGAGACGTAATACAGTGGGCAAAATAGTAAAACTGGTCCATTTAAATCTATAACAAAATTATTATGTTTGTCTTTTTTCTTACATACTGCAGCGAATCTTAAGAATTTTCGACAAATCTTTTACCTTCTGTTATTGCCGGAATCGCTGAACTGTCAAATAAATAAAAAATAAAAAGGCACAACTATGGTAGTAGAACTTTGGAATTGAATTTATTCGATTACTTCACATACAATGTTTTAAAATTAAATTGATTGATTATTCCTTAGATTCCGCTGTCCACTGAGGGTCAGCTGCTTCGCCCGCCTATTTCCCAAGGGTGTAGACTTTTCACGAACAGCCTTCTCGATTACTTGCTTAGTTACTTCTCTCATATTCGCTGTTTTCATCTAGGTATATGTGTTAGTAATGCCGTCTACTCTCTTAGCTGATGTGTACATGTGGGCGTAGCTATGTTGTGTCGTCTGTTTACATAGCGTTTGTGGTTATGCAAAATTTATTTTCTACCGGCATAGTGATGTGTCGGAATTGCTCATATACACCACAATATTATATTGATGGTAATTTCAAAACTGCCTCTAACAAACCAACGCTGATACCACATAAGCACCAGATAGCGAAAGCTCCCCACCCGTACTTGTATGTAGCCATGAATAGGTTAGAAAAGATATTAGCAAATATAAGTAGGTACCGAAACCTTTGATCCGTTTTCAAGTACAATGTTATCGATAATTTTGTACCGAGCACTGTGTAGGTATCGGAAAAAAAGCTGTGTCAAAATACAACTTATCGACAAATTCATTACCGCCAATTTCTTTCCGCGCTCTTTTTAATTTGTTAAAAGTTCGAAATAGTTTCTATTTGGCAATTTGCTGGTTTGGGCACTTGTGATTGGAGCTAATGATATCTGGATGGGTGTACAACAAAAGCATGAAAAATACAACAACCACATAACAACTTAGGACTGTTTTTCACAAATATTTTTCATTGAAGTACAATATTGATTTTCGTTTTGTCATTTTGATATCGAAGTCAAGCGTGTCTTTTAATACTTGTCTCAAGAATTAACACGTTTTTTTAGCAGTCACCCCTGATGTACCAAAAAAAATTGGTGTTAGTAAATATCGATACTTTCGATCCGAACTAAGCAGGTACTTATACTTTCATATGTAGCATCGTTTCATCGCTAGTCCAGAAGTCAACAGCGAGTGGTTTGAGGGCATATATCTCAAATTAACAAAAACTTAGGCCAACAAGCAAACCCTTTAAATTAGAGCTAATTTTAAAATTTGTCAAAGTTGTATGAGTTTACCTCTTCGTGAGAAGCCAACTCTGAGTGCAGCATTTATACATTTCATGAAAATGAAATTAATTTTGTCACAAATCTCAAAATTGTAAATCCTTAAAGGAAAAGAGATAGACCCACTAATATGTATACCGAAATGATCAGGATGAATAGCTGAGTTGATTTAGCCATATCCGTCTGTCCGTCTATCTGTTTGTATGCAAACTAGTCCCTCAATTTTTGAGATATCGTCATAAAATTTGGTGAGCGGTTGTATTTAGCATAGCATATATTCCCCATACAACCGATTTTTCAGAAAAGAGAATTTTTGTCATATCTTCCGCAATTTATCATATTAAAGCTTCAAACTTCACCATATGCTTTCGTATATTGCACATATTGTTGTCTGAAAAAATCATAGAGATTGGTGGTATATATAGAATATGCCTCATATAAACCGTAATTTCTGTCCTATTTTAAATAAAGATAAAATAATTAAATGTTTTTTAAACGATTTTATTGAAAACAATATTTACATTAAATAATAATAATACTAAGAGCTATAAAATAATTAGGTAGGTCCTAGGTACTAGTCATCACACTCCTCATCAATCTAGAGCATTGATCAGACAATGAAATAAAAGCGTTGGGCACATCAAATTTCTATTGATAGTCATAAGTAAGACCCACTGAACCTTAATCAGGTTATGTTATGCCTCATATTTTTTGAAATTTCACGCGCTCAACGCTTTTATTTAATTGTCTGATCAACGTCCTAGATTGATGAGGAGTGTGATGACTAGTACCTAGGACCTACCTAAATATTTTCTAGCTTTTAGTATTATTATTAGCTTTTAGTATATATATATAGAGGCGCTGGAGTTCAGTTTGATTTGAGATTTCGATTAACACGCTATCTAGCGAGCAAGAGCAGTATTATTTTGAATAGTAGAGTTTCATTTGAGCTATCAATCAGTTTGGTTACTAAGCAAGCTATTCGTTGCAAAGTTTGAGTGTTATTGTGAAGTAATTTAATAAAGGCCATTTTGCATTATTAAATATTGGAGTTATTTATTCAACAGTTTAGTGATTCGAACTCAGCAGAAGATTGCAAATAAAGGGAATTGCAAGTAAATTCGTTACAATATTTTAAATACAAATTTCACACTAAAATAACACTGTGTCCCACCAAAAAAATATCTGGCAATTCATAAAATTTGTTTGGTAGATCTTGAAGTTCTAAGAATGACTGCATTAAAAATTTTCTTCAAACACCCCCAAAACCTTAAGCTACGGACTATACCCCGGTTTTTGGTACCTTTGGATCCTTGCGAGCCTATAACTTTGCTAACTATATATCAACTAGAAATACGTAACACAACAAATTTACAAATGAACACATTTTTTTAACTTTTTTCGGGTTGTGTCAACTTTGGTGCTATCTATTGTTACGAATATTAGCAACACTAAGGGGTACTGTCATCTCTAAGCCGATGCTATGAGTGACTTGTATGCACATCCATAAATCAATCATTATGTATCTACATAAACGAATCAATCATTATGTCTACATATATGTACGTACACGCAGCGGAGAAGCAACGCACAAACCCATGCAGATATCTTATCTGAGATGCTCCCAAAAGTATGCAATTGTAATTGTGGAAGTGTCGCTCACAAATACATGTGCATACGAGAAGCTATACACGTGATCTGTAGTTATAATTATATGGCAGTAACTAAGTAAATTCTGGAAGCGCCTAGAAAATGCAACGAGGAAATCACAAAGTATAAAAGCACCAACAGTAGAGGCGAGAGAATCAATTAAGCACGCCATATGTCGAGCAATAGTAGAGTTATTTATTGTGAAGTACTTTAATAAAAGCCATTTTGCATTATTAAATATTGGAGTTATTTATTCAACAGTTTAGTGATTCGAACTTAGCAAAAGGTTGCAAATAAGAGGATTTGCAGAAAATTCGTTGCAATATAAACAACTTGTGAAAATTACCAAAATCGGCTGGCGACTACTCCCAATTAAAACCAAGTGCTTTCAAAGTCTAATCGTTACAAAAAATGCAAAACCTTCGATGTATAACTAAATTAAACTACTGTTATTATGTTAATAAAAAGTTTTTTTTTTTTAATGGGCGCCGTCTCTTTTTTAGGTAATATCAATACTATACTTCATAAATCGACTTATTACGATAATTGGTTCAAGGACTATTTTTATGACAAAAACTGTTTCTGGGCAAAATCGGATGTAAGCCACTGCCGCTTTTTATACTCAGCCTACCTTTTTACTTCCGTCCGTCCATTAATCCGATTAATAAAAATTTAGTTATTTTCACCAAATTAGGTACAGGGATACAGGGAATTCCGATAAGCAGAATAACCACGCCTTCCTTATCGGTATCGAAAATTTTGAAAAATATGTTAACAGAGACTCGAAAAATATTGAAACTTGGCGAATGGATTCGCTTTATAACCCAGGATCAAAATTTAGTGAAGCTTTGGAAATGGGCATGACACCATCCACATTTAGGATAAGACAATTTAAAAGTTTTGTAATTATTAAATCAGAAGCCGTGCAATTCTTCCGAGTTAAGGTATGTATATAACTTAAGAAAATTCGTTAACTGTCACGCGTACTGTTTTTTGTTTTTAAATCTTGTTTAATGTTTTAGTCTTCACAAATAGAATATAATTGGCGCATAATTCATAACAATAGAGTGTAATAGTTAAACGGTTATGGCGCTAGTTGCTTCTTCGCTTTGTCAACTGGCGCCAATTGGTCGCACCAAGGAAGTTTACATCGTTTTCTACGTGGTGATTCCAGCGGAGTGGGGCCCGCCCTCTTCTTCTGCTTCAATAGGGTGGATTCCGTTAGACACACCGTCTTAGTCTGAGCGCCATAGTTCATTAGCATAACAACGTAGCCCCGGTGTTAATTCGCTGGACTATGTTGATGTATGCGTAAAGCTTGTACAGCTCATCATTAAATCTTCTTAGGTACTCGCCATCGCTAACGCGTAGAGTTCTATAAATCTTTCGAAGAACTTTTCTCTCGAACACTCCCAGAGCCGCTTCAGCTGATGTTGTCATGGTAATGGTCCATGTACCTGCAGGACGGGTACGATAGGTGACTTGTAGAGTATGATTTTCATTCGCCGAGAGAGAACTTTACTTTTCAATTGCCTACCTAGTCCAAAGCAGCATTTATTGGCAAGATTGATTCTTCGCTGGATTTCAGTGTTGATGCTGTTGCTAGTTTTGATGCTGGTTCCCAAATAAACGAAGTCTTTTACTACTTCGAAATTATGGCTGCCAACAGTAGCGTGGTTGCCAAGGCTCGTATGTGCTGACTCTTTGCTCAATGACAGCAGGTACTTCGTTTTGTCCTCATTCACCATCAAACCCATCTTTACCGCTTTTTTCCAGTTTGGACAAAGCAGAACTAACAGCGCGGGTGTTTAGGCCGATGATATCAATGTCATTAGCATATGCCAGTAATTGCACGCTTTTATAGAATATTGTTCCAGTGCGGTTAAGTTCTGAAGCTAGTATAATTTTCTCCAGCACCAAATTAAAGAAATCTCACGATAGGGGGGTCACCCTGTCTTAAACCTCGTTTAGTTTCGAATGGCTCGGAGAGGTCCTTCCCAATTCTGACTGAGCTGATGGTGTTGCTCAACGTCATTTTGCAAAGCCGTATAAGTTTTGCGGGGAAACCATATTCAGACATAGCGGCATATAAGCAGCTCCTTTTCGTGCTATCGAAGGCGGCTTTAAAATCGACGAAGAGGTTATGTGTGTCGATTCTCTTTTCACGGGTTTTTCCCAAGATGTGACGCATTGTGAAAATCTGGTTGATGGTAGATTTACCAGGTCTCAAGCCGCACTGATAAGGTCCAATCATCCGGATCACGGTGGGCTTCAATCTTTCGCACAATACACTTGAATGGGCCTTATATGCGATATTAAGAAGCCTGATTCCACGATAGTTGGTGCATTTTGCAGTATCCCGCTTCTTGTGGACTGGGCACAACCTAGCTAGGCCACTCTGACATAATCGGTTTAAGAGCTAGCCGGGGAGATCTCATCGGCAGCGTCTGTACACCTCTAGGTGCGGCTGCAAGCGGGCGTCTGTCTTGGAGCAAGCGGCTCGCTATATAAACCCGATGAGCGGGTTGTTCGCTGGGCTTGGGACCCGCCACGTAAAACCATACTCCAATGAAATATACCAACAATCCTCGGATTAAAGCCGTGTTAGGACACTTTAAATCTCTCCTAATATCTAATTTAAATGTCACAGCAACAGTAAAGACTCCGCCGATTTCCTTGTTTCTTACTTTCTTATTTCTCACTTACGAAATTTTTGCTGGGTGCATTTGTTTGCCTTCAGTTTTGTTTTGTTGGATTGGCTGCCACATTTTTAGACGTCGCCCAAAAGATTGCGCGTAATTCTATGTTCAAGTGTTGTTGTTTTTTGTTTTTTGTTTTCATCAAATAAAATTTTTCAGCAATATTGTTGCTATTATTTTTGTTGTTGTTATTGTTGTTGTTCGCATTGGTGTTCCAGCTGTTGTTCTGCTTGTCATAATTGTTATTATTGATGTAACTACATATTATTATTGTTGTTAAATCTAGCTCCAACTCGAACATAACTAATAGTATTGTTGTTGTTGTTATTGTAGATTTTATTACGCTTGTTGGCATCATCTGTTATTTGTTGCCACTGCCACCTTCCCAAATAGAAAACTCCCATGAAAATATGACAAACAGCCGCAAATATAGACGGGCAACAGAAGGCAAACGGGCGTTTGGAATGGATAGGCAGCCGGTCCACCACATATTTATCTAGGTAGGTACAAAGCTTCATCAATGACTAGGCTAGCGTATGGAGTGAGTCATCGCTGTTGCATTTAGCTTGCAGCTGCAACTTGAACATTTGCAAACTTTTGTACGCAATGCAATTGCAAAATGCCAGCGCCATGTTGATTGTCCGCCTGACAGTTAGTTGTGTTGGCTTTTGCTGTCGCTGCTGGTCTTTCGTGAGGTTTATAGGTGAGGTAAGACGTAGCAAATAACCATCAGCTCATTGATCAGCAACGAACGCACACAATCTAGCACACACACACACACACACATCCGATTGTACACCCGCACTGTTGAGTTCACTTTCAGCCTAGGGCTTTCGTATAGCTATTATAAGGCAATAGACGTCGCGGCAGTCAACCAAACACCCAACAAGTTTCCACCAAAGTTCATATGCCGCACAACCTTACCTCCTCAGTTGGCGCTGTAGTGCTTTGCATTTAACGGATAAGCTCTTGCTTAGGCTAGTAAACTACAGCTTTGTAGAATTGTTTGTCTGCCAGATGTTTTTCAGTGCCAGTAAAGCGCCACCACTCGCTCATGTCTCTGTGTATATATGTCATTTTTATACCACAGGCGTTGCCAGGGGGGCCTTTGGGTTCATATACTCTTATAGAAAACAGTTTGTAGGAAGTTCAATTAAGCGTTTTTTCGCTTGAAGTCAAATTCCTTTACTTCGCGGGGAAGTTATAATGACAAGCTAAGTGACATATTTTCGTGGTATGAACTACTCTTTTGTTCCGTTGGTAGAATGGTGGCTACAGGTAATCTTGGTTCTTGACAGCTTAAAAGTACAGTAGAAATGATTTTTTGACAGGCTCAGTGAGCCTTAAGTCTCTCCTCTTCAGAGATATTACCCACTTTGAGAGTCTTACATCATAGGATTTACACATGATGTTTGAAAGTTTACAGCCCCACGCTTCTGTCCACGCTTTTCCTGCTTGATGGATCATATGGAACTCCTGTCTTCTTGATGAAGTACTGTGTGACATTATTGCTTTAACCGACGATTGTCTATAAATATATATAGATTTCGGGGCGACTGCACCTCCAGCACGCTTCCTCAAGAATTTCAGCTGCTTTCTTCACGGCTATTAGTTTTGCCTGAAAGACGATGCAGCAATCTGGCAGCCTCTTGGATGTACTTATTCCTGAATCGATGCAGTAAATACCAGTGCCCAACCCTTTCGCTAAGTTGGAACCATCTCGAAGGGAGATAGTTTGATGTTGTTTTATTAGCTTTAGAGAAGGATACAACTCTTTTGTAAAGACCGCTACGACCCTTTCTAATATTAGCACATTACAAATATTTAGCACATGTCTTCAACCTGTCTCTTTCCACATTCGTCATACCCGAAAAATGGAAAATGGCCAAGGTGGTCCCGCTACTAAAGCCTGGGAAACCAGCTAACATAGGAGAGTCATATTGCCCGATATCTCTCCTTTCGCCAGTAGCCAAGACGCTTCAAGCCATATTGCTCCCCTACTTCAAAGCAAATTTGCAGCTAGCCTGTCATCAGCATGGCTTCAGAAAACTCCAGAGCACTACCACCGCGCTAAATGCCATCAGCACCCAGATAAATTGAGGTTTAAATCAAAACCCCTACCATAGAACAGTACTCGTTGCGCTAGACCTATCAAAGCCTTTTGATACGGTCAAACATGGCACGTTACTGCAAGAACCTGGAAGGATCTACTCTTCTCCCATGTCTTAAAAGTGGACCGCAAATTATCTGGGTGGTCGGCAGGCATCGGTGAAACGCAACATCAAAACCAGGAAGAATTAAACAAGGGGTCCGCAGGGTGGTGTCCTATCCCCACTTTTATTTAATTTCTACATATCTAAGCTACCTTCGCCACCAGGAGGAGTTACTATCGTTTCCTAGGCCAATGACTGTAACATAATGGCCACAGGCCCAGGCCCACAGATCGATGAACTTTGCAACAGAATAAACGGCTACCTCCCTTGATCTCACCAGTTTTTCGTCTCGCGAAACCTGGCATTATCACTGACTAAATCCTCCGCGGCTCTATTTACAACATGGACGTCCCATATGTCGACCATTTTGAACATCCACGTCGATGGCACTACGCTACCGACTGTCCTACACCCCAAAATCTTGGGTTTGACGTTTGATCAGGATCTATATTTTGGTGAGCACGCAGCCGCAATTGTTCCGAAAATCCAGAGCTGTAATAAAATCCTCAAATCCCTTGCTGGCAGTACTTGGGGAAAAGACAAAGAAACGCTCACCAATTGGCCAGCTGATTGCGTGCTATGCGTCCCCTATATGGTCGCCAAGCCTAAAAATTACCCACTGGTACTGCTCTCAGAATCGCCACGGGCTGTCTTTTTATGTCACCAGAACACCATCTACATAATGAGGCGAGAATACTCCCCATCAGGGACAGAAATGAGATGCTAACCAAACAGTTCCTGTTGAATACCCAGAAACCTGGGCATCCCAACAGACATCTGATTGATAAGCCAACACCGCCTAGGGGCTTAAGGAGTCATCTCCGTAAGCATTTTGAGGAAATACGGCACCTGAGCACGCGGCCGTATGAAGCAAAAAAAACACTAGCAGGTCCCTGGTGTACTCAACAAAAAGGCGTCAGACCTTTATGCCAGGATAGATATGCGCGGTGAATCCAGTACTCAAAAACAGTACCCAAAACTTGTGGAAGAGGAACGCATACTCCCCAGAGAAACGCGAGTCACTCTAGCACAACTTCGTTCTGGATCCTGTAACAGATTAAACTCTTACCTATCCAGAGTCAACCCCGACATACAAAATGTATGCCCCGCTTGCAATGTGTCCCTACATGACACCAACCATCCTTTAATTGTAATGTGGAACCAACGCCTCTAACACCCCTTTCCTTATGGTCCACCCCTGCTGAAACAGAAAGTTTCCTTGGACTTCCGTTAGAGGATATTGATGACAATTTTTGATCGGTCGCAGTTGTTAGGTGGGGCGAAGCACTGCTACAACGACAACAACAACAACAACCCTTTCTAATCTTCTTGTTCACCCCACTTCTCCTTCCGTCGCCAGACTACCGCTTTAAGTGTTTTCGCATCGCGTGCATTAATGTGACAATTGGATTGGATTAGCAATAAAATTATACAGCTATGTATAGCAATTAATAACTTCTTGAATCCTCTAAGCAACACTTCAATTCGTACTTCCTTCTTAGAAGAGTAGACTTCAACCGCTAAAGACAGCTTTAGGTCAGTTTAGCCATTAGGTTTTCCTATGAATCCTACGAAATAGTAACTTTGAGTTTTACGATCAGGCCAGATGAGGCAAGATAAAGTCAGCCAGTAATTCTGGCTTAGGATTCTTTCTTGAGCCCATATTCTTTCTGCAATTCGCGCTTCAAAAGACAAAGACTTTTTCCAACTCAGTAGGAACCTTTCTTTGGAAGCGCGATGTGACCATCCTAGGATGGAATATAAATATTACATATAGCTGTCGTATATTCTTTCAGTCCCTGTGCTTGTGGCGGTAAGCAGTGAGTGAGAAATGCACTCATAGCTTTCTCTTATGTCGAAGATTGCTCTCAAGGAGCAGGTGCGAGAGCTGCCATAAGATGTTGGAAGCTCATAGATGAAGGATTCAAAGGGTTGATAAGCGCAATACAACCCTTTCAAAGATTCCGCAACCCAATTGTCAACCTCACCTACGCGAGGGCAATCCTGTTACAAATATGAATGTATCAAACACATATTTAGCAGGGGAGGGTCGACACAAGTTCCTCATGGAACTAGCGGGTGGGGGAGGGGAGACGTTATGGCCTAGAAAATTTAATGTGGTCACATTAATCGTTCACGATATGGTCGGGCTAGTTCCTTAATGGTGCTTTGTTACCAGAACGTTCCGGTTCTATATCCGGCAAAGTACCATCAACACCGATAACACTCTCCAAAACCCAATCGTTAACATAACAACAACAAGCTCATAGAAGTCGCATACCTAAGACGATGGAGCTATGGCTGCCGTCAACCGTAACGTTATCAGTTTGGTTTCGCGTTGTATGCTCAGGAAATAGCTAAGTATTGCAGTAAATTATTTCATTCTGGAACCTTGTGAATTATCATAATTCGAGCAACGACGAAGCCAATCAGTATATTCCTAGTGGGAGATTGTTACATCGTGAACGCTAAATAAACCTAAACCAAGCGTTGAAGTCCCCAAACATGATATCGACACACTTTCGTGGAGAGCACTCCTCTCACTATTATTGTCATGATCGTCGTATTTCTCTTCCCTTAGCAACTTAGGCGCATAAAAATCAGGTGATGTTTCGCGGAATGATGCTTTTTCACCCAAGTGGATGAAGGTACTTCGGGGAAGGGACTATCTTTTACCACAAATCCAATTCCTTTCGCGTTCTTCTTTCTCTAGTGTAGTATACTTCACAGGGTTCAATTGATTGCATGCATTGTTGCGTCCATCGTACCACCAGATAGATTATTTAAGCGAACAATCCGCAGGGCAACGAATCCTTTTTTAAATAGGAGCTCGGGCATCTCAATGCTAGCCTCTATAAAAATTTGACGGCTGCCGCCTATGTTCATTGCCCAAGCGTTCTTGCTCCGTCACAGGAAGACCAACCGTGCTGCTCATAATTTAGCTGGGCGTGTACGGCCGGCTGCCAACTGCCGCTGTCGCATGTGAACGCTTTGCATATTTTAACTTTATTTTTGAGATCCTTTTTTTTTGGATCTCATATTTTGTTTGCGTTTTTTTCGTCATAAACCAGAAAATTTTGCGCTACTGCCCGCTTGCCCCAAAATGCCGCATTAACTGTATGACTGGGCATTGCACAGCAGGCGGCCAACAAGTCGAGTCAGTCACTCACAATGAAATCGACATACGTATAAGCATAGCAAAAAACTACCAAGTGGCCTATCTAGCAGCCCAGACAACCTTAGCCATTCCGCCAGCTAGTGACCCAGCCATTTAGCTATGCGCGGCAAGACACGTGGAATAGATGAGATTTGAATGCGAGTGTTTCATAATCGATGACTGTCAGGCGGGTGCATGGAAAATGGATTAAGGATCGTATGACGCAACGGCAGAAAAAAACAATAAAAAGAAAAATAAATAACCATAGAAGCTTCAGCTCGTATGAAATCAGTCTCTTTATACTCAGATGTGGGTTTGAGCAATTGCACACAATATAGCTCATGCTGACTTTGATGCGCTGGGTACTCTCTTAGGCGGTGTTGTTGAAGTCGTGCAGCTCGATGAAAGATGTTAAATGAAGTCTTCCGGGCGTTCATCTGAGATTGGTAAGTCCATCTACATATCTGCCAATGTAAGCAACGAGTGCAGCCCGGAATAGATGAGCAAAACCCGCGTTAAGAACGAAGATGAGTTCGAATGGTAGGGTAACACTCTGCCAATCTTCAGTCGAGTGAAGGTCTTATATCCTTTATTAATAAATCCGCTGGTGGCAACTCGTTGGGTTAATGGAGTAAATAATCGATAGATAGCTAAGTCGGCAGTTCAAATTCCGAGTAAAATCTTTCGGCAAAGTCAATGAACGGAACCAAAGCTGCAGTTGCAACAAATTAGTGAATCAGTTTGCTGGTGTGGGGTTTCTGAAGGTTCCTCATTTTTCTACCCTATTTAGGGCGATGCTGAAGCTGATATATATACATATATGGTGAAGTATGATAATATATAACGTAGAGAACATTGCTGGATATTGGACCAACATTAATATGTAGGGGACCTACGCTGTCTGTCTCTCTGAAAAGTGCTTTGAAATATAAAACAAAATAGAGACTCGCCTTTATCATTTTTATCGCCGCCTAACTACGCATTGAGATGCGCAATTCCATCCGCGCCTATAACTAACAGCCGTTCTCTTCCACAATCATCTTGCACTCCGCCGGTAGTGCCCGCACAGCATGAGCCATATTGCAGGATGCCAGATTAAATGCCCGCTTGCTCTTCCGCTCGACGGCCACCACTGAGAGGTGTTTAGTAGTGTAAATACGCGGCACATATGAATGTAGCTGTTTCTTTAGCTTGATTGCAGCTCTCATCATTCTAAAAGACTAGAAGCAGTTCACTCGACGCTACTTTACTGTGCTGAAGATTCCTCTGCAAAACTCACAGCATCACTAGATTCGCGATTTCTCTTCTCGAGTAAATGGTGTGTTGGAGGTTCATTTGTAAGACTCGCAGCACCATTTGGTTGTTTGTCTACTCAAATACCTTCGCTGTGACGTCTGCATCCTCCCTCGTTATAAATAAAGATTTCGAGGTGCATTTCAAGCTCGCCTACTTCTAGCATGTTCGGTTTTATTTATCCTTGGGACTACGTTTCCTGAGTCAGAGATAGATTTTGCTTGGCCCTGTAAATATTTTCCAATCGGCATGTACATATGTATGCTTGTTTATTCAGGGGTTGTGCTGATCCTCCTCCTTACGCCCACATACATTAAGTACCACAGTCAGTGGCTGTTTCGCACACATCAGTCATCCTCTCAGTTATAGTTGGAGTATTAGCGTTACCTCGTTTAGGCCCCTTCCGAGAAAGCTGCAGTCTTCTCACTTTCTAAGCCTGTTGGATCAACCACTACTCCCGAGCGTTGGAAAGTACTTAGTGCTGGACAGTACTGCACGAGCGGTTCCTTTGCTCTGCAACCTTCACCACTCTACGTTCCGTTTGGACTCATCTGTTGTTCCGTCACGGAGCTCTTTAAATCGTCTCTACTTTCACTCCCCTAATCAAACGCATCTATTGTAGCGTTTTTGTCTTCCTTGGCTTGGAACTCTGTTTCTTCTTTCATGCCCCTTATTAATTAGGAATCTTTAGTTGTTCTTCTTGGTCGTATGAGTCCCACAAGCCGAGCCTCGCAGTCTGGTTTTAATTAAGAGGAAAAAACCCGTAAACCACAGCAGAGCCTCTTACCATCGTTACTTCTCGAGGTTAAAAGAGGACTCCGTTGGAATACATCTGAATATATTTCCAGGTTGAAAATACCCAGAATTAAGGGGCGCTGGCATTTCTTTGACACCGACATCTCGCCTCCTTCCTATAAGGCAGAACTGCGTAGATGCAAGCCCCTGAACCGCTAAACCACATTGTCGGACGCTATGAAGTTCAGCTGAGCCATCACATCATCGACAAAGTGCTCATGTATCCCAATGAGGAGACAAAATCAAAATATTTAGACAAAAGTTTTTGCAATTAGAAACACAACTTTTTCTAAAAGGGCTAAGTTTGTTTCTTCCATGAAAAGCTTTTCAGCGAATTCTTCAACTGCCTTGCATAGTCGCTATGCAGTCGGCATAAAACTTGGAGGTTCCGTACCGCAGGTTAGTAGGACACGTAAATTAGAATAAAAGCCCGGCCAAGATCTCCTTGGAGTTATATCTCCTACAGCTTTCCACACGCAGATTACGCCGAGGGATATGAACCTCCAGACTGAGCATCGGCAGGGATTTAGCTCTACCTTCAGGGCACATTTAATAGCGCAGCAGGCTATAAACACAACAATACAACAAATAAAAATATTTATGGATAAAATGGAAATATAGAAAAGGCCCTTTTGTGTTTAGAGTATTCCTCATTGAATTATTGTCATACAACACACAACTGACATGACATTTCATTGTCTCCATGGCGCTCACATCTAAGCGGCACATCTGTAAAGTCACTAAGCATTATTGTATTATATTATTGTTGGTGCTGTTATTGTTGCTTTTCTTGCCACAGCGCCAACACCCACTCACTAACTGACTGACTTGTTTGTGGCGCAAGCATACACACGCGAGATCAGCTCACTTATGGCTTACATATCGCACATCTGATTTTGGCCCACTTAATGGCCCAATAAAGACTTCAAAGCACACCTTTGCGCGCCTGACAGCAAATACTCGTACTGAACTCGCATTGGCACGTCAAATGATGCAGCAAAATATATTTTTATGTTAGTTGTTGTTGTTGCGTTTACCTATTACTGTTGTCTTCAACAAATCAGGCTATAAAACTTCCAAGTCAACGATACGTGGAACAAATACTTCTCGTAGTGTTGATGTTGTAGACGCAGAAGGTTATTGCTGGCAGCTGCAACGGTCGCATTAGTCGCATTAGTTGTCGCAAAATTCGTTTTGGAGCCAAGTTATCGAAACTAATTGCAACACCAACACACCACAAGATATGTCATGTCTATTTGCTGATGTCGCACAAAATGTAACAGCCAACAAATAATCAGCTCGCGCACGGCTGCTTGAACAGCTCTGGCTGGGGTGTAGGGTTTTGGTGCAGTTGTTATGTCTATTGTGTATGGTGTGTGGCATGTAGTACTGCATATGTTTGTATGTTTGTATGTAAGTGGTAATACTCTGCGCGATTTAAGCTTAAACTAAAAAGTGATAAAAATGCGGAAATGTCTTCGGTAGATAAAACGTCTTTAATGACGATAGCAGCGGGTGTACAAATGTCCATGAGTTGGACAAAGACTGGTTGAATGTTTGATCTCTTAATTTTGGGTAGGCGTCTCTAACAGGATGATTGCGTACTACTGCGTAATATAAAGCTCGAGAAACTGTCATCAAAAACTTGCAATACATTGCAATACACATACCATTTTAATTATGTATGTCAATATTTTTCGTAATTAAGATATCATTATTTAGTTTAACTTTGATGTTGAATTTTGATTGAAAATTATAATTTTTTTCTCATTATTTCAAAAACCGTAGCAGTCAAAACACTCCCGGTAGGATTTTGAGGAGTGTTATCGATGTTGATGGTCCTTTGACGGATATAGTTTCGGCGCGTTTTGGTAAGAAAAACCATTAAGGTAAAAGCCCGACCATCTCGAGTACGAATTAATATCAGCTTCCCTGTCCCATATATCATATACGATTCATGTTAGCAATTTTGTACCGTATCCGATACGGTCGTGTATCATATGTGAACAACCTTAGATATACCTTATACTATGAAAATTTCTTAAACCTGATGAGCTGTTTCTGTTTTTCGTATGAGACGTGGCAGTAAAGACTTTGTAAACTGTAAACTTAAAAAAACAAATAAGGAAGGTTAAGTTCGGGTGTAACCGAACATTACATACTCAGTTGAGAGCTATGGTGACAACATAAGGGAAAATAACCATATAGGAAAATGAACCGAGGGAAAACCTGGAATGTGTTTGTATGTCATGTGTATCAAATGAAAGGCATTAAAGAGTATTTTATAAGGGAGTTGGCCATAGTTCTATAGGTGGACGCCAATTAGGGATATCGCTATAAAGGTGGAACAGGGGTGACCTTAGAATTTGTTTGTACGATATTGGTATCAAATTAAAGGTAATAATGAGAGTTTTAAAAGGGAGTGGTGGTAGTGGTATAGGTGGTCACCTTTTCGAGATATCGCCATAAAGATGGATCAGGGGTGACTCTAGAATACGTTTGTACAATATGGGTATCAAACGAAAGGTGTTAATGAGTATTTTAAGAGGGAGTGGGCCTTAGTTCTATAGGTGGACGCCTTTTCGAGGTATAGCAATAAAGGTGGACCAGGGGTGTCTCTAGAGTTTGTTTGTACGATATGGGTATCAAATGAAAGGTATTAAAAAGTATTATAAAAGGGAGTGGGCCACAGTTCTATAGGTGGACGCCTTTTAGAGATATCGCCCTAAAGGTGGGCCAGGGTTGACTCTAGAATTTGTTTGTACGATATTGGTATCAAATTTAAGGTTATAATGAGAGTTTTAAAAGGGAGTGGTGGTAGTGGACCAGGGTGACCCAGAACATCATCTGTTGGATACCGCTAATTTATTTATATATGTAATACCTGCCAAGATTTTAAGGGTTTTTTATTTCGCCCTGCAGAACTTTTTCATTTTCTTTTACTTAATATGGTATTTTACAAAGTTATTTCTAAAGTTATATTTCGCGTCAATAAACCAATCCAATTACCATGTTTCATCCCTCTTTTCGTATTTGGTATAGAATTATGGCATTTTTTTCATTTTTCGTAATTTTTGATATCGAAAAAGTGGGCGTGGTCACAGTCGGATTTCGTTCATTTTTTATACCAAGATAAAGTGAGTTCAGGTAAGTACGTGAACTAAGTTCAGTAAAGATATGTCGATTCTTGCTCAAGTTATCGTGTTAACGGCCTTGAGGAAGGACAGACGGACGACAGAAAACAGTTAGCGTCATAAAGTTTATGCCCCTACCAAATTTCAAAAGGATTGGTAAATTTTTGTTCGACTTATGGCATTAAAAGTATCCTAGACAAATTAAATGAAAAAGGGCGGAGCCACGCCCATTTTGAAATTTTCTTTTATTTTTGTATTTTGTTGCACCATATCATTACTGGAGTTGAATGTTGGCATAATTTACTTATATAGTGTAAAGATATTAAATTTTTTGTTAAAATTTTACTTAAAAAAAAAAATGTGTTTAAAAGTGGGCGTGGTCCTTTTCCGATTTTGATAGTTTTTATTAAGCGTACATATAGTAATAGGAGTAACGTTCCTGCCAAATTTCATCATGATATCTTCACCGACTGCCAAATTACAGCTTGCAAAATTTTTAAATTACCTTCTTTTAAAAGTGGGCGGTGCCACGCCCATTGTTCTAAATTTTACTTATTTTCCATTCTGCGTCATAAGTTCAACTCACCTACCAAGTTTCATCGCTTTATATGTCTTTGGTAATGAATTATTGCACTTTTTCGGTTTTTCGAAACTTTCGATATCGAAAAAGAGGGCGTGGTTATAGTCCGATATCGTTCATTTTAAATAGCGATCTGAGATGAGTGCTCAGGAACCAACATACCAAATTTCATCAAGATACCTCAAAATGTACTCAAGTTATCGTGTTAACGGACGGACGGACGGACGGACATGGCTCAATCAAATTTTTTTCGATCCTGATGATTTTGATATATGGAAGTCTATATCTATCTCGATTCCTTTATACCTGTACAATCAACCGTTATCCAATCAAACATAATATACTCTGTGAGCTCTGCCCAGTTTTTATACACAGTCGACCGTCTGTCCTTCCGCTCGGCACTTAAAACGATAACTTGAGCAAAAATCGATATATAGTTACTAAACTTAGTTCACGTACTTATCTAAACTCACTTTGTATTGGTATAAAAAATGGCCGAAATCCGACTATGATCACGTACACTTTTTCGATATCGAAAATTACGAAAAATGGCCAAAATGCCATAATTCTATACCAAACAACTTTTTTTTTACTTCAACTCTTTTTTTTTTACTTTTTACTTTTACTTGATTTTACTTTTTCTTTTACTTTTACTTTTACTTTTGCTTTTACTTTTACTTTTAACCTTACTTATATTTTAATTTACTTTTACTTTTACTCTTTCTTTCACTTTCAAACTTTTGAAACAAACTATGATAGAGCGGTTTTTTGAACCGCACTCTGAAATAGAGAGATAGGAAGTTCTTGACACAACATCTTAGCGTGTTCCCCCAATTTAGATCTGACATAGAATGTTTTCGAAACACAGCTCTGCAATCAATATTATCCCCAAAACATTTGTTTACTGCGAATGATTTGTATATATTCAAAAGTGCTACTCAGAGTTTGATGGTATACTTTGAACTTTCCGACTCTACATCTACTTATGTAAAGTAATTTTTTATGTCGATAAGTAACACTGTAACAACGAAAAACCCAATTAAAAACTTTAGCGCGCGCCCCACGGCCATAAAAGTAAGCGCGTGACAATTGCGAGCAGCAGCATTTGCGCCGATACGACAGACAAGAAGTCAAATGTGGCCACAGTTATATGTTTGTGTTAACCACATCACCCTTTATAGATGGAAAGTTACGAAAAGTAATGAAAACCCACAAGTTCATCTTGTGCAAACGAAATAAGTTAACTAAAGCCTTAAATATGGCTCTTTGCAAATATTGAAGGAAAAGGGGATAAAATGCGAAAAAAAACGTAGTAAAGTTACCAGACATTGGTAATCGGTGATTGTTTAAGCTGGTAAACACATAAAAAACGAAATCAATGCTTTCGTTAAATGTTAGTTGCGTGAACATATAGAGATTTGTTACGTATATAATTCGGTAGGATTTAAGTAGCCTTGAGGTAAATAGAATATTTGAGGTAGTTTGGAATAGAAATTAACTTTTTTAACGACTAGAAAGAAAGTAGTCCGAAAATGTAAGTGGTTTGATATGAGCACAATGCAACCGAGGATATATTCCATTGTGGTCACCCAAGTAAATTTATTTACCTCAATAAATGCTTACAATTTCGAGCAATAATACCAAAATCCAGTGGCCGTGTCTGAAATTTTTATTCGAGCCACATAAGAGGGCCCCACGTTGGGTGACAGTTTTACCTTGTATATACATTTTCGTCTTTCGTAAAACCTGTTATGAATCGACACCGAAATTGATTTTATAAGCGAAGCCACAATAACTGTGAAATAGCAGAAAATGGGACTGAAATTGACACAACGCCAAGACCGGGTTGTCTCCAAACAAAATTGACAAAGTATGCTCCAAAATCGTTTCAAAAGCTGGTACTCTATTGTAGGCAAAAACATTAATCAGTTCCTGCAAAACATGCAATAGGTCGAGGACGAATCTCGAATGAGTCCCAATTTCGCCTACGGCTAATGCTTGGTTTGATCGGCATTGACTGGTTTGTATTCCTAAAAAAGTTGTGATGAAAACGCAGACTTACTGTACTTTTTAATTCTTAAAACTGTTTCCTAGCATATAAGGAAATAAAATAACAACACTAAAAATACTACAACCCAAAGCTCTATAGTCGCATGGATCGATTCTATGCTTAGGTTTAGAGTTGTCAACGCGACTTTAGGGACTGGTTCTATTGGCAAAATGACCACCAGAGGCACCCCCAAGGCGGGGTGCTATCACCTCTTCTCTGGATACTGGTGGTCAACGAAATTCTTGAAATCGTAGGAGAAAAGGAATAAAGGTAGTTGCGTACGCCGATAACTAACTGATTCTGATCACAGGCAAATTCTTGCCAACTATCAGCGAACTCTTGGAATGGGCACTTTGCGACATTTCCCGATGGGCAGGGCAAAATGGGCAGGGGGTAAACCCTACAAAAACCGAACTCGTCCTGTTCACGACAAAGACAAAGATACCTTCCTTTAATCTACCGAGGCTAAACGGCACAACGTTAAACCTATCTTCGCAAGCGAAATATATTGGAATTAAGTTAAGCTGGAGAAGAAACGTTGAGCTGAGATCAAAGAAAGCTCTAGCAGCATACTACGCTTGCAAAAGGGCTTTTGGGCGGAACTGGGGACTGATACCACATGTCACTCATGGCATGTACAGCACAGTCATTCGACCGATTCTAACTAATGCAGCTCTAGTCTTGTGGAAAGCGCTAGACAAAAAGAGTAATCAACAGAGGATCGGGAAGGTACAAAGACTGGCATGCCTCGGTATGTCAAGCGCTTTGAGCAGCGCACCCCAGGAAGCGCTAAATGTAATCTTTCACTTGACGCCTCTACAAGTCTTCGTGCAGGGATTAGCCGCTAGAGGAGCTCTACGACTAAGAGAACCCAACATGTGGAAAATAGCTAAGCACGGACACGCGACGATTCTGGACGATATGACGAAGGGGCAATTAAACGGAATAATAACCGACCTAACATCCAAAACAGACCACATCACAGGGGTTTTCGACTTCCAGGTTCAGAACATACGATATACCTCAAGGGAGGAATGGGAAGTAGGCCTAGACAACGGCAGGGGCATCACAATATACACCGACGGTTCGAAAATGGAAAAGGAAACTGGAGCTTGGATGTATTCAACAAATCTACAGATAAGCCAATCATTCCGACTTCCTGACGCCTGCAGTGTATTCCAAACCGAGGTCTGTGCCATAGACAGAGCGGCAAAGCTGCTCCAAGATAGTGAGGTCTCCAACACCAACGTAATAATCTTTGTTGACAGCCAAGCCGCCTTAAGGGTATTAGAGTCGAACATGATAAAATCGGACATCGTGCGGAGGTTTAGAGCCTCTCTGGCTTCTATAAGGCATCTCAATGTCTCCCTTTGCGGGTCGCTCGGCACAGCGGCATTGAAGGGAATGAACTCGCGGATGAGATGGCTAGGAAAGGTTCCGACTTACATAAGTGAGGTGGACAGCTCCGTGCGACCGCCGCTGAGTAATCTCCTAGGGAGAATCGACGAATATGAGAGCAGGGCAACGGACTTGCTATGGAGCAATAGGGTTGACTGCGAAGTCTCAAGGTCCTTATGGCTATGCTTGGATAGGAAGGGCACCAGCTTCCTTCTCAAACTGAACAAATCTGCGGTGAGGGTACTTACGGGTGTCATCAGAGGTCATTGTGCTATCGCACCATTGGTTCGACGGTGGTAAATACCAACAAGCTCCCTCTGCAGAAGCTGTCAGGATGAGGAGGAAGAGGAGTCGATCCACTTTCTCTGCCGATGCCCGGCGCTTCAAAGAAGAAGGCTCGGATTCACGCTTCTACGGCAGCCTCGAAGAGGTTGGAAAGGTGGACGCCTCGCTCCTTCTTGGGTTCATCAGGGAAAACAAGTGCTCCATCGAGGACCACTAAGAGGTAATGGGGCTAAATGAATTTGCCGCCACCCTGTACTTACTGAGGGCACTCACAATGGACAAAAATGTCTCCGAGTGGAAGTGTGGGTAACACCCTCGCACGCCCTCTTAACCTAAACTAACCTAACAATCCTACATTCCAACTATGTGATGCAATGATCCTATGCTTAGAACCTAATAACACTTTCAGCTGTTCATTATGGACGTGCGCTCCCTGGATAACAGGAAACACAAATACTGACCCACGGATATTTCAAAAATAGATGATGGTAAAATATAGCTCGTATCCGCAGATCGAACTTCAAGAAATTTGTACCAATGTGATACTATTGTCATTCATATCGGCATCGAAGCAATAGGAATTTTCCTGTATAGAATGCTTACAAAGGCGCTTATTACCCTCGAGCCATATTCTCATAAATTCAAGCAAATAGCCTTGCTTGCTTGGAAGTCTTGTTGAACTACTTGAAAGTGAGAAGATGATTATATTAAAGTCCTCAATGCACACAAGGTTTTACCTAATGCATTTACATCCCCTTCTTTAGGTCCTCTTCTGTAGTGTCTTTATCAAATCTGGACACAAAAATAGATTTGTAAATAGGGACAACAATAAGATTACTAGCTGGCAATTCGGACTTCGTAGAAGGGTTATAGGGATCCTGATTACCTTTTGTAGAAGATTTTTGAGGTTTTGTTAAAAAAACCTTGAATGAAGATGTCTGAGCTGTTAAGGGACTTGGGGATGCCAGATTTATTAATTCGAGAGTTGGGGGTGAAATAACTACGGGTTCAGGAACTTCAGCAGCGGCATCAAGTTTCGGAGCACTAGAGGAAGCACTGGTAGGATTAAAATTGTTTTGTTTAATGTTTAAGTTAGTAATTCATTCGGACATTTGAAAGACATAAATAACTTTTCATATTGAATGAATTTCTTGGACAGTGCGGCGATCTCTCGGCCTATTTCAGAGAACTCATCGCGAGCCTTTTTGAAAACTTTGAAAGGTTGAATCTCAGTTGGTCTACATTTCAAACAGGCTCAACGATCTCCCTTATTACAATCGATGAATGCGTCAACCACTCTTGCTGACAAACCGGCACACTTCATATTGGCGAGCCCATCGCAAAGCCAGCATGACACGAAGATAGGGATTCACTTTTTATCAAGCAGTGTGCTAAATTGCATTGCAGAAGCGTCGAGTACATTTAGTAGTCCATTAGCTCGAAAAAACCCTTCCCTAGGTATCGAGTACGTCAGCAAGGCATCAAGGTTTTGATTATTCATGTTTAAAATTTCTTTTATTTTGTATTATTTGGTTTGATGATTTTCTATATAAATTTTACTTTAAGATATCCAACATTTCGCAATTTTGCGTTCCCGTACACAAATCCAGCCGATAGACTGGCTTGTACAAAAGCCCGATAGCCATTTTACTAATTACACGGACACACAAAACGAAAAGTAGTCTAAAACTCAAATACTCACAAGTACTTATTTATATACTGAATCTGAATCTGAGGTCCGTACAGCCCCAAAATTTAAAACAAAAGTAGAAAGTTGAAGGTGCCATTGCAGTTTATGGGCGCAACCAAAATTGTGCTAACAGCTTTAGTGTGATATTCAAAATTGCTAATTTGCTCGACAACGATCCCCTGAATCTGACATAACTTCTAGTCGAATCTTATTCCTTCGAACCAAATCACGATTACAAATCATAACTCTTTACTTGATATGCTCAGATACGTACGTACCTACTTATTAATAATTTCTTTCTCAGCATTATTTACATTGTTACTATACGAGTTAAGACTGCGGTCTGTTAGTCTTTTCCCGTTTATGAGTTTGTTGTTGGTATTACTTTTAAACATATTGATCAGTGCGTGGGAGTACAAGGTACCACATGAAACAACTAATAGATAACTAACTGGTCCAGTTGAGTTGTACATACACTAGACTGATACAACATTACTTTGCTTTCTAAACCTCCCAAAAATTTTAATTTAGTCTATAAAGATTTTATTGAGATGTGAATGAGCATTGACATTGTAACGAATTTTGTAAAATTCCTGATAATTATACACCTGCAAACTTTCGAATCCCTGAACTGTCCAATAAATAACTCGAATATTCAGTATTGCAAAATGGTCTTTATTAAGACTCCTTTGGGAGTAGTGCTTCACAATCACAATTATACTTCACTAATAGCGTGTTTAAATCAAACTGATAAGTAATTACTCAGCTTGTGCTGCTTTTATACTCTCTGTTGCCTCGTTCGCATATTTCTCCTAAGGTCTAGACTTTTCACGAACATACCTTCTGGTTGTATCTGATACTTGGTTATTTAGCTATATGCGTGTGTATGTGTGAGTAACAACTTCTGCTCTTAGCTGATGATAACGTGATGTGTGATTGTTTCTCCTTCTTCATCGCTCTTATCTGCTGAATACATATGTGTATCTGAAATAATCCCAACAAACACTGAAAACAAAAATCTCAAATGTTTGAGAAAAACATTGATTCTCAGTTTGATATTCAACATTATATATCTTTTGAAATAAAATATTATCTCAACTTTTTCTCAAACGTCGATTATATAAATTTTAAGGTAAATAATAAGTATTCATGAAACCGAAAAATAAAATAAAACATAGTACAACATGCTTATTTTACATCAATGCTATCGATAGAGTCGTCGATAGTGCCGTTGATAATTCGTCGATCTCTAATTTGCATACTTTAGCTGGAAATGCAAACAAGCGATTTTATTGGGTGAAGTTGGACATAAAGTGAAAAAATAAGGAAGTATTGATACATTTTAATAATATTAAGTGATATTGTACTACATTATGCATAAATATAAACGAGTTAAAAGTGAAGTGAGGCAAATAATATATTTGATTACCGAAAGTGGCACAACAGTGGATTCCATTTCGTTTCGCTTTATTCTCGTTTGAGAAAAATTGAGAATCCAAAAATTCTCAATTTGAAAATAAAGAAAAATTCCATATTAAACATTTGTCTTTTAGTTTGAGAATGCTATCAACGGTTATTTGAAATGCATTTGAAAACTAAGAGAAGTGGACTGATTCTCAAATGTATCTCAATCTGAGAATTGACAAAAATGTTTATTGGGATCTCTCCGCTTCGAGGTACTGATTATGTGTGTGGAATACCTCATAATTCCAACAGGACTTAAGCCTTTTTGCACAAAGTCGAGTCTGAGCAAATGCATGCTTTTTATGCATGAGGCCCATAATCGCAGACAATTTCAGAAATACCGACAAAACAATGCAGACAAGACAATACAAAACATACCAACAGTGAAAGTTTGAGCATTTTTTTTATACATTTTTTTATTGCTGAGAAGATTGAATGACTGCGATCCAGGTCGCCCAGTTAGCATATGAAAAGACAGTTTCAGACGACTGCATCTACTCGTATTTATTTAAAAAAAAGGGCTTGAAGGATCTTAGATGTGTTCTAGCTAAATCCGTACATTTAAAGGAAATTCTTTTAAATTGTTTTTCAGCGGTCATTATACACACTATAATCTCTCCCATATGCGTTTCTTAAGCCCAATGATGGGTGCAGGTCGCTATTAGTTTATGGGTGTTGGCCTAAGATCTACTGACTAGACTCCTTGTTCATCTTTCATTGTAACCATGACCAAATAGCCCTTGATGAGCTTTGTTTAGCTGCGTACAAATTTCAAATTACTCCCTAGGCTACGCGTAGGGCTATGCCTACTTCCACGCCGGTTATTTCCTTCAGCTGAGCCACTACGAACCAGCTCATCAGCCATCACATTTTCTACGATTCCCCTATAATCCGGAAACAAAGCCAAAATGTGAAGTTTACCACAGGGTCTCAGCATATATTCTTCTGTGGGCCAGTATCAGTCAGCGAAGTTATGTAGACCTGTTTTCCAAAAGAAGTTTTCAATGAATGAAGTTTGGTGTTTTGGGGAGAAGTATACACCTTAAAGAAAAATTGAATTCAAAAAGACCCTGGCTATCCGCAAATTAAAGAGACGAACCCGCGCATCAGACAGCTTGTGTAAAAAAACACGCGGGCAAATTGGGAAGAATATCTAACGAACTGCACCTCTTTGCCGGCATTGGTAAGCTATGGTTAATCGTAAAGTCCCACTTAAACCAGACTGGCGCTTCAATGTGTCTCTGTCCGTGTTTGTTACCCCTGAAAATGTAAAATGGCTAAGGTTTTACCGCTAATAAGCTTGTGAAACATGCTTACCAAGAGACTCATGTCACCTAATTTCTCACCTGTTGCCAGTAACTAAAACACCATTAAGGCACCCCTTTATTTCACAGCAAACCTTCAACTCGCCAAGTATCAGCATGACTTTGGCAAATTGAATAATAATACCTCCATCGCGCTTAATGCCATAAACACACAAATGAGATGCGGATTGAACCAAAAACCCCGCCAAAAGACAGTTTTCATAGCGCCAGACCTATTTTTTTACAAGTTGCATTGTTCTTCTCAATAATGCCACGATTGCTGAACGTTTGAGAATCAATGGCGGATTAAATTACCGTCAAAGTCGTTGATAGAGCGGAATGGGAGTGGAAAAGTGATTGGAAGTTGGAGTGGGAGAGAAAAAGGGAGTGGGAGTGTGAATGGAAATGGGAGTGGTTGTCGGAATGGGAGTGCGAAGAAAAAGTTCGAAGAAAGAAAACAAATATTTTCTGGAATCAGTCCAGTGTCCACTTATGTATACAAACCTAGGTTTGATTGCGTCCGCTTGAGCAGCTGCTTTCATATTCGCTTATGTCTACTGCATTCCGCACACCACTTTAATATTCGCCAGTGGTAATGTAAATAAATTCAAAATAAAATAAATAAATACAAAAAAAATTAACTATCTCTATCTAACCATTCATCCATTCGCTGACGTCCACGTTTGTTGTGTGATATGTCCAGTTTCCCGTTTAAAATCGAATCGCCGCAATGGATCTCCGTAACCGATCGAATTGGCTGGCGGCTAGCTTGGCTTGTTCAGTGTTGATTTCTTCCAGTAACTTCTTTTTCTTCTATTATGGCTGTCGTAAGTGTTATTTTTCTGTTTTTCTAACAATAACAGCAACAACAACACTAAACACCATGACGCAATACCACAATTTGTGTTCAACATTTGAGCAAGTTGGCTGGCGACGGGTAGTTTGCTTTTAAATATGTTGCCAGAGACATCCAACGCCAAGCCGATGCGATGCAATTTGCTCCAATTACGGTGCATCTGGTTTTTGTGGTATGATGGACCCACACCAACATACGTCGCATTGCATTGCATTAGATTGCATACTATCCCAATTACTGACCAACAATAAGAGGGAAAAAAGCTAAATTATAACTTCACATTCATGAAATCGCATTCACTTTCATCGCAGCACGCAAAAGTACGCACACCATCTAAGTAGTGCGCATGTGCACAGTCACCCCCTTCCTTTCCTACCAGTATTAACTGTTTTATGTGCTAACTACAAGTAGATTTCTAGTCCAGCCTAGTTGCGTGAATCTTTCTTACATGTGACATAACTGAAAATGCAAGTCAAATTGCCCGACGATAAATGTTGGACAGCGGCAATCGTGTACCGCTAGGTAGGCCAGACAGCTTGGCCAGGCCTTGAGTCGCCCAAATCTGTTGTTGTTACATATGTACCTTTTTCTTTCCATTCTACTAGTACGAGTTATGTTTGCTCGTGTTTATACTTTTTTCATTGTTTTTTTTTTTTTTTTTTATCTTTTATAGAAGCATTTTTTTTGTGCGCATGCGTGCAGAATTTGTCGTTTGCAATTCAATTTCTGTGGCGCATGATTTAGTCAGTTAGTTAGTTAGTTGCGCATGCGCGTGGCTTAGAGCATTTGTAAGTTTATATATTTCGGACGCTAGTAAGTTCTCGGTGCTGTTCTTCTTTTTAATACCCAGTAGTGCTTTTTTTAAATTGTAAGTGGGTGCTAATAATATCAGAAAATGTATTACCGTCCGTAAGGAAGGTTCAACAAGTTTTAATATCCTTAAATCTTATCTAAAACATTTGGGGTTCTGAGCTCAAACCAGGACCGAAATTAAGCCGAGAACTTCTTTATATGCAAGAACATATCTAGCAATGAGGACATCGTAGTGGGATGAGAAAGAAAACCGATATTAGAGGTTTTTAAATAATTATAGAAATCGGATAATTAAAATCCCTAGTCTTGAATTTTTTTTTTTTTGTGCAGTCATTATGAATAAATTACTCTATCACACAAAGTTAGGTGATGATAGGCATCATGTTCTCAAAAATATCAGCAACTTTGCTCCTGAAGGATGTCAATTAGCCAGAGCGTTCCCGCAAGAATTTCGCTTGATAGGGAGTTCGAAAACTCACAGCATGATGACTTTTGGTGGGCGCTTAGACTACTTCATATGGCGAACTCCTGTAGGACGGCTCGGTATTAATTTACAGAGAGTCTTGAAAAACAAGGATTTTGTGTCTTCCCGAACTTACCCGGGCTTTCAAAAATGTCGCAAAAAGAGGTAATAATAGATTCATCAGTCACATTCACATAGAATCTAATAAGACCGGGAAGTTTGTGGAAATGTAGAGCCATAAGGTGAAACAACTGTTTCTATTTGCACTATATCTCAACAGATCCGAGAAGCTATTAAAAAACATACAAAATAACCAAATCCGAAACCAACATAATAAAATCATAGATTTCTTCAAGTTCATTCCACATGGAATATTTGAATGTTGAGCTCGAGACGGCTGTATAATATTACGTCAGTTAGCAGGAGTACACCGCAAGTAGAGGTATTATCAGCTATGCTGTGGAAGTTGGTCATCAATGAACTGCGCAGCCGGATCGTCGAGGGGACGGTCAAACTTATGGCACACACATATACTCTTTGAAAGTGGCAGACTCCTGGCAAAACTAGCTCTCTAATAGATTAGCCATGAATTTTACTTGGCCAAAGCAAGGAGCCTTTTCCGCAGGTGAGTAATTTTATCTCGCTAGAACGTTCAATGTGGTCATACCAAATCTCTCCCATGACGTTCAGGCTAGTACCCTAACGACACTATTTTGCGGAAAGTACTAGGTCAATATCCCGCAAGGGACCTTCGACATCGATACAACTTGTGGGAGTCTCCATATCACTGCAATAAGAAGAGCTTAAGCTCATGTCGTGCGGATATAGTAGCATTGGCTATAGAGCCAATTTAATACAGAAGTTGCACTTCGATCGTAATCTTAGAACCACATATGGAAGATTGGAGCACAAATGCGAAAGCGGCCAAGGTTACTATGCACATTATTTAAGGGGTAGGTTCTGATCTAGTAGAAAATAAATTAGACGAGCTACAAGACCACTGAAGTGCCTTCTGATGCGAGAGGTAGCCTTGACCAAAACAGCAGAGAATCTAGAGTGATCCATTAAAGCACCATCTTTATACGCGTATATCGCTCATCTGATATTTGAACGCCCTTGCGACAACCTTCCACCTCTATTATGGCTCAAAGAGATCGATCGAAGCGCAGGTAGGGACCGATGTAGTCTGTACGCCCAATTTGATAACGCTACGGCCATATGGTCTGCGCTAAAGTTGCCGCGAGCCATTGAGCTTCGTTGCAGTTGCTAACGCTGTGCTCTTCGCCACCAGGTCCACAGGCGGAATGTTCAGAATGGCATACGGGGTGGTTTTCAGGGCTCTGGTTATGCTTAGAATTGATAACCTATATACCTCCTCTAATATTTGAAGGTACATTCTGTTTTGAGTGGCCTAACAACGACTCCCTAATACAGGATATGATTTACAGTAGCTGTAAGTATCCAATGAGAGGAAGGGGGCAATAGACCCCGCGTACACTTGAGCATTCATTAACATGCATAAAATGCCGTCGAGGCTTCTGCATACTCTCCTCCATATTAAGCTTTCGCGACAACTTACGAGTACTGTCTAGAATGATTCCTAGATATTTTTGGTATAAGGTCTGCAGGGTCACTCCTCCTAGTTTAAACATAGATTCGGGATCTTATACCTGCTAGTAAAAAACCATAACCCACTTATCTTCATTGGCGCTCAACTCGACATTAGATGGCCAATGAATATGGAGAAGCATGCGGTCCAGCAAAGAGCTAATTGTTAGAAGGCGATTTCCACTTATGATAACGGCGACGTCATTTGTGTACGCCGTAAGTTTGACGGACCCCACACCTTACTGCCTGAGTAGCTGGTTGCTGACCAAAATCCACAGAAGAGGTGACAAAACCGTGCCCTGTGGCATAACTTGTCCACCGATTTTGTGATCTCATACGGCTCAAATACCGAAGTAATATACCTGCATGTAACCGATCCATCTGACTAGGGCTGGATGTACTTCAATCTATTTAATATCCTCCATGATCGCCTTTATACAGACTTTATTAAAAGTCCTGGCAATGTTTAAGAAGATTCGTAAGGATTACCTGCACCTGGGCGGCTCCTGTACATGCCTGAAAATCTCTAGTCGAGTTAACCGCCCACGCGGAAAACACCGATATAGTATTATTTACTAGGAAATATAAGGTCGCTTATTGAACTAAGGCTTAGATTGGAGGGGTAACCCTATAAAAAGAACATAGCAGGAAATCTACTAGATATAAAGCTGTCGTGGAAACTCCATGCGGAAGAGAGAGCGAAGAAACCCCCCGCGACAATTTATGCATGCAAGAGGATGCTAGGATGCTCGTGGGGCCTATCACACAAATTCTCTCATAAGTTATTTACGGCATTTGTCAAATCCATACTTTACTTTGGGATTCTTGTGTGGTGGACAGCCACACAAAAAGGTACGTATACCAAAATACTTGTAGGGGTATGCAGAATATCGATGATTAGCATAACGGGAACCCTAAAAACTACCCCGACAGCAGCATTGCATTCCATTTTTTGAAACCCCCGTAAATACCCTCTGACCAAAATCATCGCGTTAGCAACTGCAACAAGTTTTAAGGCCTCGGGCAGCTTGAGTGCAGGCCTTGTGACCATAGTTCTATAGCGCCATCTAATATTGGGCAAACGCAATATACGGTCCCATGCCTGAGCTTTGAAAGGGTTATGGGGCCACAATTGAGCCGGAGGATTGGCGCCAAGGCGCAAAAATTACAGAACATACAATTCACGTACGATGGCTCCAAGTTAACGGAAGTAGTAGGGTCTTTTGTTTACTGTGTCAATCCAGAAATAAGTATATTCGGCCTGTGGGATTAGTGCAGCGTTTTCAGGCGGAAATTATAGCCGTGAAGAAAGCAGCAGAAACTCTGGAGGAAGCGTGCTTAAGCTTCAGTCGCGTTAATATATATGTATATATTGATAGTCAGCTGGCGATAAAGGCAATAATCTCACACATTACTTCATCAATAAGTGTTCTGGAATGCAAAGTAAAAAAGTGGAAAAATTTCGCCCTGGCCGGACCTTTCATCTATAGTAGGGCCCCGGTCATAAACGGGTAGAAGGTAATAAAAAGGCCGATGAGTTGCCAAAGCAGGGTGCAAACTCGCTAAATCGACTATCCGTTTTGGACACATCAAAAAGAGACAGGAATTGCTATGATACGTCAAGCAGGAAAGGCGTAGGCAAAATTTCTAAGATCATGTGCAAAGCCTATGATATTAGATACACAAAATGGCTCATATATCTGAATAGAGACGACTTAAGGCTTACGATGGGCACACTAACTGAACACAGTCTTCTGGCATCACATGTTTTTAAGTTAGGCCTCGTCAGTAGCAACAGGTGTAGGAGGTGCGAGCTGCAGGAAGAAACGGTTGACCACGTTCTCTCTCCATGTACTGGGCTCGCCAGATCAAGGCTCCAGATATTGGTGGTGGCAAAGATGCCAGATCACTAGGCAGCAATTAAGCTGGGTCCCAGAAAACTACTAGTATTTGCCAAGAGGACGCAGTCATTCTATGGCATAATTATTGGCACCTGATTGGTGTTCTTCAACGCAACACCCAACCTGCAGCTGTTGGTAGTGGACAACTTTTACCAATACTGACTGACGAATTATCGAGCCAAGTGCGAGTTCCGCAAAATTTTTTATCAATCTGTGAATACATTTTTTAAAAGAGGCGTGTCATAAAAATAAAAAAATAAAAATAGTACCTTATAAATGAATGATACAATCTAATGGGTATATTATGTTAGGTTTCAACTGATCTTAGATTTTTTTTTTATATTTTTCTTGTTGCTTGCTTTTTTGTTGTTTTGTGACGGCTGCTGTTGGTACACGTCTCCATATCGCATGCAATGCCAATTAATTAAATTGACAACGACCAGTGGACAGCAGTTAGTTTATAGTTCAGTGCTCATACATATGTACATGTGGATGTAACACAGATATGTGTTTGTATATGTGTATGTGCTAACATATGACCAAGTAAGTAAACACACCCCAATATATGTACGTACGTATATATACTATAAAACTATATGCAACAAATTCTGCTCGGACATGTTTGGGTTGTTGGGAGCGCCGCCGGTGATTGTTGTTCCTCCAAAGAAACAAATAAGCAAATAGAAACAACAAAAAAAAAGTCGTACGTTCATTGCACCTCAACAAATGCTCTCCATTTCACTTTAATCTATTTGACGTTAGTTTGCGAGGAAATGAGAGTGAAACAGATAAAATAAAGAAATTAATGGCGCACATTTTACGACTAATATACTGTACGCTTATGCCTATTCATATGTGTGCATGTGTCTATGTTTTTTTTCTTCTTTGCTGTATTGCAAAAAGCAATTTAAACTGGAGCAGTTTTAAATTGCTAACTAACTGGTCGTCAAGCGCATTGGAAGCAACCAGTTTCACTGCTACTAAAAATATTATAATCTATAGCTGGTGTATGTATGTATGTGTGTGTGTGTGCGGTTTTCT
Source organism: Eurosta solidaginis (assembly GCF_040869045.1). NCBI lineage: Eukaryota > Metazoa > Arthropoda > Insecta > Diptera > Tephritidae > Eurosta > Eurosta solidaginis. Next base: position 224,870,791 of record NC_090320.1, read on the forward strand.
TGTCGGTGCATCCCCCTAACATGCTAAAAATATGCATCAGCTTTGATTTTAGTAATAATACTAGTTTTAAAGTTTGAGCATTTAATTGCTTGTCAATGAAATATTTTGAAAATCAAATTTAGTGATTTAAGATTATATTGATTTTGGCGTGTGCTTAGATTTCACTAAGTTTAGGCCAGAATCTTGATTGTTGTAGTTGTTATAGCAGTGCTTCGCCCCTCCAATAGGTGCGACCGCTCACAAATTGTCATTAATGTCGTCTAACGGGAGCCCAAGGAAACTTGCAGTTTCAACAGGCGTGGACCATAGTGAGAGGGGTGTTGGTTCCACATTATAATTGAAGAGATGGTATCATGTGGGGACACATTGCCAGCAGCACATACATTTTGTACGTCGAGGTTGATTCTGGATAGGTAAGAGTTTAACCTGTTATAGTACCCAGATCTAAGTTGAGCTAGAGTGACGCGCGTTTCACTTGGGAAAGTGCGTTCCTCTTCTGCAAGTTCTAGGTATTTTTCTTTAACAACTAGATTTGCCGGCCAATTCCTGACATATAGGTGCGACGCCTGTTTGTGGATATTACTGACGACCTGCTTGTGCTTTTTGCTGCATACGGTTGTGTTCTGAGGTGCCGTGTTTGCTCATAATGCTTACGGAGATGATCCCTTGAGCTCCTGGGAGGTGTAGCCTCATCAATCAGATGTATGTTGGAATTCCCAAGTTTCTGGGTATTCAACAGAAACTGTTCGTTCAGCATTTCATAGGGAGTACTCTCGCTTCATTGTGTAGGTGGTATTCCGGAACATAAGAAGACAGCCCGTAGCGGTAGTATGTTGCCAGGCATGTATTTTCATCCACTGAGTAACCTTAAGGCTTGGCGACCATTTTGGAGACGCGTATTATGCAATGGGCCGCCAATTGCTTTGTATGTGGTAACTGATAAGCGTTTCTTTGTCTTTACTCCAAGTGCTGCCGGCAAGAGATTTGAGGAATTTATTACAGCTCTGGGTTTTAGGAACAATTGCGTTTGCATGCTCTCCAAAATGTGGATCCTGATCGAACGTCACACCCAAGATTTTTGGGTGTAAGACATTCGACAGCGTAATGCCATCGACGTGGGTGTCCAATATGGTCGACATTTGCCGTGTCCATGTTGTAAATAATGTTAGGTTTTGCGAGGCGAAAAAACTAGACAGATCAGGGAGATATCTGTTTATTTCATTACAAAGCTCATCATGGGGCCTGGGCCTGTGGTTATTATTGTGCAATCACGAAACGATAGTGACTCCTTCTGGTGGTAAAGGTAGCTTCAATATGTATAAGTTAAACAGAAGTGGCGATAGGACACCATCCCATGGTACCCCTTATTTAATTCTTCTGTGTTTAGATATTATATTCCAAAATTGTACCGATGCTTGCCGACAAGACTGATAATTTGCCGCCCGCAAATTTTGCAACTCGGGGGAAGGGAGGACCCTTCAAGGTATTGCAGTAGTTGGCCGTATCAAAATCTTGCTTGTCGAATCCATATATGGCGCTGGCAAACTTAAAATGAGCTCACTCAATATTCATGACTTTTAAGTTGTAAGTAAGAACTGATAGGTCTGCCTTACCTCATTCATGCTGAAGGTTCTGGAAAGGCTCCACATTAGGTCATTACTGAACCGACCTAAGCTTTATACGGCACAACATGAGTACATATAGAGAATGTCTGCAAAAACCGGCATGCATGGGCTTACAGATACCATAGAGAGATCTCTGCGCTACAAAGAATACACTCTGGCTTTTTTTTTAGATATAGAGGGAGCCGTTAACAATATAGAAATCACCGCAAATACCATCGCCCTTGACAGGGCTGGTGTTAACAGCCTTGCCTGCCAAGCCAATATAGGTTTAGGTTTGGTTACAACTACCCGCAATGTGAGCAGAGGAACTCCGCAGGTAGGATTTCTCTCATCGCTTCTGTGGATGGTCGCGCTGAACGAGATTCTACGTGAGTTCAAAAAATGCAATGAAGTGCAAACGACGTCGTAATTGCTGTATCAGGTCCGTTCGCCTCGACTTTCAACTGAAATACTAGAAGAGGCGCTTTACGCTCGGGAAGCCAAAAGTGGCCTTAACGTAAACCCTAGCAAAACAGAGCTGATACTGTTTACTAACAAGAACAAAACACCAGAATCACTAGGGCCGTGTCAAATCAACGCACTAAATGTGATCCTAAACGAGCTACTTCTGGATCTTCAAGAGGCGTGCACTTACTCATAGAGCGATGCAGCGCTTGGCTTCCCCATCACTTCCTCTAAGGCCATCAGCAGCTGCAAGAGGTCGCTTCAAACCGCCTTTCAGGCGCTACGAACCGAGACCTTGCGGTAAGCCGAGCTGCCTGGGTCGTTGCGTACTCCATACTGCTTTATCTTCCCGCTGAAGAAAGAAAAGCAATATATGCCAGCTGATTGCAAGCGATTAGAGCTGTTGTTGCCATACGAGAAAAATCTATTCGACGCTGGCAAGAACAGTGCAGCAACAACACCGTAGGAAAGTGGACCATGGAACCAATTCTTGAGATGAACCCATGGTTGAGGAAAGGTTGACTTTTACCTGACCCGATTTCTTACCGCACACGTTCACTTCCGCATATATCTGCCCGAACTGATTTTACTGTAGAAAATTAGACGATGTACGCGTATAAGCGTGTTAAAAATAATATTCCTATCTAATCTCGCTCTCGGCGAGAGGTGGCATGAGAACGTTATAGAAACCCGCCAACAGTGGCGTTGCCTTCAAGACCACTGGACCATCTTAGAACCTTTCGTAAGGAGTAAAGCAAGGTCGCATTAAAAAAATATCTCTTCTGCATTGTAATAAACATCACATCATCTATATTTTTGCCACATTTGTACTACAAACTGAATATTACTTGTGCTACAAAAAAATTAAATCAATTAAATAACAGCAATAAAAAGCAGGCTCGCTAGTTTTATAGAACCGTAGAATTCATACATTTTTTTATGATCTACTAAATGCCAAATTTTCTCACCATAAAATCGCCAACACCCCGACAAGACGAACTCAGCAAAAAATATCTAAATAAAGTCACAACTTAGCCGAAGTAATTTAAAAACAAAATACGCAGCAAATTTTTTAATGTGCTTTATTTGTACGTAACGATAAAGATCAAACAATTTCGAACAAATTTGATTGCGTTAATAATGAAATCTTGATTTGTTCCCACATTAGATGTGCACGTTTGTAGTATGAAGCTTCTGAGTCTAAGCTAAAATGCGCTTAGCTACTAAATACTAGCTTATACAGTTGTATATGTAAGTGTTTTTTCACATATATACACACATATACATATGCATTTGCTAAATGTTTTTATGTTTAAGTGTAATTATATATGTATGAATATTGTCGCACCGGGTATATGATGTCTCAATTTCCTTTAAAAAAACCAGTTAAATGCATCCGTTGATGTCTTTGGATCTTATTTGGCTCAAAGCTCTTAGCTGTCCACTATTACGACGTGCAACGCTCCATCGATGCGACCATTGGCACCCAACACATTGTTGCACCATGCAATGTAGCCCCGCTGTTTGCTGCATGCCTAGCTTGTTGTTGTAGTTGCACTTACTGTTGTTGTTTTTGTTGTTGCAGCTGATCTCGCTGACACTTATGAGCGCAATAATAATTAAAATAATTAGCCGCCATAAAATGTCAAATGAATTGCAATCCACATGTGTATGAAGTGGCTCTGCAAAGTGACGGTTGAGTGGCGGTGTGGTGCGAGGTCAGTGCATCAAATCTGTTGGCCGAGCGTTCAGCTTTAAGTTAGCATCTAGATTGGCTTGTGCGTTTTCGCTTTTGATTTAGTGGCTCTGTTAAGTAAAAAATATGTCTGTAGTTAATAAGTAAATGAGATCCAGTGTGTGGTTTTTCTGCAACCGACTTTGCACAAAGCAAAGCTAAGCTAATATGTATTTAGTATTTAATTCTCTTTAATTTGGTTTTAAACTTTTCAATTATGAAGCTTCTCCGCCGCGCTGCAATGCTTGTCAGAAGCAATTTTGTTAGCTTGTTGCTCACTTGAATGGAAACAAGTGCAAACAAAAGCAAAGACCAATACAAATTTTAAAAATCAGTTGGAAATATAAGTAAAAAATATTGTATAATAAAATAATAAAAAAAAATTTTTTAAGTTAAACGGTTTTATTTAAAACAATACTTACATGAAGTAATAATAATATTAAAAGCTAGAAAATAATTAGGTAAGTCCTAGGCACTAGTCATCACACTCCTCATCAATCTAGGGCGTTGATCAGACAAATAAATACAAGCGTTGGACGCGTCAAATTTCTATTGATAGCACTGGTTTACAGCCAAAATGCACCAGAGATGCCATTATGAAATTCCTATGTAAAATGACCCCCTCATTCCGAAAGTCAATATTATTTTTAATTCTGTGTGGTAACGTTTTTGAGATATTTACGGTTTTTTCCAAAAAAAAAAAATTGGGTCCACTTAATCGTATATATCTCAAGAACGGATTGAGCAATTCCAAAAAGCTTTTAAAAGGCAGTGAAATTTGCTATAATTAGTGCATACAGTACTTTTTGCTAAGCCCTGCAGATTCAAAGATAATGAACAATCATTACGAATTTTTTCAATTTTTTTTTTTGTAAGAATATAAAAAAATGTGTAATTTGCGAGGAAGAATCTCGAAAATTTTTTATGTTTTTGCAGATTTTTTTTCTCTCTAAGCTCAGTTTTATTACAAAAAAATATAAGCTTTCACTCAACAAAATCGATAGACTAATACAAAAGTTTTAAGCGTTCAAGTAAATATATCCATTTAATACTTAAGTACCCTACGGTTATATACATATGTGTAAGTATTAGCATATCCGTTAGTTAGCTGGTAGATTTTTGAAGGGTTATTAGATACAAAAAACTGTTAGTGTCGTTTTCTCAAACCCAGGTACATTTCAATCAAGAGCATATTTTTAAGGCAGGTAGTGTTTTCTTTGTAGAACTAGAGAACCTTACTTACTTGATCTAAGTATAAATAATAGTATCTGCAAGGCTCGCCGGATACTATTCAGTTTATAATTGCAGTTTATAACCCGTCATTTACTTAAAAATATAATATGAATAAAAGCGCGCGAGAGTTTGAATGTATAAATGATCCAGATATGTTCTGTTTCATTTGCGGTCAATTTATCGTTAAAAGGATGCGACGTGTGTTTTCAAATCCTTTGAAAGTTACATACTATAATTATTTTGGAATTGAGCCTAAAAACCATGGACACCGAATACTGTGTGCACCACATTTCGAGTCGAATTGATTTTTAATTTAAAAAATTAGGAATTTGCTCCCTTTTAATGCATAGCTGGCTAATTTCTGAAACTATTTATTTAGGCGACATATGAAATTTATCACACCAATGAAGTGGAGGGAACCAACTTGCCATTCAACGGATTGCTATATTTGTACTACAAAAGTACTTGGGGTTGGAAAGTCAAGAAAAGTAACATATGCGAGTGTATCTACAGTGTCATTACCACAACTAACTTCAACGGAAGCTGCATTGCCAGAATCAAATTTGACTTTAGTTCCGGCTCCAGTTTCATTGTCAACAGCAGTATCTGATTATGCGGTATCATGTTGTACTGGATTTCAAACGGAAAACGAAAGAAACTCTTTGTCACAAGCACAACCCAATGATTGGATAAGAGATTTGGAATTGTCAAAGGAAAAGGCCGCACTACACGCCTCTCATATGCAACAATTTAAATTTGTTTTATCCGATGTTGAGGTAACATATTATAGAAATCGTCACGAACAATTTTCCAAGTACTATACGAAGAAGACAGTGTTTGTTACTGCAAAGATATTGCTGGTCTATTCAAACAGTTTGGTGAACCATATGATTCAAAAGAGTGCCGATTGTTCATAGACGGCAATAAATTAAGTTTAAAGGCCGTATTATTGGCAACCAAAGGCCATCTATCCCGATCCCACATGCAAAAAAAAAAAGGATTCTGGGATGTCGCTATGATGGGTGACTACTATTGGTTTCTCATAAGAGAAACCGATCCTAATCTAAATAAGCATCAAAACAAGATACATAACTTTTCCAATTATAAAATTAGATCATAGAGTTAAGACAGAATCATATGTACACATGCTATTATTTGTAGGGTACTTAAGTTGTACTATATGGATATATTTATTTGAAAGCTTATAACTTTTGTATTAGTCCATCGATTTTGTTGAATGAAAACTTATTTTTTTTTGTAATAAAACAGAGCTTAGAGAGAAGGAAAAAAATATGCAAAAAAATAAAAAAATTTCGAGATTCTTCCTCGCAAATTACAATTTCATAATGGCGTCTGTGGTGCAGAAAAAAAAAATTGGAATTTGTGATGCAGTGTAGTCATAAGTAAGACCAACTGAACCTTAATCGGGTTATGCGACGCCTCACATTTTCAGAAATTTCACGAGCCCAGCGCTTTTATTTATTTGTCTGTTCAACGCCCTAGATTGATGAGGAGTGTGATGACTAGTACCTAGGAACTACCTAATTATTTTCTAGCTTTTAGTATTATTATTACATCATGTAAGTATTGTTTTCAAAAACATTTTAACTTAAAAATTCTTTTTTAATTATTTTTATTTACTCAAGTCTTTGGTCTTTATTTAATGCCTATTATTTCTCACTCTATTTAATTCATTTAAAGGCTCATTATTACAAGGACTCTTTCCTGACAATTTGTTACAATCTAAGTGCTCAATACATAATCCTTCAAAAGGTTTTACTCGACTCAGCGCAACGTATGCTTGTCCCTCTTCGAACTCCAAAATATTTTGATGTCACTTCTACTGGACTGTATATAATATTTGTTCAAAATATGAGTCAAAGCGGAGATCACAGGTAGCTTTCTATTCATGTATGCATTATGTGGTCCAAAATCAACCATATGTTCCTAAATGAACCACATCGGACCACAAATACGATTTTTTGAAACATTTCGGTCCATGCGCGACCTATCTGAGTTTTTTTCTTATTATTGTATTGTCATCGAGTCCTGAACTATATTCCAAGTTTCAAGCTTGTAGCTTATAGGGAAGTTACTTAAATTTCAATTACAAAATTCTTTTCGCGCGGCCGTCCAAGTCAAGCTAAATAAAACCGTTTAAAAATGGTAAACGAGGTACGAACCTGGTTAGTAAGTAATCTGGGAAAATCCGTTTATAATGTGGACCTTGTCTTGGGTTTAGGCAAAACCCATATGCAAAAGGTTTGCTTGGCTATTTACAAGTAATTTCCTATATCTTCGGTAGAGCTCGCAGCCAGCTTATACCAAGTATTAGCCGAATTTCCAAGGTACGGTACTTTGGATCGTGTCTAGCTTTTTCCACATTCTGGCTGGATGTAACTCTATTAAGTCGATGAAGGTAGCCTTTCTAGTTTCTCTACATTATTCTTGATGCTTTTTGGGAAGAAAACTCTACCTAGGTACATTCTGTCATGAACTCTGAAAAGGCTATAAGTTTAAGCTGTACGAGCACTGCACTACCATTTAATCGGAAGCACGGGACGATACGTAGTCTGTTATGTGATAAAGAGTTTAAAAACTTCTGAGAGAATCTTACTAACTTACTTAATTGGCGCTTAACCGTCTAAACGGTTATGGCCATCCAAAAAGGCGCGCCGGTCGCTCGTTCGCTCCGCCAACCGGCGCCATTTGATGACACCAAGGGTGTTTAAATCGTTTTCCACCTGGTCCTTCCAACAGATTGGGGCCGCCCTCTTTGGTGGTTAACCAAATATTTATTTTATTTTTAAAAATTTATATTTTGTTTATTTTTGAATTCAGATATTTTCATACTAATTAGAATTTTCTTTTTTGAAGTTATTCACAAATTTTAAGTTACACGAAAACTCAATTAAAAATTATTTTAAAAATTAAAGTAAAGAGTACAAAGTAGTTAACACTATATTTACTCCCCCTTCAAGAAAATTTGAAACAAACAAATTATTAATTAATATTAAATGTAAAATTTTTTTGTTTTTTGTTGTTTAATGTATTTGTATTTAAATTAGTGTTAATAAGTATGTTTGCTGGTTTAAGTAAATCAATTGAAATATTTTTAATAGTATTTTTGTATTGAATTGTAAATGTTTTATGTTTCTTAGAGATAACTTTAAAAGGTCCTTCACAAGGTGATTCTAAATTAGATTTACGAAGAACTTTAACAAAAACATACTCATAATTTTCTAATTGTTTAGGAACGAAAACATTTTCTTTGTTATGATGAAAAACTTTAGAACGAACAAGCGAAAAATATACTCTTATTTTATGAAGAGCGTCATTAGAAAAATCATGTTCTTTATTACTATTTGAAATAATTAATTCACCAGGTATTCTAAGTGTTTGGCCATAAACAAGTTCAGCAGATGAAAATTTTAAATCTTCTTTAATAGAATTTCGTAAACCAAGTAGAATGAATGGTAAAATGTCAGACCAATGAACCGAGTCGTTTGATGCTATAATTGCTGCTTTTAAAGATCGATGAAATCTCTCCATCATGCCATTTGATTGGGGATGGTAAGGAGATGTATGAATTTTACGAGAACCTAAAAGTTTAGTTAATTCAGTAAAAAATTTTGAAGTGAATTGTGAACCTTGATCTACTGTAATATTTAATGGTATACCAAATCGTGGTATATAATTTTGAATAAAAGTTTTTACTATAGTATTTGTTGAAATATCTTTAAGCGGATAAGCTACAGGCCAACGTGAAAATCTGTCAATAATTGTTAAAATATAACAATTTTCCTTTGAAGCTGGAAGAGGTCAAAAAATATCCATATGAATATGTTCAACACGGCCTGACGGTATTTGAATTTTTTGGATATGAGATTTAGTATGTCTTGAAGTTTTGGATTTTTGACAATTGATGCAAGATGAAGTCCAATCGTTAATTTCTTAACGCATGTTAGGCCAATAAAATTTATTTTGAATTAATTTTCTAGTTGTTCTTATACTTGGATGAGATAATGAGTGAATTTTGTCAAATATAATTCTTCTCATAGAATGTGGAACATAAGGTCGAAAAGGTTGTAGAGAAACATCACACCATATGTTTAAATTAATAACTGGAATATGAATTTCTTTTAAATTATTTTTAGTATTTGGATCAGAAATGGTTTTTTTTTAAAATGTATCAGTTTGCTGTTCTTTATATAAAGTTTCTAAATTTATATCTTGAGTTGAAATTGCATTTATTTCTGGAATACGGGAAAGTGTGTCGGCAACTGTGTTGTCTTTTCCACGTATATATTGAATATCATTTGTAAATTGAGCAATATATTCAAGATAACGTAGCTGACGAGGAGATCTATCTACTTTAGAATTTAGAACATGAATTAAAGATTTATGATCAGTATAAATTGTAAAAGTTCTACCTTCAAGAAAATGTTTAAAATGTTTAATTGAATTATAAATTGCCAAAAGTTCACGATCAAATGTTGAATATTTAGTTTCTGTTGTAGTTAATTTTCTTGAAAAATAAGCTAAGGGTTCTAGTATATTATTGCTAGTTTGTTGAAGAACTGCTCCAATAGCAACGTTTGATGCATCTACTGCTAATGATAAAGTACCATTTTTGTCGAAAAGTGTAAGTAAAGTATTTTTAGCAAAAAATTTTTTTTAACATTTTCGAAAGCTGTTGTGGTTTCATTTGTCCAATTTAATTGTTTGAGTTTGTTTTTAATTGCATGTGTTAACATTTCATGCAGAGGACTAAGTTCTGTTGCTAACATTTTAATATATCTGTGATAGTAGAAATTGGTTTTTCAAAATTTGTTATGATTTCAATTCTATCTAAAGATGGTTTAATACCTTCGCCTGAAATTTAGTAACTTAAAAAATTTAATTTATTTACACCGAGGGTACATTTTGCAGGTTTGATATTTAAATTATATTCTTCAAGTCGTTTGAAAACTGATTTTAAATGATTTATATGTTGATCTTCATTATCACTGGCAATAAGAATGTCGTCAATGTATGTAAATACGAAATCGAAATCATAAAATACTTCATTAATAAAGCGTTGGAAAGTTTGAGCACTGTTTCGTAAACCGAAAGGCATTCTTACGAATTCAAACATTCCAAAAGGGGTAGTTATTGCAGTTTTATGAATGTCTTCTTTTGCCATTGGAATTTGGTGGTAAGCACGCACAAGATCAATTTTGGAAAAAAATTGTTTGTTTTTTAAATCAATTGTAAAATCGTGAATATGTGGTAAAGGATACCGATCTGGTGTAGTAATAAAATTAAGTCTTCGATAGTATCCGCAAGGTCTCCAATCATTTGGTTATTTTTTAGGAACGAGATTAAGTGGAGATGCAATAGGAGAATTTGAGGGTCTGCATATACCCGTTTTAACTAAAAATTCAAATTCAGCTTTAGCAATTTTAAGTTTGATTGGATCAAGACGTCTGGGTTTCAAAAATGGTAAAATACCTTTTGTTTCTATCCTGTGAACCGTATGGTGTTTGACTTTTTTAGTATAATCTGGTTCAATGGTAATAGACGGAAATTCATTAAGTAATTTTGAAAACTTATTTTCGACAATAGGAATTTTGAGTGAGAAAATATCAGAAAATCCAGAAGATCCAGCAACTTTAATTTTTGTAGTAGAATCCATTATTTCTTTATTTTTAATATTGACAATAATTCCGAATTTTTCTAAAAAGTTTGCTCCTAAAACTGGTGTATCAATGTTCGCAATAATGAATGGAAATTCAAAATCTCTCCTTAAACCTAAATAAATTTTAAGTAGTTTTGTACCGAAAGTTTCAATTGAAGAACCGTTTGCTGCAGTAAAAGTAAGATCCGAATTTCTTTTATAAATTTTGAATTTAGAAAAAGGAATAACTGATACAACTGCGCTGGTATCGATAAGAAAATTAAGTTTATTGAATTTATCAAATATGAATAGGCGACGAGTAGGTTTAATAATAGTTCCATTATCAGTCACCATCATAATGGATCGTTTCAGTTTAAATTTTGTTCGGAATTTGAATTATGATTTTGATTGAAATTGCATGGGGGTATACATTTAAGAGCGTTATTCTTAAATTTTTTGTGATACCAACAAATATTTGTTTGCAAATTAAAATTATGATTGTTTCAAAAATTTCTGGATCTTGAAAAATTTCGAGATTTAGATCTATTTCTATCTTAAGATCTTGAACGGATATGTAACTGATTAATATCATTAGAAATTTTATTTAAATTTTGATAAACAGCCGTAGTTAATTCAGTTAAATTTTTAACGCATTGTTCTAAAATATTATTATTTATACTTGAGACTACAGGAGATTTGGAAGAATGAGGTTTATTGAGTAAATCAAAAAGTTTGTCAGCTAAAATAACTATTTCTTCTTTATTTTGATTGTTACTAGAAGTTAAATGGATTTGTATTTCTTGTGGTAATTTACGAATCCATAATTTGAAAAGTAATTCTTGACTTACAATGGAGTAAATACCTATAAGTGATTTCATAAATCTGAATAATTCAGATGGTGAACGATCACCAAGTTCAGTTTTTGAAAATAATTTTTTTATCGTTTTTCTTCGCTAAGAGAAAATCTTTCATATAAAATTTTTTTGATTGTATCATATTTATTAAAACGAGGAGGAGGGTTAATAACATCTAAAATTTTAGATATAGTATCTCGTTGAAGAGTAATTAGAACATCTTGAAATTTTAAATTGTCATCATTGATATTGTTAATTTCAATTTGTCCTTCAACAAGTAAAAACCAGGCATCTGGAGATTCTTGCAAAAATTGTGGTAATTTAATAGATTTAGTAGAAGAAACATTTGTAAAGTTATTTTGTGTTGAAGTATCTTGTGTTATATTAGAGATGTTGTTTTGTATTGTATTAATGTTAGAATTTTGAGTTGTATTGTGAGTCATTGTGTTATTTGTATAGTTGTTGTTTTGATTTTCCGAATCTGTAAAATTACGGGTTCGTATTGGTGAACGTAGAACCATATGAAAAAAAAATTTAAATGAAAAATTTTAAAATTAGAAAATATTTAAGAATTTTTTTTTGGAAAGGGAGTTAACAATTTAAATAAAATATTTATTTTTATATAAAAAAAAATAAGAAATTTAAATAATTTATATTAAAATTGTTAAAATATAAAAATAATCTTAAAATAAATTTGAAAATTTAAAAGGTTTAAAATTTTAATTTAAATTATAATTGAAAAATTTTTAATTTAATATTAAAATAAAAATTATACTTATATAAAATTAAATTTAATAAAAAATATTAAAATTAATAAGTAGTTGATTGATGATTGTAGAGATTTTAAGGGAATAAATTGCGTTTTTTGGACGTGATAACAATTAAATACATCGCTGTTGTTATTTATGCAATGGCTTTGTTGTTTTCTTTATAAATCTCATCATTTTCATTGTGATGTCTTATACTTTAAATCCGTTCTGGTGTGTATTGTGCGTAAAATTGTTGTAATAGCTCTTATTGTAGTGAAGTGGATAACTCAACCATTGGTTTTAAGCGTAGTATGTTGTTTTTTAGTTTTTATTGCTCTTTTCTTTAATGGACATTGATAATATGGTAAAAAGGTCGAAAAAAAATGTGCTGTTGATGCTATAACGTTGTTATAATTGATGGTTGATATTCTGTTGTATTGTCGCTACATTATGTTGATATATTTTAAATTTCTTGTAGTTGAATATTTGTTGTTGCATTTCAAAATCTTCGAATAAGGCGTAAATATCGATAATAATATAGTTTGTTAAATTCACTCGAAAAATTTAGTACAATGTATAATGTATGTGCACGATATATAATGTATATTCATTTAAAGTAATTTGCACGATACAGTTAATTTTAACTCAAAATGTTTATTTTAAAATTTATTCGTAAAAATTTGTCGTGGTACACAAATTATCGTAGCACAGGAATATTAATTTAAAACATAATGTTGCAGTTAAAAAGTCAATCAAATAACCACAAAAAAAAAAACAATTGCAACATAAGCAAAACAAATTAAGTCATTCAAGTTTCAATTCTCAAGTCTATATTTTTGAATATATATTTAATATGCTGATAAAAAGGTCACCAAAATTTTTTATATTTTATATGTTTTTTGTAAGTTTGAAAATGTAGGATCGCAGGAACAGCCACGCCAATCTTACTCCAACATTCTTAGTTTAATCAACCATGTTTTGATTTTTTTAAATGTAGACAAGTTTTCTGAGGACTTGTGTATTTAAATACTTATACGAGAGGAGAAAAAACAAAATCATATCATAGGTATTAGGTTAGGTTAGGTTGAACTCGCCGGTCCATGAGGACTTTACATAGACTGAATAAGTCCGTAGTGTTACCAGAAATTTGTTTTAAGGACTCCGTCCTCTTGGCAAATGCTAGAAGCTTCCTAGGACTTAAGCCACTTTCTGTTTCTAGATCTGACAACTGTATCACTCCTAATAGCTGGAATCTTAGCATGGCAAGCGCAGGGCACGAGTACAGAACGTACTCGATCGTTTCCTCCTCCAGCCCGCACTTCCTACATCTGCTATCACTGACTGTCCGGAACGAACCTATCATCGGTTCAGGAACACACATACAATCGATTCACAATACACATTCCTATATATACATATTACTGCACACCACTTTTATTGTCCACACTTTGAATATACATATTATTGAAGATTGTTCTAGACACGAAATATAATAAAACACGTGCCTTCTCAATCGTTCTATTTTATTTAACAAAAGTAATTTGTACCAAAGTTAAGGTAAATTACACTGACCAAGCCTAATTTAAAGGAATGTGACGCCAGAAGGCAGTGTCCGGTCAGAATAACCGTCATGAGTCTACAGTTCTCTCTTTTTAATGATAGAAGGAAGTTTGTTAGTCTAAGGTTGTAAGCCTGCACATAATCTTCGACACTTTACAGCCCCGCGCTTGAACCCACGCCTTTCCTGCTTGGTCGATCATGTGCACCTCTCGCCTTCGCCTAATCTCGCCCAGTCTAATTGGCACGTCTACGGAGCAATCTTCAAGGGATGCGCCCTTTTTAGCTAGTTCATCCGCTTTTTCATTCCCATCTATTCCCATATGCTCTGGGACCTAATGTAGATGTATGCTTCTCCCTGTCCCGATTCTCTCCAGGGACTGCTTACACTACAACACGCATTTAGATGTTGTGCTATGCGAGATTATTGCCTTAATTGCTGCTTGGCTGTCAATATAAAAATCATAGGGATTACAAACGTTCCAAACTTATTTAATAAAAATAAAATAAATGTAAGGCGCGATAACCTCCGAAGAGATCTAAGGCCGAGCTTCTCTTCCAATTTGCGTCGTGCTCCTCTTGATTTTCCCTACAAATTGGCCGGACGGGACCTACATGTTTTATGCCGACTCCGAACGGCATCTGCAAAGCAGATGAGTTTTCACTGAGAGCTTTTCATGGCAGAAATACACCCGGAGTGCTTGCCAAACACTGCCGAGGGGCGACCCCGCTTAGAAAAATTTTCTTCTAATTGAAAAATCTTATTTCTAAAATTTTGATGTTGCTTTGCCCGGGACTTATTTAATAATTTGGGAAAATCTAAAACAACGTGACGTCTTGAGGGAAAAATCGATAGCGGTTTCGATTATACCTTGTTAATTCTTTCAAAGCATTTTCTCCTCGGAGTGAGATTTGAACCCACACTCCTACGATAGTAGAGCTGTTACAGGCGCATTCAGCCACCTCGCGCCTTAATTGCTGTAAACTTATCCTAATTTATTTCTTTGCAAAACTAGTGGAAACAGAAACAGGGTTGGGGGACTCTTGTTGTATGAAACGATGAAGTGAAACAAAGGCGAGCTCACAATTGATCTAATTTGCAAACATTAGCTACTATACTAACAAGTTAAGGTAGAATATCTGTCAGACTTTCAATATACTCTCTTCAGGCCGGCTTTCGGACGCCTGCGTCCAAATAACTTCTGGATTGCCGATGAAAGCCCTTTTTAATATAAAAAGAAGAATGTGTGGCAAAGAAACTCAGACTTATTCGGTGCAAAAGCTTGTTGGTGATCTCAAGGGCAAAGTATGTACACCACGAGGTGCCGTTACAAGCCGATGTTCGTCTTGGAATGCTCAGCCACTATACACATGCAAAGCTTGGTACCCGCCGTACATTTATAAGAGTTTCACTTTATTTGGCATGACGTGGTGGACTAACGCTTCTGATTAAACTACATAAGAATGAAGACTTCAATTACTAAATTTTTATAGAAATTTCTACTCTATTTTTCTGTTCGCTGTTGAAGATATGTATATTGAAGTTATGACTAAAAAGTAAGGGTGTTTAAGTTCGCGTGTAAGCTAACATTGCATACTCAGCTGCCAAATTACAGCTAGCAAAACTTTTAAATTACCTTATTTTAAAAGTGGGCAGTGTCACGCCCATTGGCCAACATTTTACTAATTTTCTATTCTGAATCTTAAAGTCAACCCACATACCAAGTTTCATCGCTTTATCCGTCTTTGGTAAGGAATTATCGCACTTTTTCGATTTTTCGAAATTTTCGATATCGAAAAAGTGGGCGCGGTTATTGTCCGATATCGTTCATTTTAAATAGCGATCTGAGATGAGTACCCAAGAACCTACATACCAAATTTCATTAAGATGACGCAAAATTTACTCAAGTTATCGTGTCAAGGGACAGACGGACGGACGGACATGGCTAAATGAATTTCTTTTTTCGCCCAGATCATTTTGATATATAGAAGTGTATATCTAACTCGATTAGTTTATGCCGTTACGGGGTACCGTTATGCGAACAAAATTAATATACTCTGTGAGCTCTGCTCAGCTGAGTATAAAAAGTAAGCGTGGCTAAGTTCGGGTGTAACCGCACATTATATACTCAGGGTGAGCTTCAATTGTACATTTCATTTCAGATAAATTACTTTAATATATAACACGAGGCACCGCCCATTTAAAAAGTGTCTCCTAATTTCCTCTTACAATAAAACTTGAAAAGAGAAATATGATTGATACAGAGCTCTTTTTCGCTAAGATATAACTTATTATTCTTGCTTACGATCCTTCTAAATATCTTTTATATAAAAGTGGTCATGGTATTTAACCGATCCCGTCCATTTTTAACACGTTTATATTAGCTTCTCATGTATGTATGCTTGTTTGTAGCTCTCTAGGCTAGGCTAAAGGGCGTTTTTTTAGTTTATTTTAAACTGTATTTATTTTTATTACTACTTTACAACTCAAGTACAGAAAATTGTAATTCAAGTTTAGAAAATGTCAATTCAAGGAATTCCAGGTTAAATTCAGAAAATTACAACTCAAGTTCAGAAAATTAAATTTCAAATTCAGAAAATTACAATTCAAATTCAGAAAATTATAAGTAGGGTGTTATTTTTCAAAACTTATTCCAAATCATACTACGCAATGTAATACTTATATAATATTTGCGATAGTGTTGATGCTTCGTTGACAATGGTGGCTTGTATATACTGTACCCCAAGTTTACTCCAAGGCGTATACATCCCGAGCTAAAAAATCAAGTGAAGGATAACTCTTTGCAATAAGTGTAAGAGGACGCTCCAGCCATGAAAGTTGGGAAGCAGCTGAAGGGAAGACTTCCACAGAGTTGCGAGAGGCAGGTGGAGGAAGACTTGATGTGTGCACACAGTACTTATCCGTTAATTTGATTTCGTCATCACTGCTGACATACTGAATGCAGATCAATGCTTGTGACCTTTAGAATATAACTGTATGTCCTTGTAACTGACCTCTTATGAGAGGAGGAGGGAAAAGAGAGGAAACGGTTATTTCGATATCTGCTTCATGTGAGCAAAATCAATTTAGTGAGTTAAAAAGTCCAGTGCTTACTTAACAGATAGTACGCCTTCATAGCCATGTATCAAATTGGAAGAAAAAATTCCTGACACACTTTCTGAACTTGAATTGTAATTTTCTGAACTTTAATTGGAAACTTTGAACTTTAAGTTTAAATTTCTGAATTTAAATTGGAAATTCTGAACTTGAATTGTAGTTTTTTGAATTTAAATTGGAATTTATGAATTTGAATTGTAAATTTATGAACTTGATTTTTAAATTTCTGAATTAAAATTGGAAATTCTGAACTTGAATTGTAATTTTCTGAACTTAAACTGAAAAAGGTGTAGCAATATTTCCTGCTTTAAAGAAAATTTGTGTACCCAATCTTATTACGATGTGGTAATTTTTCTTCGAGTTTTGGCTCCCGAATCATAGAAAATTGCTCAGCCATAAAAGGGGCGGTGACACGCCCTTTTTTTAAATGTGAAGTTTTTCCTATTTATTGTTATAAATCCACTTGGGAAATGAAATACCATTGATATAAAGCTCTTTTTTGCAAAGATATAGCTTATTTTATTTGTCCACGACCCCTTTAAAATGCTCTTATATAAAAGTGGTCGTGGTTCTTAAACAATTTCGTTAATTTTTCTCCGAAGTATTCCTTCTAGTAAAGGTTTAACGGTTTTTGATTTATGATAATTATAATTGTAAAATTGACTTTATTACAACTGGCCGGTGTCACACACATTTTCAGTGGTATTTTGTGTTTTCCAAAATGTTATATATATAAAAAGTGGGCGTGGTTATCAACATATTTCACACATTATCGATACCAATATTTTCGTAATCCCGTGTCGTGTTAATGGACAAACGGACGGGCGGACGGATATGGCTCAATCACATTTTCTTTTCGCTACTGTTAATTTTGATATATGGAAGTCTATATCTAATCGATTCATTTCTACCTGTACAACCAACCGTTATGTTGCCAAAGTTAACATACTCTATGCGCAAAGCAAGCTGAGTATAAAAACTATAAGCAACAATTTTATTATGCCATCGCTAAAGTGAAAATCAATTAATAAAGTAATTATCCTCCTACTGTCAATTTTACTAGCTGAAGATTTATCACATTTGATCCATAAAAGTATATTGACAAGCTTAACATATCATTCAGTTTTATTGAAAGGCATTATAAAACGGTATTAAAAAAACCAATCGGAGAAAACAAAGCAACAGATGAAATGAAAGTGAATGTGCAGTTTAAAGTTTTGCGTTGATGCGGTTTATTCTACTAATTAAGCGCTTAAATTGTGTGCGGTCAGGGCAGAAGCTCGGCAATGGGCGTGCTTGAATCACGCATATATACTTATATGTTGTATGTATGTATATATAGATAATAGTATGCTTTTGAGCATATTTCTGCAAACTACTCGTTACGCCCTATTGTAAATTTTTTCAACTTATTTGTTTGCTACTTAGTTTACAATAAATACAATGCCAAACGATAAAAAGTGTAATAAAAAATAATTATATATTGAAATCACTTTCATTAAATTCATTTAATAGCATGTTTGTGAACAACTTATTTATTTTAATAGCGATAATAATATTGCTGGTGTTTGTAACCTTGAACTAATTAGTGCGTGCTCATCGCAGGGATGTGTCTAAATGACTTAATCAATTCTTATAAATGGAGATATTTATTTACTTAGCTCAGCATGATTTGTCATCAATAAAAACAGGGCTGCAAAGTTGTCATTCGGTTTATTAGTTGAACCCATTACACATTAATTCCAATGGGCATTTGTATCGTAAATAAACTATTAATTAGAAGCAACAATGCTCATTAGTGATTAACAATAAGAATTTATATTTTACAAGTGTCAATATTCATTAAAATTAATCTGCTATTTTGCACCTGCATACTATTATGTACGCCTTCTGACGCGGATGAGAGTTAAGCGAGCTATTTTAAATGTTTAATTAATTTAATATGCTTTACTATCTAAATATAGTATTATAAAGGTATTAAAAAGCAATAATAGGTTATAGCACGAACTAGTTGAAAGTTTTATTGTTTATATCTGTTTTATAAAGCTTTTGCGTAGTGATAGCACGCTTCACCGTCTCATAACTAAAGACTTAAGAAGCGAACTTGGGTGGCAAATTGGTTTCTAAGAAAAGCCCTGAGCAAAATCTAACTATATTGCTTACCTCATGCTTTGAGAACATAATTCTTAGGTTGATTACAGAAGCACAGGGTAAACAGACGGCTTTCATATTTTCATGTTCAACTGTATGGGGTGGTAGTCGAACTGACTTTACTGCCGTCCATAGCAAAAAGCAGTAAAGTCCACTTATTGTCTATAAGGAATTTTTTATGCCAATATAGATCTGTGACACCAATATACTCATTAATATAAAAATTAATTATTAAAATTTCATATTTTAAGATGAAACAAGTTCTAAAATTTGTTTAATGTTTCGAATATCTAAAATCTCGCGTCTAATTTGGTGCTTTGAGTTAAAATTATATACCAGAATCAAACGAAAATGGATTTTGGATGTAATAAGTATGTTGTCTTATCCGTCAGCTAGAGACGTGCGCTGCCGATAAACGCCGCCGTCGCATGTTTTTCATCGTTTTTCGCATGCCGCCGCCGAATGGTAACAATATTGGCAAGGCGGCGGAAACGGCGTTCGCCGCGTTACTATATTTTCTACTGATTTAAGAAGGTTTAGGCTATTTATTGTTCATGTCTAAAATTGCACCGACATGGTCAAAAGGGGTATCAACGAATACGCATCACTGCCAATTATAAGAGTCCAATTGCGAAGTTTAACTCTTTCTACCACTTCAAAAGTTATTTAAAATAAGTAAGGACGGCAGTGTCTTCGGCTGTAAACGTAAGTATTCGATGAAATTTGAAACTTCTGGCCATTAAAATGGTGTATAAAGTTGGAAAAGTTTCTTATCTGAACAATCGGTTGTAGGGGGCATATGCTATATATATCACCGATCTCTTCCATTTTTTCAGACAACAATATGTGAAATATACGAAAGATGTATATTGGGACGATTTTCTGTCATTCCTTGTCAAATTTGGTTTTGAGACAATCTTTTTTCGGCGTTGCGCCACCATCAGTGTCGATTTTCGTTCTGATCTATTGTTGTCGTTTGTCCTGTATTTATAATTCGTAGGTACATGAGCAGGTATTGTCAAAATTGATGCTTGTGTATATTTAGTTATGTGTATGTGCTGTGTGTCCATTCAGAACCGAGGGTGGTTTACTAATCGATTTGTGTGGCTGACTGGGGTAGGTAAAAATCCGTAATTTTAGTCGTTTGACCTTCTTTGTGAGTTTATTGTTTTGGTGTGTAAATTGCTTTGTGTTTATTTGTTGTTGTGTGTTTGTCTGTTGTACCTGTGTGATTACTTTGTTTCTTGTAAACAAATTTTAATGGCTCGAATATTATGTCAGAAATTGTGTTTATCTGTTCGTTTATTATTCTACCGTCGAATGTTTTCTGTTTGTAGATTTCCATGTTTCGAGTACGTTGAAGCGTCGGCCTTTTTCTTGTATGTGAAGTACCCTAACTGTTTTATTAATTCTTGCTGGGGAACACTCATTCTCGACCATATGATTCGCGAAGTTAGACTCGGGTGTAATGTTTGGATTCCTATTTTTTTTCTGTAATCTCTAATATGTTCTCTGAACCTCGTTATTATTGCCGTCCTGTTTATCCTATGTAGCTATGCTGGCATCCGCAGGTGAGCTCGTATACGCCGTGGCTGCTAAACGGATCCTCTGAGTTAGTGTTAGTTCTTAGTTGTCGCCCTAGCTTGTTCGATGTTTTTAATGCTGTATTAATGTTGTATTTTTTAAAGAAGTTTGCCGATTTATATGTTGCTTTTCCAGTATATGTCATAGTCGTCTAGCTATTATTTTCCTTTCCATTATTTCTTTTTGGTTCTCCATTTATCCTTCTGAGCTTATCTACTAGTGCTTTTTTTATAGCCGTTGTTTGTAGCGATATTATGTATGACCTCAAATTCTCTCTTATATGCCTCTTGTGTAAGAGGAGTTCTTTGAAATCTATGTACCAAGTGCCTTAATGCTGCATTTTTATGCTGTTGGGGGTGATTTGAGGTATTGTGTATTATTGTGTCGGTGACCGCTGGCTTTCTATATATGTCATAGTTAAATCTTTTGGCTTCTTTATCAATATTTATCGTGAGGTCTAGATAGTTGATTCCTCCGTCTTTTTCGGTTTCCATTGTAAATTTTATATTTCCGTGCTGCTTGTTGAGGTACTCCAGTACAAGCTCTTCGTTATTAGTAGTTAAAACGCATATTATGTCATCCACGTATCTAGCATAAAATGGCACGCCTAATTTGGACTTCAGCTCCTGTATGTACTTTTCTTCCAGATTTTGCATGAAAACTTCCATAAGAATTGCTGATGTGGGGCTTCAAATTCCAAGACCGCTTGTTTGTCTTTATATTTTATTGTTGAGTTGAAAATAGTTTTGACGTAAAGTGGTTCTTAGCGTATTTGTGATTTGCATACTTTTGGAAATGAAATGTCGTACCAAAAACAAATCAAAGATGCTATAAAAAATGCAACAAATATAGTAGATTCTAACATGGCACATAGATTGTTCCAAATGAACCCTTCGGCTCCTCCACTGATTGCGCTACCAACAATTCACAAGGCGGACACGCCAATGAGGCCCATCATTAATTTTAAATCGGCACCATGTTACAAACTGTCCAAATATTTAAAAACAATATTGAAAGATACTCTGGAGCTAAGGAACGAATATGCAATAGCTAACACAACAGTACTAGTAGAGAGACTGGAGACCGTAGAGCTAACAAAGAACAGCAAATTAGTATCTTTTGACATAAACGATTTATACCCATCAATACCACTATCGGAGACTTTGGACATAGTTAGCTCAACAATAGTTCATAATACAAAAAACAAAGTGAAAAGTATGCAAATCACAAATACGCTAAGAACCACTTTACGTCAAAAATATTTTCAACTCAACAATAAAATATATAGACAAACAAACGGTCTTGGAATGGGAAGCCCCACATCAGCAATTCTTATGGAAGGTTTCATGCAAAATCTTGAAGAAAAGTACATACAGGAGCTGAAGTCCAAATTAGGCGTGTCAGTTTACGCTAGATACGTGGATGACATAATATGCGTTTTAACTACTAAAAACGAAGAGCTTGTACTGGAGTGCCTCAACAAGCAGCACGGAAATATAAAATTTACAATGGAAACCGAAAAAGACGGAGGAATCAACTATCTAGACCTCACGATAAATATTGATAAAGAAGCCAAAAGATTTAACTATGACATATATAGAAAGCCAGCGGTCACCGACACAATAATACACAATACCTCAAATCACCCCCAACAGCATAAAAATGCAGCATTAAGGCACTTGGTACATAGATTTCAAAGAACTCCTCTTACACAAGAGGCATATAAGAGAGAATTTGAGGTCATACATAATATCGCTACAAACAACGGCTATAAAAAAAGCACTAGTAGATAAGCTCAGAAGGATAAATGGAGAACCAAAAAGAAATAATGGAAAGGAAAATAATAGCTAGACGACTATGACATATACTGGAAAAGCAACATATAAATCGGCAAACTTCTTTAAAAAATACAACATTAATACAGCATTAAAAACATCGAACAAGCTAGGGCGACAACTAAGAACTAACACTAACTCAGAGGATCCGTTTAGCAGCCACGGCGTATACGAGCTCACCTGTGGATGCCAGCATAGCTACATAGGACAAACAGGACGGCAATAATAACGAGGTTCAGAGAACATATTAGAGATTATAGAAAAAAAATAGGAATCCAAACATTACACCCGAGTCTAACTTCGCGAATCATATGGTCGAGAATGAATGTTCCCCAGCAAGAATTAATAAAACAGTTAGGGTACTTCACATACAAGAAAAAGGCCGACGCTTCAACGTACTCGAAACATGGAAATCTACAAACAGAAAACATTCGACGGTAGAATAATAAACGAACAGATAAACACAATTTCTGACATAATATTCGAGCCTTTAAAACTTGTTTACAAGAAACAAAGTAATCACACAGGTACAACAGATAAACGCACAACCACAAATAAACACAAAACAATTTACACACCAAAACAATAAACTCACAAAGAAGGTCAAACGACTAAAATTACGGATTTTTACCTACCCCAGTCAGCCACACAAATCGATTAGTAAACCACCCTCGGTTCTGAATGAACCCACAGCACATACACATAACTAAATATACACAAGCATCAATTTTGACAATACCTGCTCATGTACCTACGAACTGAAAATACAGGACAAACGGCAACAACAGATCAGAACGAAAATCGACACTGATTATGGCACAACGCCGAAACTGGTTGTCTCAAAACCAAATTTGACAAGGGATGACGGAAAAGCGTTCCAATATACATCATTTATCGACCCTGTCGGAAAATCAGCAAAACAAGATAAGTCGGTAGAGAAAGCCTTTAAATCGTCAGCATATAGCAGAAAGTTTGAGTGGCCACAAAAGTGTTCGAACGCGCATTTTCTATCACAACTACACAGTTCCGCTAGAGAAGATACGATTTTAGCCAAGAAAGAAAAACTGAGTGGAAGTCTACACCGGCCAGTTTTGAGATCAATAATGAATGGCTGATTTTGTCAAATGCTTTGGAAAAAACAGTATATACTGCATCGACTTGAAGGCGACTGTTAAAAGCTGATAGGCAATATTCAGAGAAAATCGACAGGTTCGCCACAATAGATCTGCCAGACACAAAACCGTGCTGATTCTCTATGATTAGACGCCTAACGGCAAAATACATTTTCTCTTTGACAATATACTCAAAGAGTTTAGAAATGGTAGACAACTTGGCATTGGGCCTATAGTTAGCAACATAGTTTTTGTTACCGTGTTTGAAAATAGGGGTGACGAGGGTCATCTTCCATGCATCTAAAAACTCGCCGCACTCGAGAAATTTGTTAAAAATTAGCAGGAGTGGGATGGCCAAAGCCAAACAGTTTTTAAAAAGATAAGACGATAAGCCGGCAATATCTGTCTGGGTGGACAATTTTATATTTTGAATCCCATTAACAATATCGTCTAGCGACAGAGTCAGTGCGCCGAAGTTAATAGGACTATCTCCCAATGAGGGGAAGACCGTTGGGGGATCAGACTGTGCCACGAAGTTGGCGCGGAAGAAGTCTGCGAATAAATTAGCCGCCGCAAAATGTACAAAAGCTCGCTCCTTATTGTAAAAGACTGATGAAGGAATAGACGAGTAAAGTTTTTTAGCTTTAACATAGCTCCACAAAGCCTTGGGGTTTACTTTGATGTCAGATTCATAGTTGCTAACAAAAGACCTGTGGAGCCTCTTGCCTAGCGCTTTGAATTTATTGGAGTAAAGAAGGTATTTACGTTTATGATCCATCAATTTGGTAGATTTGAACTTTTTAAAATATTTATTCATCAGAGTCTTTAGTCGCTTTAGTTTCTTAGTATACCATGGAATTTTACAACAACTCTTTTTCATCCGCAGAATATTATTAATACAGATTCGATTTACGGTATTTTTAAAAACATTAAAACCCTCGTAAAGATCATAACCCAGAAAAATAGCTTCCCAATCAATCACGGAGACCTCCTGAAAAATTAGATCAAAATTGCCGCGTCTAAAAGAAAAACCAGTAGACTCATTATCGGCAGTGATGCTGTCGAAAATGTAAAACTCTATGGCAAGCGCAAGGGTATTTGGTGTATACCAGGGCTAGATTGTGGATCCAGACATTCAGCCACCATGCAGTTAATATTATCACCAATGAAGACAAGATCTAACATTCTAGATAACTGATTGGATAAGCTATTTATCTGGGATAGATTGAAATTTAAGAAATTATCAATACACCTCGGAGGTACTGGAAACCTTCGTAGGAATTAGGTTTGAACTATTGTTGACACATGACCATACAATATTAGGCAAATTAAAGTCACCTAAAATACAGAAGTGATCATCAACATGATTGCGTACTATGCCAATAATGTTATCAACATGTGATTTATAGAGATGATCCGGACTTGCAGGAGGAATGTAGGATGCGCAGATAAAGATTTTAGATGTGCCCTAAACAGAGACACAGAGCTGATCAAATAGTGAATTCTTATCGCTGAAATTCACTAACGATGAGCGGAAACGACGGCGCACAGCGATCAGAACACCACCACCAGGTGAGAGACCAGTTTTAGAGTAGTCCCGGTCTTTCCGATACACATTGTATAGGTTGCATTCGAAAAATTCACCGTCATAAAAGTCAGACTTGAGCCAAGTTTCGACGATAACGAAAATATCGTAATCAGAATGTGAGCTCATGTTAAAAAGCATGCTAAATTTTGCTCTCACGCCAGAAACATTATGAAAATAAATATTTAGGTGCGTGGAACCGCTAAGACTACGTCTTCGGCACTATTTCTGTTTGTTTTTTTTTGAGTGAAACGGCTTAACCGTCACTTTAGAGGGCCATAGATCGTTATTAAGGAACTTACTGTAGTATTTAGATAGAACTCGTACTTTGAAAGCAGCTCTGACCAAAGTGTTGACATCGACATCTCTCTTAACTAACTTAAAGCAACCAATATTATCAGCATCGGTAAGAACATGTTCAGAGACGTATTTAATAATATGCTCTTCTGTGACAGAGGGCTTAAAAGAGGATATGTGAATCCATTAGAATTTGACAAAAACATCCAACTCAGCATTATTATTGTTCCCCCTCATAACTGCATGTGACTTCTCCCTTGCAGATTTACCCGCATTTATTGGTTGTGCAAGCGCAGCGGTAGACTCATTAGGCGCAATAGGATAGATAACAGCGCCAGCAGCAGCAGCGAAACAAATATTTGACGTTGTATGGAATTATGCACAATAGGAAGGGCGTATGCGGAGGACCTGTCGGTTCATATATCTAAGTTATTTAGTATCGTGTGTAACGCTGCCATGCCTAGAAATAGTGAAAATTGATATCATAGCCATTTGAAGTGGTCACAACGCCAATTGGCATTTTAGCTACACAGTACTTACTTAGCCCAAAGAAAAGCTCTGTAAAATGCTATAAAAAAGTGAAAGATAGTGTGATTCAGAGAACTAGTGTACTCGTATAGTACTGATATTGCTCCTTGGGGATTGGCTTACAAAATGGTGATAGCTAAAATAGAAGGGCAGAAATCAGAGCAGTCTACATACCCGATGCTTATAAGAATACTGGACTTATAAAGCGAGAAACTCGAAGGTATCGAAATCCTGTGAATAACAGAACAGGAGGTATTGGATGAAACATACAGAGTTTCAGATAATAAGTCCACAGAACGGGACGGGGCATCAAATAAAGCCTCTCTCAATGTCTCCCTTTTGCTGGGTCCCTGGGCACAGCGGCATTGAAGTGAATGAACTTGCAGACGAGATGGCTAGGAAAGGACGATTTGGACATGAGTGGGGTGAACAGCTCCCTCCGGCTACCGCTGATTTATTTCCTGGGAAGAATCGAGGAATATGAGAGCAGGGCAACGGGCTTGCTATGGACCAAACGGTTTGACTGTGAAGTCTCAAGGTTCTTGTGTATGATTGGATAGAAAAGGCACAAGCTTCTTTTTTAAACTGATCAAATCCGCGGTGAGGATACTTAAGGGTGTTATCACAGACCATTGTGTTTTCGCACCAATGCTCCGACGGTGGCGAATGCCAATAAGCCCCTCTGCAGAAGCTGTCGGGATGAGGAGGTAGAAGAGTCGATCTACCACTTTCTCTGCCGGTGTCCGGCTTCAAAGAAGAAGGCTCAGATTTCTGGGCACACGGTTCTTCGACAGTCTGGGAGAGGTTGGGAAGGTGGATGTCTCGCTTCTTCTTGGGTCCATCAGGGAAAGCAAGTTTTTCGTTGAGGACCACTAGGAGGTATTTGCGTTAATCGAATGTGCCGCCACCCTGCACTTACTGAGGGAACTCTCAATGGACAAAAATGTCTCCCAGTGGTAGTGTGGGTAATACACACGCACGCCTTCTCAACCTAACCTAACCAAATATAGCGCTTAAACCAGCAATAAGTTGTAGAACATCAGTTTTTGCGCCTGTCTCTTGAAAGGCATCTTCACCCGCTCATGGAGATATCAAACATTGGCACAAAATGCAGAAAACGCTATGATCCTAACGGTGAGCTAATGTTTCGAAGTGAGCGAATACAAACAACTGATAGGTTAACTAGAGTTTAACCCTGTCAGATCGGCTAAGTTTAAGCTTCAGTTAAAGTAAAGTAAAAAACTGCAGACTAAGTGTAAGCGTAGTTTAAGTGCCAAATTGAGCTGAACTTGTAGTGCAAAACTGAGCCTTAATTACTTACTTAATTGGCGCTTAACTGCTTAAACGGTTATGGCCGTCCAACAAGGTGCGCCAGTCGCTCCTTATCTCTGCAAATCGGCGCCAATTGGTCACGCCAAGGGAGTTTAAATCGTTTTCCACCTGGTCCTTCTAACATAGTGGGGGCAGCCCTCTACCTCTGCTTCCATAGGCGGGTTCCGATAGAAACACTTTCTTGGCCGGACCGTCATCTTTCATTCGCATAAAATGGCCTAGCTAGCGCAGCCGCTGCGTTTTAATTGGCTGGACTAGTCAACAGGAGCCTTACATATT
This sequence comes from Eurosta solidaginis, assembly GCF_040869045.1. Taxonomy (NCBI): domain Eukaryota; kingdom Metazoa; phylum Arthropoda; class Insecta; order Diptera; family Tephritidae; genus Eurosta; species Eurosta solidaginis. The sequence continues at coordinate 224,898,468 of NC_090320.1, forward strand.
CAACAAGACTGAGCCTTAGGCCCGTTTTTTCAGTATTTGGTTAAACTAAGCTTAATCCAAGCTTTCTTAAACTCTAGCCAAATTTAAACTCCAGTTTAACTACTGTGCAGTTTTTCAATCACGGTTTAAGGCCGCCCTTGGGGTAGGTTTTTTTGTGCGGCAACATTGGTTTTTTATTATCCAGATAATTTGTAAATACGACAAAAGCTGGATTATGTTTACCCAACAAACATTTAAAAGATATTTCTCCAGCGAATTATATATCTAGTTCCGGAGGTGATATCCAACATCATTATCTAGTTATTCGTCAACCAGACAGTTCTCAAGCTGATATCCAATTACATTCTCCAATCACTATCCAACCTTTTGAGCAATTTTGTAAAATTTATAGTTCTCGAGTTGATCGCCAACGACATTAGCATTTTCAAATTATTATCCAATCTTTGAGAGATTTTGAGAAATATACAGTTCTGAAATGAAGATTCAACACGTTTCTCCACTTGATGTCCTATATTGGATATCGAGTTGAAGTGAAGTTGAAAAAATCTCAATGGGGGTACCACCAAAGCCAACAGCTTTTTATTGTGAGCTATAAACACCTGATTGATAGCAGTAAAGAAGCGTTATTAATAAAAAATTATTTATATTTGTTTCATTTTAACTAAAATACTGTATTATTGGAATCATACATTTGACTCAAGTTAGAGAACCACAATTTGGAAACCATCATTTTTATACTCAGCTGAGCAGAGCTCACAGAGTATATTAACTTTGTTCGCATTACGGTAATCCGTAACGGATTAAACTAATCGAGATAGATATAGACTTCTATATATTAAAATGATCTGGGCGAAAAAAGAAATTCATTTAGCCATGTCCGTACGTCCGTCCGTAAACACGATAACTTGAGTAAATTTTGAGGTATCTTGATAAAGTTTGGTATGTAGGTTCCTGGGCACCCATCTCAGATCGTTATTTAAAATGAACGAAATCGGAGCATAACCACGCCCACTTTTTCGATGTCGAAAATTTCGAAAAACCGAAAAAGTGATAATTCATTACCACAGACGGCTAAAGCGATGAAACTTGGTAGGTGTGTTGACATTATGACACAGAATAGAAAATTAGTAAAATTTTGGACAACAGGCGTGGCACCGGTCACTTTTAAAAGAAGGTAATTTCAAAGTTTGGCAAGCTGTAATTTGGCAGTCGTTGAAGATATCATGATGAAATTTGGCAGAAATGTTACTTATATTACTATACGTGTGCCAAAAAAAAAAAAAAAAGCAAAATCGGATTATGAACACGCCCACTTTAAAAAAAAAATTTTTTTTAAAGTCAAATTTTAACAAAAAATTGAATATCTTTACAGAATATAGGTAAATTATTTCAAAATTCAACTCCAGTAATGATATGGTGCAACAAAATACAAAACTAAAAGAAAATTTAAAAATGGGCGTGGCTCCGAACTTTTTCATTTTATTCGTCTAGAATACTTTTAATGCCATAAATCGAACACAAATTTACCAATCCTTTTGAAATTTGGTGGGGACATAGACCTTACTTCGCTAACTATTTTCTGTGAAAATGGGCGAAATCGGTTGAAGCCACGCCCATTTTTTATACACAGTCGTCCGTCTGTCCTCCCGCTCGGCCGTTAACACGATAACTTGAGGAAAAATCGACATATCTTTACCAAACTTAGTTCACGTACATATCGGAACTCACTTTATCTTGGTATAAAAAATGGCCGAAATCTGACTACGACCACAATTACGAAAAATGAAAAAAATGCCATAATTCTATACCAAATATGAAAAGATATGAAACATGGTAATTTGATTGTTTTATTGACGCAAAATATAACTTTAGAAAAAACTTTGTAAAATGGGTGTGAGACCTACCATATTAAGTAGAATAAAATGACAAAAGTTCTGCAGGGCGAAATCAAACGCCCTTGGAATCTTGGCGGGAATAATGTTCCTGGTATTACATATATAAATAAATTAGCGGTACCCCACAGATGATGTTCTGGGTCACCCTGGTCCACATTTTGGTCGATATCTCGAAAACGCCTTCACATATACAACTAAGGGCCACTCCCTTTTGAAACCCTCATTAATACCTTTCATTTGATACCCATATTGCACAAACACACTCTAGTGTCACCTCAGGTCCACCTTTATGGCGATATCCTGAAATGGCGTCCACCTATAGAACTATGGCCCACTCCCTTTTAAAATACTCTTTAATACCTTCCATTTGAAACTCATGTCATGCAAACACATTCCAGGGTTACCCTAGGTTAATTTTGCTAAATGGTGATTATTTTGTCTCCAAAGCTCTCAGCTGAGTATGTAATGTTCGGTTACACCCGAACTTAGCCTTCCTTACTTATTTCAACATAAGTAATAGCATTTTTTGCTCTATAAAATATCGTCTTTTTTAATGAGTATGCTATGGTTCCCAAGTTGAGCCACTGTTTCGAAACAACTCTTGAGTTTTAGAAAGTATGCCTAGTTATCAACATCAGCTCTAATGCTACATAAGCCCAAATACTTGTTGGGTATATTAGATGTCATTCCGAACGAACGCAATTAAGTGATGGGTTAACTAGAGTTTAACCCTGCCAGATCGGCTCAGCTTATACTTCAGTTAAAGAAGGCTAACAAACTGCAGAGTAAGCTTAAGCGTAGTTTAACTGACAAATTGAGTTGAACTTGTGCTGAAAAACCGGGCCTTATACTGCCAAATATTTCGCTTAACTGACTGCAGCGCCTCGGCACAAATAACGCATAACCGATTACAACATCATCAAAACTATGGCAATCCACATATTTGCGATGCCCTGAATGAGATGCCCAACAATTTTAATTATTTGTTGTTACATATGTTTTATACATTGTTACTACATATTTTCACTACAGTTGGTCTCTCAGCGCGATAAAGCCTTCAGCCATAAAAACAGAATAAATAAAAAGCGCTTAAGTTGGCACAGCGGCCTTACCTCTTCCCTGCGCAACTTACATCGCAACAGTTGCATATGCAGTAGCAATTGTTGCAGCTACCTTTTCGTTGTGATTGCTTAGAGACAATTTTAGACTTCTCTCCTCTTTTCTATATGCAACAGCAACTCCTACAGCAAAATAAATAAATATGAATAAGTAAATAATAATAGATGCGAAGCGGTCACAATGTTGTTAAGGAAAATAGATGATGAAGGCTGGAACAGAAGGACGGCTGTAGTTGGCGCGCAGTGTCTAAGGCTGATGTTGCCTGCTTGCTTTGTTTTTTTTCTGGCATGTAGCGGACATTTGGCAGATCATAATCCGCACAGCTGTGGTAACATTTTAGCTATTAGCCATGGTAATAACCGCAATTTTAGTTGCTACCGCTGTATGAGCAAATAGAAAATGCGAGCTGATGTTAAGTGCCTATTACAATTTTATATTTAATTTTTTTTTTGTTATTGCTCTGAGTTCCTGCTCTGAAGGACATCTTGATGCAGTTGTAGCTTTGCATGCATGTCTTTTTTGTTGTTGTTGTTTTTAACATAAACTATAATGTAGCGCGCCCAAAAGCAGTACAATAACGCCACACATTTTTTTAGTTAAAATAATTTTTTTCTGTCTTCAATTTATTGCTTTTGTGTACTTTTTTCACTTAAATGGGCCAGGGTGCCGCGTGCATGCATTTTTTATTTAGTCGAAATTTTAAGTCTAGGTGGTACTTTGGAGTATAACAGCTTTTTACTAATATTTTCTTTAGTTTTATTTTATTATTTATCTTTTAATTTTTAGTTTAGTTTCGAAAAGTCATTTCGAGGCGCTACAACGGTAGTAACAACGATCGCAAATGGGTGCACAAATGTGCAAATTTAGCACGCTCGCACTTACGTGGCGGTGTCGTAGGCAATGTGGTGGATATTGGCTACCGTAGCTAAGTTTATGTTTACAGTGTTCTATTTTTTGCCATTCTATATATAAAGTAATAAAAAAGGAATGCAATAGGTTAGGTATGGTTGAACTGGACGGTCCATGAGGACCTCACATAGACTGAATGAGCCCGTAGTGTTACCAGAAGCTTTTCTAACGACCCAACTCAAAAACCCTATCAAAAACCAGAACACATGTTATAAAATAACTCTGTCCTCTTGGCAAACACCAGAAGCTTTCTAGGACTTAAGCCAATTGCTGCTTCTAGATCTGAAAGCTCAATCACTCCAAATAGCTGGAGTCTTAGCCTGGCAAGCGCAGGGTACGAACGCAAAATGTGCTCGATCGTTTCTTCCTCCAACCCGCACTTCTTACATCTATGCACTATGCTATCACTGACCAGGCCTAATTTAAAGGCATGTGACGCCAGAAGGCAGTGTTCAGTCAGAATACCCGGCATGAGTCTACAGTCCTCTCTTTTTAATGATAGAAGCAACTTCGTTAGTCTAAGATTGTAAGACCTTCGCATAATCTTCGAGCCTTTACAGCCCTGCCCTTGAACCCACGTTGTTATTATTGTTATTGTTGTTGTTGTTCTAGCGATAAGGACACTCCGCGCAGGCCTTGGGGAGTGTTATCGATGTTCATGGTCCTTTGCCGGATGCAGATCCGGGTTTGGAGAAGCTATATATTGCGCTGCCAACCTGAAAGGGTTTCGCTACACAACCCCTTGAATCTGGTATTTTAGTCGCCTCTTACGACAGGCATACCTACCGCGGGAATATTCTGAGCCCCTAACCCGCAGGGCGACTCGAATCCACGTCTTTCCCGCTTGGTCGATAGTGTGCATCTCTCGCCTTCTCTTAAAATCGCCCAATCTAATTGGGACGTCTACAGAGCAAGCTTCAACTGATGCGCCCTTTTTAGGAATGCAATAAGTTTCAACAAGTTGTTTGACTTAGCAACGTAACTGTGTAGTAGGCGCATATTTTTCATTAACTGAGAGAAAAACTGAAGCTACGTTTTAAGAGCTAAGTTTTGTTCTAGCCGGATACGCTAAGAGGATGTGTGGCGTAAGGTCAACGTTTACAACGTCAATTGAGCTTATAACCGCTTCAAATAGTCACAAAGTCAATGAAGTCATACATAACGACACACCCAGCGGGTTAGTGGGCTTAGAATATATCCGCGGCAGGTATGCCTATCGTAGGAGGCAACTAAAATACCAAATTGATTCAAGAGGTTGTGTAGCGCAACCCTTTCAAGGAGTTGCTAACTCAATTTATAGCTCATCCAACCCAATTGTTAACCTCACCTACCCATGGAGAATCCTGTTCCATCTTTCGCGATTGACTTCATTGGACGAGTTTAATATAACCAAATCAACGTTGCAAAAGCTGGCTGAATATTATATTAAAATCATGTGAGGTAATCTCATCTCACGGCGGCTCCTTTCCAGATGATACTGTTTACTGTTAAACTTGTTTCTAAAGAATTTTATTTTACTTTTCCTTTGCGTTGAACCCAGCACTTTGGTGCGGTAGACGAGCATTTTACCGCAACACTACGACAACCGCCCAACGTCGCCCAAAGAAGAAAGTACAAATCGACCAATATTCTATCACAACCTTACAGTTTCAATAGAGGGCGTTTGTAAGTACACGCTATGATACATGCTTCGTTAAATCTGCAAACTTCACGACTATCGTAAGTACATTTGGTTTGTGGCTTTGGCGAGCTCCAATTGACTCTCCATAATACCGAAGTACCATTTTGGAGCCAAAACTCGCGAACATCACAACCGAAATTAACTTGAAATTAATGATAAATATTTAGAAGATAATGGGGAAATCTTTATAAATTTCTTTGGGTTTAAATCGTATCTTATTTGGTGTAAGCGCTACCATTTATTGTAAAACGCGTTAAGCTACTGCTAAGAGGTACGACCCGCAGGAAGCCACCACCATCCATGTGACATCTAAGAAAAATCTGTGCCGAAAAGACGAATTAATTAAACACTATGTGGCCTCAATAATTTAATGGCTCATCTCTACAAACCTTTGCCAAAATCAATGCTACCATTTCTGCACACAGATCTCGAAAATGATTGGTTAGGGGACTTAGAATATAGCCGCGGCTGGTATGTCTATCATAAGAGGCGACTTAAATACGCAAACAATTCATGTTGCTGTGTAGCGCAACCCTTACAAGGGGTTGCCAGCGCAATTTATAGCTTCTCCAACCCAATTTTCAACCCCACCTAACCATGGCACATCCTGTTTCTCAAGCAGCCGAGGCTCTGGTTTCTCATGGAAGTAGGGGGTGTGAGGCATGATACCCTAGAAGGTTCAATATGGTTATATTTAATCGTTCTCGAGATGGTTGGGCTTGTAGCTTAGTGGTGATTGTTACCAGAACGCATCAGATGTATATCCGGCAAAGGACCATCAACACCGATAACACTCCCCAAAACCTTCCGGGAGTATTTTTGTGACTACATCAACAGCAGCAACAAGATTGATACACTATTCCACCCTTGCTTTGAGACTTCATTATCATTGGGATTGTTCCAAGCAACTTGATTACCCTATCGGTGCATTCTTTTTCTTCAAGTGATCAGCCAGGGTAATCGCATAGATTTTTCACTTATTGTGTGTATAAGAAACATCAACAGCATTTTTTATATAGCACTTTTTCCAATACTGGAATTACGTGAACTATAAACTTCTTTCATCTAAATTTTTCGCTCAATTCCGTAACACTGTACCACGAAGGCAGTGGCACTAACGGTGATGACGGTAGCAGTTACTCGTTAGAAGACCGTGTTTATGAATATGCGCCAATGAGACTATACGCCTGCGCGCCCGCTATGGCAGATCAATTTTCTTTCAATAACATAACTGAGCGACAACGCGCGCGGGCGCCACACCCAAAAAATGTAAACGCCATGAAAAATGTTAAGATGTGCCCCAGCTAAAACTGATCGACTGGCCATGTGGCTGTTGTTAGCCATTGGCGAATACTTTTAATGGTGAGCGAGGGATGAAGTGGCGAGGCGACGAAGGTGTAGCAGTGGTAGCGATGGCTGCTGCTAGTTGTGGTTGATTACAAAAATTAGAAGCGAGCAACAACAACAAAAAATTGTATTATATAATATTGTATCAAATGCATATAAATCTATATCTTATAGCCATATATATCTGTATGTGTGTGCGTGTATTTTTTTGTTATAAAAAAAATGTAAATAAAATATGCTACAACATTTAAAATACTCTGCATTTTTTGCTGTCCACTGCCAACTGAAAATGAAATGCACGACGGGCCAGCAACGCCCCACATCCATTAAACTGCAATGCAAAAATATTTAGGTATGTAGGATTTGTATATAATATAACAATGTTTCTTCGATTCTTTACGCAATCGCTACAAATTTAATCAAGCAGTTGCTAATACAACAAAAAAAATTTGCAAGACTTAATAACGACAAATAAAAAACTTTGAAAAAAAATGCATTCAAATGCTTTGCATTTGCCCCAATTCGCTGCCTGCCCACCCACCAGCCCGCCAGCTGTGAGCCATCCATTGCGCGCTCACATTCAAACCACACAAAAATCAAACCAAACCGTTAATGAAACAATTACCCACTCACTGACTGACTGAATGGCTGGCTAGCTACGCGAATTATGCATACCCGAAGGACATCACGCGCAGCTCATTGATCCGCGAAATATCCACCACATGCAAGCATTTCCGTCAACTACCTACTTTCGTAGCTCAAACTAAGGCTCTGCCATCCCTTCTTTGATTTCTCGTTGGCACATCTTGCGCTTTATTGCACAGCAAAGATTTCTTGCTTCCATTTAACTATTATTTTGTGTAATGTGATTAGTTTTTATACTCAAATGTGTAATGTGTTTTCAATGTAAGTCAGGGCTACCCTTGGTTCGAAGGGTGCACAGAGACAGCCCGTAGCCGCTATGGTAAAACAAGCTTCTGTCCACCGAGTACAAATCAAACCTTCCATCCTCGTCAAGTGAGATGAGTCTTGCAGAAATGAGCGGTACCACTGTGGTAAGGTGCGTGAGCCGTGCTGGCTTCAATGAGCTCAAGGCCAAGATATGCAAGGGGTTTTTTAGCGCAACACTTTCAAGCGGCTTACAGCCTAGTTTATAGCTTCTGCAACCCAATTTTCAACATCACTTTACTGTACTGAATCCTATGTGGGGGGTTTGGAAGACCATAAAGGGTCAATGTGTTCATATCAAATCGTTCTCGAAATCGTCGTGCTACTACCTTCATGGTGTTGTTTTCCGGAGTGTATCGAATCAATATCCGGCAAAGGACCATCAGCATCGATAAAGCACCACAAAACCTCCAGGTTGTCGCCCTGAAGAAAAAGAATAAGAAGCTCAAAGCCATAATTGAAAAAATCTCTGAATTCAAGACGGCCGTCATTTGAATTTAAGAAAAGGTCGGAGCACAGACCTTTTTCTGTGGCGAAAACTCGGAAGTCGACAAAATCTCAACTTATTCGGTAAGCATTCGTAAAATCCGAAATTGTCGCATCACATTCAGTTCGACAAACCACATAACCGAAGAGATAAAAATAGATTGTTGTGAGCGACTATAAAATGAGACCTGCAGATCTATTGTGTCCTCATTCTGTTCACAGCAATTCGCATAAGCCGAGCTCCCTGAGGAAGTCCAGGCTGGTGCTCCTATATGAAGAGTGTATGCGCTGCAAGGATCCTTGTGTTCTACTCGCGATGACATAGCATTCGAGAAAAAAGTATTCTGCAGTCTCGGCCACTCCTTCGCATAATCGACAGAGGCTATTAGAACATATGCCTGGTTGTGCATTTGGCTCGTCAATCTGCAGGAACCTATGAGTATGCCTGTTAAAGCTCCCGGGTTGGACAGAGTAAATAAGGTGTATTTTCCTTCCCGTTACTCAAAGTAAAGCAATTAGTAAATAAGATTTTACTGATCATCTTCAAAACGTATCTCCCAATTTTTCTCACTCTTACCCTTTATAATTTTCTTATCTCTCCGTCTTCTTTTTTACAGGTATCATCGCAGCTCTTTGAGAAACTGGAAGAGCAGGATGCAAAAATTTGTTTGGTGGAGGGCAGTGTTACGAATATTAGCAAACCTAAGGGGTGCTGCTATCTCTAAGCCGATGTTAAGCAGTGACGCGAGTTCACATCAATAATTCAATCATTATGTATCTACATAAACGAAACAATAATTGCGTCTACACATATATACCATGTATGCATACCAGCAGCTAAGAGTCAATGCACAAACACATGCATATATCTTATCTGCGTTGTCACAAGAGAGGGCAATAATTTGTGCAAGTATTACTCAAATGAGAAATTATACATCTGTAGTTGTAGCTGAGAAATTTATAACTAAGCAAAATTCTGGAAGCGCCTAGAAGATGCCACGAAGAAATCACAGAGTATAAAAGCATCAGCGGTAGAGGCGCTATGGGCAAGTTTCGATTCAGACGCTATCTAGCGAGCAATAGCAGTATTATTTTGGATAGTAGAGTTTCATTTGAGCTATCAATCAGTTTGGTTATTAAGCAAGCTATTCGTTGCAAGGTTTGAGCGTTATTGTGAAGTACTTTAATAAAGGCCATTTTGCATTATTTCATATTGGAGTTATTTATTCAACAGTTTAGTGATTCGAACCTAGCAGAGGATTGGAAATAAGAGGATTTGCAAGTAAATTCGTTACAATATATAGATTACGGCTCTATACCGCTTTGTGTTGTATCTTCCTATCACAGTCCCCTGCCATCTTCTACTTATTGGTGCACCATATAAGAGTATTATTCTGGTGGACGGCTTCTATTCTGGAAGTGGAAGCTCTATTCTACAACGCTTTACAAACTTATAGGCTCCCTGAAGTCATCTTCGGGAAGTTAGATGAGTGGAATTTGTTCTTTAAATCTCTGCTCCAAACAATGTTCACGGGTATGCACCTGAGCTCTAGCTACACCTCCATTTCCGCGGTTGAGCATATGCGCATAGCTATAATAGGTACAATATCAGTCTTGTTAGGGGTGACGGGACCCCCCTTTGCAGACATCTTTTTTTGGACTTAATATATTAAATACATTGGGCATCGAAGTGATAACTATTCACTGGACGGATTCTCTGAACTACGTGGTGGGCGTTATTGCCGAGCCCAGAGCCTTACAAGCTCCGTTTTTTGTACTATCGTGGAGGTTTAGTTTTCCGAATGTAACTCCTAGGCCATGCCGTCGTTTAATTCGACAACATAGTGTTGATGTTGTGACAAGGCATAGTATTTTACATAGCGATTCAACCAACCAAAGACTTCCTATTTGTTCCCTGTTTTTATACTCAGTTGAGCAGAGCTCACAGAGTATATTAACTTTGATTGGATACCGGTTGGTTGTGCAGGTATAAAGGAATCGAGATAGATATAGACTTCCATATATCAAAATCATCAGGATCGAAAAAAATTTGATTGAGCCATGTCCGTCCGTCCGTCCGCCGTTAACACGATAACTTGAGTAAATTTTGAGGTATCTTGATGAAATTTGGTATGTAGATTCCTGAGCATACATCTCAGATCGTTTTTTAAAATGAATGATATCGCACTATAACCACGCCCACTTTTTCGATATCGAAAATTTCGAAAAATTGAAAAAGTGCGATAATTCATTACCAAAGATGGCTAAAGCGATGAAACTTGGTAGGTGAGTTGAACTTATGATGCACAATAGAAAACTAGTAAAATTTTGGACAATGGGCGTGGCACCGCCCACTTTGAAAAGAGGGTAATTTAAAATTTTGCAAGCTGTAATTTGGCAGTCGTTCAAGATATAATGATGAAATTGGCAGGAACATTACTCCTGTTACTGTATGTATGCCTAATAAAAATTAGCAAAATCGGAGAACGACCACGCCCACTTTTAAAACAAAAATTTTTTTAAAGTCAAATTTTAAAAAAAAATTTTATATCTTTACAGTATATAAGTAAATTATGTCAACATTCAACTGCAGTAATGATATGTTGCAACAAAATACAAATATAAAAGAAAATTTCAAAATGGGCGTGGCTCCGCCCTTTTTCATTTAATTTGTCTAGGATACTTTTAATGCCATAAGTCGAACAAAAATTTACCAATCCTTGTTAAATTTGTTAGGGGCTTAGATTCTAGGTCGATAACTTATTTCTGTGAAAAAGGGCGAAATCGGTTGAGGCCACGCCCAGTTTTTATACACAGTCGACCGTCTGTCCTTCCGCTCGGCCGTTAACACGATAACTTGAGCAAAAATCGATATATCTTTACTAAACTCAGTTCACGTACTTATCTCAATTCACTTTGTATTGGTATAAGAAATGGCCGAAATCCGACTACGACCACGCCACTTTTTCGATATCGAAAATTACGAAAAATTAAAAAAATGCCATAATTCTATACCAAATACGAAAAAAGGGATGAAATATCGTAATTGGATTGGTTTATTGACGCAAAATATAACTTTAGAAAAAAAGTTTGTAAAATGGATGTGACACTACCATATTAAGTAGAAGAAAATGAAAAGATCTGCAGGACGAAATAAAAAACCCTTGAAATTTTGGCAGAAATGCTGTTCGTGGTATTACATTTATTAATAAATTAGCGGTATCCAACAGATGACGTACTGGATCACCCTGGTACACATTTTGTTCGATATCTGGTAAACGCCTTCACATATACAACTACCACCACTCCCTTATAAAACTCTCATTAATACCTTTAATTTGATCATACAAACACATTCTAGAGTCACCCCTGGTCCACCTTTATGGCGATATCTCGAAAAGCCGTCCACCTATAGAACTAAGGTCCACTCCCATTTAAAAATAATCATTAACACCTTTCATTTGACACCCATATCGTACACACAAATTCTAGAGTCACCCCTGGTCCACCTTTATGGCGATATCTCGAAAAGGCATCCACCTGTAGAACTAAGCCCCACGCCCTTTTAAAATACTCATTAGCACCTTTCGTTTGATACCAATATTGTACAAACGCATTCTAGAGTCACCCCTGGTCCGTCTTTATGGAGATATCTCGAAAAGGCGTCCACCTATAGAACTAGGGCCCACTCCCTTTTAAAATACCCATTAACCCCTTTCATTTGATACCCATATCGTACAAACAAATTCTAGAGTCACCACTGCTCCACCTTTATGGCGATATATCGAAACGGCGTCCACCTATGGAACTAAGGGTCACTCCCTTTTAAAATACACATTAACACCTTTCATTTCATACCCATATAGTACAAACCAATTCTAAAGTCAATCCTGATCCACCTTTATGGCAATACCTCGAAAAGGCGTCCACCTAAAGAACTAAGCCAACGCCTTTTAAAATACTCATTAGCACCTTTCGTTTGATACCAATATTGTACAAACAAATTCTAGAGTCAGCCCTGGTCAACCTTTATGGCAATATCTCGAAAAGGCCACCACCTATAGAACTATGGCCCGCTCCCTCATAAAATACTCTTTAATACCTTTCGTTTGATACACATGTCACACAAACACATTCCAGGGTTACCCTCGGTTCATTTTCCTACATAATTATTTTCCCTTATCTTGTCACCATAGCTGTGAACTGAGTATGTAATGTTCGGTTACACCCGAACTATACCTTCCTTACTTGTTCTGTTACACTTTTTGTTGCGCATTTCATGATCGTGTCGCGCGCGACTCTTTTGTTTTATGGCTGTTGATGGTCTTTAAGTTTTTTTTTTTTTTTGTCGTTAGTTGCTGCCATTTCAGTCACTTGAACTTTCCCGAAGACGTGTGCTCTCAATCGGAATATTTTACGGCACAATTTCCTAAGAAACATCATTACGCTTGCAGCTAAGCGATAAATATAGAAACGGTATGAAGCAATGAAATGTAACTGTTACGGATTCGGTTGCGGTTGTGGTGATGGAAATGTTGTATATGCATATAAAAATATTACGGGCATTACTCCGGCATATTCAGATTAAAAATTTACAGAAGATTTGCAGAATCTCGTCACTAACAGGTATGGAATGTCATGAATCAAGCGTTTCCCTATATAAGAATGAAGCTACTTTCACAATATGAGTATGAGAGTTGCAACATCTTAGCCCACGCCAATCGAACAGACGAGCGAAATGAATATCTTCTAATCCTTGTTATTTACTATAAAACAATTATTGACCCCACAATCACTCACAATTATTCTAACAACCAATGTCAGGTTGAGAAGGAAACAGGTATTTGGTCCTACAGGAGATAAATATTGTTTCTAAAATGCTGCAAAGTTTAATGAAGGAAGGGGAGCGAATTGATTCGCCGTGCCCCCGAAATAAGGCCATTTTGTGGCACTTAGATAAACGCACTCCTTTGTACACTGCATCGCAATGACTGTTTGCGGTGGAGTATCTGATTGCTAAATATACTTTTCCGAGATAGAAAGAAATAACTGTATATTTATTCGGCCGTTAGGGCCCCTAAAAAATCTGATGTATGATTACATTTACAGATCTCTAGGAAGCATTTAGGTAGGTCTGCAATGCCAGGATGCGCTTTGCTCCCCTTCCTCCACAAAACTTATGAGAGACTTCTGAATGTGTACATTAGAAGAAGACAACCCTCTTCGCCATTGCTACAAAAATACATAAAAGGATTTCCTTCGAGTGCTTCACTAATCGAGCTCGATTCCTATTCCTGGAGCCACTCCTAACAACAACAACTGTTCCATAAAGGTTTGGAGACTCAAGCATGACATGGTCACCGTCAGGGGCATCCTCACAGGAAGTAGCTTTCCAGCATTCTGTTGATTATTCCATTCCCGTTAACTTACGACAAATGGATTATAAGACAAGACAAGAATGGGATGATATCTTTATTCTAGATACTAAGCCCACGACCATGTTGCCGGTTACGATCTTGCCTATTTGGGCAGTAATATCTACTCAAAAATTTTTCTGTTTTCTTAAGACTGCCAACCAAACTATGTCGTGGAGCAACTCCTAACGAGAGCTATTTTAAAAATTTTTAAATATAGCTACAAGACAACGGACCCGTCAGGGGCACCCTGCTAGAAAGAACTTTTCCAGCATTCTGATGTCCATCCCATATCTGAAATCTTAGATTATACTACAAGACAAGAATAGGATGATGTCTCTACCACAGTAGACTCTATTCGTGGATGGATCCTTACTTATGTGGGCAGTGGAATCTATTCGAAAGATCATTACTTCTCATTAAGGATGCCAACTATTTTCAACGCTCGTCAGATAAAAATAATTGTCATAAAAGCCATTAATGTGACAACGTTGAACTTTCTAAGTTATCCAACCCTTCCTTACGTGAGGAGCTTGGGGTCGCCGACCTCGCGTGCTTAATAAGTAAAATTCGCACTGGTAAGTAAATTTTATAATCTTCCCCTTTGAAAAGATTGCGCTGCACAACCCCTTGAATCCCTATTGATCCTCCTCTTTCTGCATGCAAATACGGGTTCTTGTTTTTACTCAACAATTAAGCTTATGTCACATTGGCTCTAAAACTTGCAATTAAGATGCAAATATAAGCTTGTTCTCGCTTTAATTAGAACTGATCCGATTTTTAATAGGAATTAAAACGAATCTCTTCTGTGGAATCCGTAGAGATCGGGAGGATCTAGGTTCTGCCGAAATCGAGGCTATTTTAAACGGACAAAATGGGTCGACTTTTCCCATATATAAATTAGCTGGCCTAAGTGAGGATTGCTGTAGGGCAACCACTATAGCCTAACGTTAGCTAACAAAATAAAGGCCAATATTTCTGACATAAAAATGTGTCTGGATAGTTATGGATGACATTAAATGTGTGACATAAGGTAACGTTAATTGACCTTATGGCCACTCTAAATGACCAAAAAGCCAATTGAAGCTCTGAATGTTAAGTTTCAAATGGGTACAAAGTAAACGATATTGACATTATGGCCTTGCTATATTTCTCAAATTTTCTCAAGCAAAATACAACGTAATTTTTTTTGTTCTTATAATAAAAGGTCATAAGGTCAATTGATATTATGATCGTTGACCTTATGTCACCCCACCGATAACATCGTTTCTACATTAACAGTATTAAATAATAAACAGCTATGATATTTGCTTCAAACCAAATAACTACGCTGTGTGTTCCATATGCTGATCCGGCTTTCAATAAACCCTCAGGTGGGATAACAAATGGCCAACGGCCAGAAGGACAAATGGAATTTTGACCACTTTAAGTGGGCACAAGATGAATGGGTCTTATGACCACTTCAAATGAGGTCATAATGTCAATTGGCGTTAAGACCGTTGACCTTATGTCTCCCTTCAGATTTTCATGCGACATTCTAGAAAATATTTAATTTTGAGAAATTGGTTATTAACTAGATTGTTATAATCGGGAAGTAAATGCATCTGTGACATTGCTCCAAAGTATTTACGTTCTCCTGAAAATGAGCCAAATATTAGTTTTTGTAGAACAGTGTTAGTAATCGCTTAAATTTAAGAAGGTACGGCTACTTGCTTGCAAAAAACCTTTTAAGCAAGCGCAAGTGTTAAGCCTTATTGTATAACATCAAGTGATTTTCCAAAAAAAATTAGGCTAAAGTAGATCATGTTATAATATCAATTGCCGCCAGTATTCACGCTTTATTGCACCAAATTGCATTAAGAAAATTATCAGAGCTTCCAAGGAAGCGTGAACTAAATTTTCAAGCTCTACAGCAGCAATCAACCAACTTACTTATACACTTCTAAAATTTTGAAGTAATTTCTGCCAGGAAACGAAAATTGCATACTTCCCTCAGTTGAGTACTTTTCAAAGTAAATTATAGCTTAGAGAATTGCAGAAGCGCTAAAATCCTAAAAAACAACAAGAACTTAGAAGAAGCAGTTAGACAAAATAAAATAGAAATAAAAATAGCAAAATAAACCGCTAATGCCACATTCAAACTGTATGCTGCATCCAGCACAATCGATAACCGCTGTCATAACCAAGATTCATCGAAGAAGGTTTGAGTAGCAGTGCGCATGCGCGCCCCATCACATTCCCCAACTGAAACAACAACAAGCAACTTAGTAAAGCGCAGCAAGCACCAATCGACTGGTCGACATGTGATGAGTTTAGTACGTTGGCATCTATGATATGTAGTTTGCTTGTAGCTCTGTAGGACTGTTGCAACAGTAGCGCCGTGGGCGCTGATTCTTTGTTGATTTTCTTCTTTTTTTTCAATTTTGTTTTTTGTTGCAGCACAGCTTATGCTACGATCAACGCCGCCACTGATGCTGCAAAATTATGGCTCATACGATGGCGCAAGTCAGTAGAATCAGCGTGCGCGGCACGAGCAATTGCTGCTGCTAAGTTGGGAACTTTGTGGCAATGTGTAGTGGACAAACAAATTCAAATACATTGGAATGGTAGTATTGGGCAGTAGGCAAATTTTATAGGTATTTGCGGGCAGTTTGTGGGCAATGTGATGATCTTGTTATTTTCCTTGTATGTATGTTGCCGTAGAGCTAGCGTTGCCATTTTGAAGTATTTTTACGTACCGGAATTATTATGATATTGTAACGAATTTTGGGGATTTTCTGATAATTATGCAGCTTCTACTTACGTTCGAATCGCTGAAATGTCGAACAAATAACTCCAATATTCAGTGTTGCAAAATGGTCTTTATATAGACTAGTTTGGGAGTAGTACTTCACAATTATACTTCACAACTAATATTGTTTAAATTAAACTGATTAGTTATTCCTCAGCTTGCGCTGCTTTTATACTCTCTATTGCCTCGTTTGCATAGTTCTCCTAAGGTCTAAACATTTCACGAACATGGAAAAGTTGTATCGCATACTCTTTAATTTAGCTATATGCGTGTGTATGTGTGAGTAACAACTTCTTCTCCTAGCTGATGTCTGCATATGTGTACGTGAGATAATTTCTTTGCTTTAATCTGCTGACTATATGGGTGGAATATTTTTTAATAATATTTGTAAAATTAATTTTATCACAAGTGGGCGGTGCCACGCCCATTTTAAATTTTTTTTTTTTCAAATTTTAATCAAGAATCTCAATATCAGTCCACATGTCAAATTTGAACATTCTAGGTGTATTATTTACATTTAAATAATCAGGTTTTTTGTGTTTTCCAAAATGATATATATATAAAAGGTGGACGTGGTTATCTTCCGATTTCGCTCATTTTCAACACCAATCTATCCTGGGTCCAGCTCAGCTCGCGTGCCAAATTTGGTGAAGATATCTCAATCTATATATTAATACGCTAACAAAATTTCCATACAAACAATTGACAGGCGGTGTCGCCTAGTTAGCATACGTAAAATCATATAAAAGTGATATTAATCGATTCGTATAAATCAGCCGCAGTGCATAGGCCTATTTTTGTTAACAAATATTACTCTATTTGTCTATAATTAATCGAAAAAGATTTTTGTAAATCCAACAATCTCTCCAAATTTGGATATTTATTTTCTTGCTCAAAAGGGCGCCATCTTTGGACAAATTATGTAAGTGCTCTAAGCCACAAATCTACATAAGCGTGAAAGTTTAAAACATGGTTTCCCACTGTTGCAACTTACCTATAATACCAAAATCTCTCAAAACCTCTACCAAAATCCTAAAAAAATGTTCCAAAATAATTTATAGGGTACCAAAAATCTTAAATGGAATTAATTTTTGACAGGCCCATTTTTTGTGGCAAATAAACACATAAGTTTTTATTTAACAGATTCTTTGTTTTTTATTTTAGGTGTTTTCAAAAAAACATGAAATCACAAATAATGAGTTAACTTTTGTTGAAACTAACTAATTTATTTATAACAATTAATGGCAAATTTGCTCGAAAATGTTGTTGCATTTGCAGATTTAATCCTCATTTTAGATAAAGGTCGTCTTATACTGAACAAAAAAGAAAAAGTTACAAAAATACAACATTACCTTTTATGCTAATTACTTACTTACTTACTTACTTAATTGGCGCTTAACCGTCTAAACGGTTATGGCCGTCCAACAAGGCGCGCCAGTCGCTCCTTCGCTCCGCCAACCGGCGCCAATTGGTCACACTAAGGGAGTTTAAATCGTCCTTAAATGGTCCTTCCAACGGAGTGGGGGCCGCCCTCTACCTCTGCTTCCATAGGCGGGTTCCGATAGGAACACTTTCTTGGCCGGAGCATCATCTTTCATTCGCATAACATGGCCTAGCCAGCGCAGCCGCTGCGTTTTAATTCGCTGCACTATGTTGATGTCTGCGTATAGCTCGTACAGCTCATCATTAAATCTTCTTCGGTACTCGCCATCGCCAACGCGTAGAGGTCCATAAACCTTTCGAAGAACTTTTCTCTCGAACACTCCCAAAGCGGCTTCATCTGCTGTTGTCATGGTCCATGCTTCTGCCCCATATAGCAGGACGGGTACGATAAGTGACTTGTAGAGTATGATTTTCGTTCGCCGAGAGAGGACTTTACTTTTCAATTGCCTACCTAGTCCAAAGTAGCATTTATTGGCAAGATTGATTCTTCGCTGGATTTCAGTGCTGATGTTGTTGCTAGTGTTGATGCTGGTTCCCAAATAAACGAAGTCTTTTACTATTTCGAAATTATGGCTGCCAACAGTAGCGTGGTTGCCAAGGCGCATATGCGCTGACTCTTTGCTCGATGACAGCAGGCACTTCGTTTTGCCCTCATTCACCATCAAACCCATCTTTACCGCTTCTTTTTCCAGCTTGGAGTAAGCAGAACTAACAGCGCGGGTGTTTAGGCCGATGATATCAATGTCATCAGCATATGCCAGTAATTGCACGCTTTTATAGTATATTGTTCCAGTGCGGTTAAGTTCTGCAGCTAGTATAATTTTCTCCAGCATCAAATTAAAGAAATCGCACGATAGGGGGTCACCCTGTCTGAAACCTCGTTTAGTTTCGAACGGCTCGGAGAGGTCCTTCCCAATTCTGACTGAGCTGATGGTATTGCTCAACGTCATTTTGCACAGCCGTATAAGTTTTGGGGGGAAACCAAATTCAGACATAGCGGCATATAGGCAGCTCCTTTTCGTGCTGTCGAAGGCGGCTTTAAAGTCGACGAAGAGGTGATGTGTGTCGATTCTCTTTTCACGGGTTTTTTCCAAGATTTGGCGCATTGTGAAAATCTGGTCGATGGTAGATTTACCAGGTCTGAAGCCGCACTGATAAGGTCCAATCAGCCGGTTCACGGTGGGCTTCAATCTTTCGCACAATACACTTGAAAGGACCTTATATACGATATTAAGAAGGCTGATTCCACGATAGTTGGTGCATTTTGCAGTATCCCCCTTCTTGTGGACTGGGCAAAGAACACTTAGATTCCAACCGTCGGGCATGCTTTCGTCCGCCCATATTTTGCTAAGAAGCTGCTGCATGCGCCTTACCAACTCCTCGCCGCCGAACTTGAATAGCTCCGCAGGCAATCCATCAGCGCCCATGGCCTTGTTGTTTCTCAATCTGGTTATTGCTATTCTAACTTCGTCGTAATCGGGCGGGGGGACATATATTCCATCATCATCGATTGCGGGATCGGGTTCTTCATCTCTGCGCGGTGAATTGCTGCCTCCATTTAGGAGAGCAGAGAAGTGTTCCCTCCATAATCTAAGCACTCTCTGGACATCAGTTACAAGGTCGCCGTTTTCGTTCCTACAGGAGTTTGCCCCGGTCTTAAAACCTTCCGTCTGTCGCCGTATTTTTTGGTAGAATTTTCGGGCGTTATTTCTGGTGGCTAGCAGCTCAAGCTCCTCGTACCCACGCCTTTCTGCTTCTGCTTTTTTCTTCCTGAAAAGGCGTCTCGCTTCCCTTTTCAACTCACGATAGCGTTCACACACTCCTCTTGTCGCGCTCGCTTTTAACGTAGCCCTGTAGGCAGCGTCTTTTCTTTCGGTTGCAACGCGGCATTCTTCATCATACCAGTTGTTTTTTCGTGGCCGCCGGTAACCAATTTTTTCCTCGGCGGCAGTACGAAGTGCTTTGGAGATATGCTCCCACTGCCCCTGTATTCCTTCAGGATGAGTTGTGCCCTCAGAGAGCAGGTGTGAGAGTCGAGTTGCGAAATCATTGGCAGTCTATTGTGATTGAAGCTTTTCGACGTCTAGCTTTCCTTGTGTTTTTTGTTCCTTGTTTTTAGCCGCGTTGAGGCGGGTGCGTATTTTGGCTGCAACGAGATAATGGTCCGAATCGATGTTAGGTCCTCGGATCGTGCGCACATCTAAAACACTGGAGGCATGCCGTCCGCCTATCACAACGTGATCGATCTGATTGCGAGTATTTCGATCAGGAAACAGCCATGTAGCTTGATGTATCTTTTTATGCATGAACCTCGTGCTTGATATGACCATGTTTCGAGCACCGGCAAAGTCAATCAGCCTCAGTCCGTTAGGAGACGTTTCATTGTGTAGGCTGATCTTTCCGACTGTAGGGCCAAAAACACCTTCTTTGCCCACCCTGGCGTTAAAGTCGCCAAGCACGACTTTTATATCATGACGGGGGCAGCGCTCGTATGTGCGTTCTAATTGTTCATAAAAAAGTGTCTTTCACCTCATCGTCTTTCTCCTCTGTCGGCGCATGGGCGCAGATGAATGATATATTAAAAAATTTTGCTTTTATTCGGATAGCGGCGAGACGCTCGTCCACAGGCGTGAACGCCAGCACTTGGCGACAAAGTCTCTCTCCCACCACGAATCCGACGCCGAAACTGCGCTTATTCGCATGGCCACTCCAATATATGTCACAATTTTTGATCTTCTTTCTTCCTTGCTTCGTCCAACGCATTTCTTGGATGGCGGTGATGCCAGATTTTGCTTTGACGAGGACATCAACCAGCCGGGCATCTGCACCAATCCCATTCAGGGAGCGGACGTTCCAGGTGCATGCCCTCAATTCATTGTCCTTCAAACGTTTGCCATGGTCGTCATCAATAGATAGTGTATTTATCCGAGGCTTGTTGTTATATTTCATTGGAGTATGGTTTTACGTGGCGGGTTCCAAGCCCAGCGCACAACCCGCTCAGCGGGGGTGAAAATATTACTTGGCACGTTTATATAGCGAGCCGCTTGCTCCAAGACAGACGCCCGCTTGCAGCCGCACCTAGAGGTGTACAGACGCTGCCGATGAAATCTCCCCCGGCTAGCCCTTAAACCGATTATGTCAGAGTGGCCTAGCCTATGCTAATTACGAAACAAAAAACGTCCCAAGAACTTTTCTAATTTTAGGTCAGAGCGGCAACCGGCATCATAGCGGCCGTCTTGCATAGGCAGTATATTACCCATTATATTTATTATTAGGCTAACTTTGTTGGATTAAATATCCATTAATCGGATGCTTAGATCCCAAAACCCTAATTGGTTTATGTCGCTTAAAGTTATGAAATCAATTTTATTTTAGTAAATATGATTGCGTAAATAATTTCAATGTTTTTGTTTGTTTTTCCTTTCTTCCTGATTTATTCTGCTCTGTTATATCTTAGTATTATATTGTTCACAAAACGATATTTTATGGTAGATATGGTCATATATATTCATGAAATGGAGTGTTTACAAATTTAATACAAATTAATTACATACATAGATCTCAATGGGATCCCAACATTAAATATTCGAATATTAGAATCTTCATATTTCCACAATGATCACATTAAAACCCGGAAAAAAGTATAAGTGCACTTATTGCGTTTTTATATGGAACTGTTTGTTCACTTCACTTAATTTTTCGCAATTTAAGTACTTTATTATTTTTTTTCTTTAATTAAACATTTTTTTAGTAAACTCTGCCTTCTTTCATAGGTTTTTCCACACCTCTCGGAAGGTCCCCGTTGGCGCGCTACCGAAGTTAGTTTTGGGAGCTCGGTTCCTCAGTAGGCCTATATCACCCATAGTGTCATAATTCAAAAAACACGAACTTTTAGTTAAAAATTAAGAAATTTGCTAAAGGAATTTAGCCTATTTCACGCCACCCGTTTAAGTTGGTATAAATACATATCTAATATATAAGTGTGACACAAAACAAAAATTTCGAGTAAAATAGAGGATACCTTCATAAAAAATAAAATAAAATTATAAAAAAATTATGTAATGAGCCCTCACTAGGGTAGGCACCTTGTCGTTGGTGTGAGGGCTTAGCCGAACTCCATAGCGCCCGACTATGAGGCGGAGCTGTTTAGGACTGACATCTACGCCGTTTCGCCTCATACGAGGGCGGCGGGATGTCGGTGACCAAGAACTGCCAACCCCCTAATCCAGGGTGTTATGCGGACCGTGCCTATTGGACGATTTGTAGCCAGGGGATAAATTCGGCTGTATTCGAACGGAGCCTTCCCGATACCGGGCCACCTCGGGAAGTATTAATGGCCTTACCACAGTAAGGGGCGCTGCTGTGGCGGACGGTTCTTTCCCCGTATATAATACTAGACCGCTGAGCCCGCTTTGTCGGGCAGGTGGTCGTACGACCAAGATGAACGACTCATTACCTGACTGTAATAAGGACGATGTAAAGAGGAGGACTGAGTCGCAATCAAAGGACGACAAATACGAATTAAGCGATGCGTCGGACTCGGGGAGCAAGAGTAGTGCTGATTCAATGAACTCCGTGTTGGATAAGCACACAAATGAAAACGGAGTAGAAGAGTGGAGAAGGGTACGGAGTAGAGGAAGTAAAAGAGCTCTCTCGCAGTACCGTACAGCACTAAGAATTGTACAACGCTTGGGAGCAGTGGTCGACCCAACAGAAGTGGAGATCGAGCGCTTGGAATGGGCTCATGAAGCGGTAGAATTAGGCGAAGGCCGTTCAAAAGGTTTGCTGCGAGAAACCCTCGGTTCTGCAATCTGTACGAGGAGGAAGAAGCGCCGAATGGCAGAATGAAGAGGCAACGTTCGGCGGAAGGCGACAAGCCTGCTTTCAAGAGGCAGAAAGGACCCAGTCCTAGAGCCGCGAGGCAGGGCAGTCGCATAGACAAGACAAGTAGGCCCAAAGCTGTAAGACAGGTGGGCTCCAATAACGAGGTAGCAACTACTTCGAAAGCTGCGATTCAGAGGGAAGTTCCAATTAAGGAAGTAGGAGATAAGCCAAAGGGAGATAACGCTAAGACTCCGGCTTTCTCTGAGGCGCTAAAGGGAGTTAACGCTAAGACTCCGGCTTTCTCGGAGGTGCCAAAGGGAGATAACACTAAGACTCCTGCTTTTCCCGAGAAGATGAGTGATGTGTCGAAGCAGTCACTGACTGTGGCGCTGGTTGATCGTAGCAGTCCTTTCGGACAAATGACTACTGAAAGGTGGAGATCTGTGGAAAGGGAGCTTATTAGCTTAATGCTTAAGATGATGCGGGAACAACCAAGTAAGCCCCTTCCAATCTTTGATTCGGGGGGATGGTATAATGGTGGGAAGATGATAGCGTGCGACAACATCGCGAGCTTGCGGTGGCTGGAGGAAGTGGTTCCAAACCTCCAAAGGCAAGGCACGAACGCATGGTTTGAGGTGGTGGATAAAGCGCAAATCCCCACGGTACCAAAAGTTAAGGTATGGATACCATGCGTGATGAAGTCGGAGGATACACTGCGACTTCTGCAGGATCAGAATCCGAACATACCGACACAGGATTGGAAGATACTTACTGTATCTCGGCCTACCGAGGATGGTCAGTTCTACATCTTCCAAATAAACAAGCAGGCGGAGGATATTTTGTACACGCAGATTGGTAAAATGTCCTTTGGCACTGGCAAAATTTACATGCGACTCAAGAAAAGAAGTCCCGAAGGTAAAAACTCTAATACGCTAGAGGTGGACGAAGTCGAAAAGGACCTCAAAAGCCTAAGGGAAAAAAGACAGGTGGAGATCCCCGACGTCACCACGAACGTGCTAGAAGAGGACCAGCCGCTAAATAGTGCTGTGACTCGCACAGAATAACACCCTGCACAACAGTATCGAGAGGCTGAAGGGGACCTCGAATACTCTAAACCAAAAGGGCAAGGGGAGGACTACGATGTCAAGACGAAGGTGCTGGAGGGGGACAAACAGCCCAATGGTGCTGCGAGTCCTACAGATAAACCTCCAACACAGTAAAGTGGCGTCGAGCGAACTCCTCCTAACCCTTGAGGAGGGTTCGTTTGACGTGGCGCTGATCCAGGAGCCGTGGCTCTCATCGGGAGGAAAGGTTTCTGGACTAAGCGCGCGCGGGCTTAGCGTTTACTACGCGCAAACGGAAGGACGGGTGCGGTAATGGTAAGGAAACAGCTGCATTCATATATGCTGCCTAATCACACCACTGAGGATCTCGTAGCAGTGGCCGTTGAGCAAAAGAATAAGCAGTAATTTATCCTGGCGTCCTGCTACATGGCCCATGCTGCGGAGGTCCCATCGATGGAGTGCAAAAGGCTAGTACAGGAGGAAGGGCGCAAAGGGCGGTTGGTCATAGGCGCAGATGCAAATGCGCACCACAATGCGTGGGGAAGAGCAGATACGAACGAGAGAGGCGAATCTCTGTTTTGTTACATCCTGCAAACCAATTTGCAGATAGCCAACAGGGGAAATGTCCCTACATACATTGGTCCAACATCCAGCAATGTTCTGGATATTACATTGAGCCCCGAGCGTGATATATCAAGGTATGATTGGATGGTTCTTGATAGACCATCCTTCTGCGACCATGCGTATATCAGCTTCAACATCCCCCTAAAGAGGGTAGAGAAGGGAGGAACCTTTAGAAACCCTAGGTCAACGAACTGGATTAAATTCCAGGAACATGTAGAAACAAAACTGGGACAACCCAAAGAGGTTGCTAATGTAGAGGAACTGGAGGAGTCGAATGAATTCCTAACAAGTACGCTTATGATTGCGTATAACAAAGCTTGCCCTCTAAGAAGATTCAGAGGAAAAGCAAAGCCGCCATGGTGGAGCAATGAGCTGAATATTCTAAGAAGACAGGTAAAAGAAATGTTTAAGCTCGCAAAGACCGCGGAAAGCGAAGCGTGTCGGAACGAGTACAGGGATCTACTGAGGATCTACAAGCGTGAAATTACCAGGGGGAAGAGAAACTTATGGAAAAGTTTCTGTACGGACATAGAGTGCTCCAGCGAAACAGCACGGTTGAAAAAAGTCCTAGCAAAGGGAAACATAGCGCAGGGACTAATAAAGAAAGAGAACGGGGAATGGTCACGTAATAGTGAGGAATACCTTGAGGTGTTTCTCGATACACATTTCCCATCGGGAGACGGTTTAGAGGAGCCAGCAAACATCACTCACACTTCGATCACGGAGCTAGTAGTGCCGGGCTTGGTGACCGATACCAAGATCGAGTGGGCAGTGAAGAAGTTTTCTAAGTTTAAATCGCCGGGCCCAGATGGTATATTCCCGGCCATGCTACAAGTCTCAAGTAGGGCGGTCGTGGAATGGCTTAAAATAATATTCGATGGGTGTATAGGACTGAATTATGTACCGCACTCTTGGAGAACTGCTCGTGTAGCTTTTCTACCAAAGGCGGGGAAGATCGGTCACGTGTATCCCAAAGACTATAGACCCATTAGCTTAACATCATTTCTGCTCAAAACTTTTGAGAGGCTGATAGATGTGTACATAAAGTCCAACGTGGATGAAAAGCTGCTCTCCACAACACAGCATGCGTACACCAAAGGCAAGTCGGTAGACACCGCATTGGTAATAAGCATAGAGAAATCCCTGGAATATAAGGAGTATGCTCTAGGAGTCTTCTTGGACATTGCCGGGGCTTTCAATAATGTTGCAAAATGGGCAATTATGGATGGTATTAATTACATTAAAGTACATCCTGCCTTAATCAGATGGATCGGCTGCATGTTAAATTGCAGAAAGATTACATCACAATGGAGATTGTACAAGGCCACGAAATCAGTGGACAGGGGCACGCCGCAGGGAGGGGTGCTATCACCTCTGCTGTGGGCGCTGGTCATCAACCAACTGCTCCGGCAAATAGATGAGGGACCCGTAAAACTTACGGCTTACGCAGATGACGTTGCAATTGTCATAAGTGGAAAGTGCCTTCCAACGATTAGTTCT
This sequence comes from Eurosta solidaginis, assembly GCF_040869045.1. Lineage (NCBI taxonomy): Eukaryota > Metazoa > Arthropoda > Insecta > Diptera > Tephritidae > Eurosta > Eurosta solidaginis. The sequence goes on from NC_090320.1 coordinate 224,924,513, forward strand.
TTGATGGATTGGGCGCTTCGCGATATTCATACTTGGGCATCTAATGTCGGGTTGAAAGTCAATGCGGAGAAGACGGATATGGTCTTGTTTACAAAGAGGTGCAAGGTCCCAAATTGGACCAGGCCTAAGTTAGGAGGGGTGACCTTACAGGAGAAACCTTGCACAAAATATTTAGGAATCATCCTAGACAGTAAGCTGTCATGGAAGCTCAACATGGAGGAGAGGGTCAAGAAGGCCTCAACGGCACTCTATGCATATAAAAGTATGCTGGGGTGTACATGGGGCGTATCGCCTTCTCTTTCTCATTGGGTTTATACAGCGATTGTAGGCCCTATTCTATACTATGGAGTTCTTGTTTGGTGGAAAGTCACACAAAAAACAACATACCTCAAAAAATTGGAGGGGGTATGCAGACTATCGATGCTTAGCATTACGGGAGCCCTGAAAACAACCCCGATGGCTGAACTGTATGCCATTTTGCACATCCCACCTGTAGACCTGGTAGCAAAGAACAAAGCGTTAACGACCGCAACCAGGCTCGGTGCTTCGGGGCAGCTTGAGCGCCGACCATATGGCCATAGTAGTATAGCGTCATCAATCACAAGACGAACAGACTTGATTCCCTATCTGCGCTTCGAGGGAGATCTTAAGGCCACAATAGAGGTGGACGGTTGGCGCAAGGGTGCGCAAATGGCGGACGAGGCGATATGTACACATGTATCGTCGATGGTTGCAAAGTAGTGGAAGGAGTAGGGTCTGCGGTATACTGCGCTGATCCGGAAATAAGCAGATCCTACAGGCTGCCGGATTACTGTAGCGTTTTCCAAGCGGAAATATTAGCCGTAACCAAAGCAGTAGAAACCCTGGAAGAGAATAACTTAAGCTGCAACCGTGTTAACTTTTATATTGACAGTCAAGCAGCAATTAAGGCAATAATCTCGCATAGCACAGCATCTAAATGCGTGTTAGAGTGTAAGCAGTCTCTGGAGAGAATCGGGACAGGGAGAAGCATTCATCTATATTGGGTCCCAGGGCATATGGGAATAGATGGGAATGAAAAAGCGGATGAACTAGCTAAAAAGGGCGCATCCCTTGAAGCTTGCTCTGTAGATGTCCCAATTAGATTGGGCGAGATTAAGCGAAGTCGAAGGTGCACATGATCGACCAAGCGGGAAAGGCGTGGGTTCAAGCGCGGGGCTGTAAAGTGTCGAAGATTATGTGTAGGTCTTACAACCTTAGACTAACACAGTTGCTCCTCTCATTTAAAAGAGAGGACTGTAGACTCATGACGGGTATTCTGACTGGACACTGCCTTCTGGCGTCACATGCCTTTAAACTAGGCTTGGTCAGTGATAGCAGATGTAGGAAGTGCGGGTTGGAGGAGGACACGATCGAGCACGTTCTGTGCTCTTGCCCTGCACTTGCCAGGCTAAGACTCCAGCTATTAGGAGTGATACAGCTGTCAGATCTAGAAGCAGCAAGTCGCTTAAGTCCTAGGAAGCTTCTAGTATTTGCCAAGAGGACGGAGTTATTTTATAACATAGGTCCTGGTTTTTGATAGGGTTTTTCAGTTTGGTCGTTAAAGCAAACTTCTGGTAACACTACGGACTCAATTAGTCTATTTGAGGTCCTCATGGATCGGCCAGTTCAACCTACCTATGTAATGAGAAACATACATAATTACATAATTTTTATATTTTTGTTTAAGGAGCTCCATACCAAAACGTTATAATTACATGTGAAAAGTTTGTAGAAAATTTAAGAAAATACAATCAAAAAGTACAAATTCAAAATTTTAAAGAAAAATGTAAGTAAGTTAGAGCAGTTTGCTATATTTCCAACACTTGATGCATAGACTGAGTTGAAAAAAATACACGTTGGTCGAATTTCGACCACAGGCGATACTAGTATTTACTTAATTTAAGAACATTGGTCTCATTAACAGAATATTTGTTCATATTGCAACGAAGAATTTTGGGAAATCCTGGTTATTGTACACCTTCTGCAAACGTTCAAATCGCTAAATTATCGAATAAATGTATAATTTAGTATTGCAAACTGACTTTTATTAAGATTACTTTGAGAGCAGTACTTCACAATTATACTTCACAACCAATAGCGTGTTTAACCCAAAACAGATTAGTCATGCCTCAGCTTGCGCTGCTTTTATACTCTCGGTTTCCTCGTTCACCCATTTCTCCTACGGTCTAGTAATTTCGCGAACTTCATGCTTGGTTACCACCCATATATATGTATATTTTATAGTTTGTAGCCATATGCGTGTGTATACTACTTCGGCTGATGATTACGTGTGTTTGTGAGTATCTCTTCGTTGGCTTGTATGTATGTGTGTAAATGATGATTGATTTGTTTAGAGTGGCAGCTTGCTTTATTGTTTTTGTGCCTTTATTTACATAGTATCAGCTTAGTGATGCTAATATTCGCCACAATATTTTAAACCCAGCCGTTCTCCTTTCGAGAAAATTGTTGTCAGTTCAAGAACAAAGTTGTTGTTTTGAGAACAGGTCGTTTGTTTTTCAAGAACAAAAAAGTAAGTACATGAAAAGCTTGAATTGAGTCCGATGGTGCTGGATTTTAGAACGGCGTTTTTCTCTGAGTGTACAAGACATCAATAAAAGAGATTTTTTTCAATTCACGGATTTATTAACACAACAAGCCAGTAGGAAAAGGTTTAACTAATTAATAAAGTGCTTGTAACGCTACTAGACCTGTTCGTTTGCAATCAGGAATCGACAGAGATGTTTTCAACCCAATAAGCGAAGGTAGAAGACTATCTCTTAAATTTTATAAATGTAAGGCGCTATAACCTCCGAAGAGATTTTAGGCCACCCTTCTCTTAAAATTTACGTTGCGCTCCTTTTAATTTTTCCTGCAAATTGGCGGGGTGGGACCTATTTGTTTCATGCAGAATCCGAACGGCATCTGCAAGACAGATGAGCTTTCACTGGGAAGCTTTCCATGGGAGAAATACATTCGGAGTGCTTGCCAAACACTGCCGGGGCCGACCCTGCTTAGAAAACTTTCTTCTAATAGAAAAAAACTTGTTTCTAAAATTTTGATGTTGCTTTGCCCGGGGCGTGAACCCAGGATCCTCGGTGTGTTAAGTGGTCGACGCTACCACCACCCCACGGTGGCCGCCGACCGACGAGTTATTGATATTTTATCTACAAGTTATCGGCTTGTTATCGAAAATTTATTGATTTGGTACCGAAAAGTAATCGATTTGTTATCAGTGTGTTTCTAATTTGTTGTGATCCTGCTATCGATTTTCGTCGAAAAGTCACTGATTTATTATAGAAAAATTATCGATTTGTTATCAATAGTTACCGATTTTATATCAAAGAGTTATTGATTTCTGCCTGGAGTACTACGAGTTTTTTGTCATTGGTATGCTATGAAACGGATACCAAAAAAATTCAATATTAAATCTGACACATTTGTAACCCGTCGATTACAAACCGATAAGAAATAAGTAATAAGTTGATGACTTGGCAATGACAAGCCGATAACTCGAAGGCTATGTTATAGAAAAGAAGCCGAAAAAGGCTCTTCTTAAAAACGCCCGAAACTATTTTTTTCTGGTGAAGTTTCGCCTGTTGTAGTTAATTAAAAAATATAAGTTTTCTGGACGTAAACCTGGGGTAGGACATGAATACAGAAGTGACAAATGTTTTTAACAGCTTTTTCCGAACAAAATATATCTACCGACTGCGCATACTTGGGTGAGAATGGCAGCACTGGTTAGCCCAACTGAAGAATGTGGCGTGCAGACCAATTGTGGAGCGTTTCCGCTTCAACTAGAGTTGCATGCTTGATGCATATGCATTTGAGGTGCACACTTATGTGAGTGCCTGTGTATGCACTTACTTACAAACATATTCACACACAATCAGCCAATCAATTGAGTAACCGCATCAATTGACCAACATTTTTTGAATATGAATAGTGAGCTGCAACTTTAGTATCAAAATTGTTGTTATTTGTATTGTTTTTTTTTTTTTTTTGCTTAAGTTTTTATTGGATATTCCTCTAGAGCGAATGTTGTACTAGCTCTGGCTGTTATTGGCATGACGCGCGCGCGTGCCTGCTGCTCTGCAGCATCATCATTCAACACCGCTGGTAATATTGGGGTTTATGTTGCCGCTGTCAGATTGTCAGTTCGTCTTTTTTATCGCGAAACTAATTCAGCGACTTCCTTTAGCTAGCGCAAAGCAGCTGCTATTCTTCTTCTTCCAGCTTTAGCGATGACTCTAGTGCAAAGCGGCTGCTTCTAACCCTGCAAATTTTTGTGCTTTTAGACTACAATTCATCGTAATCAATGGTTTTTGTTTTGGTTTTTTTTTTTTAATTGTTGTTGCTGTATTGGTGTGTTGGCTGGTCTGCACTCGTCGCTGGGTCGTTATGTTGCTAAGGGCAACACGAGAGTAGGTTGGCGAAATGGGCCACTGATTGTTTCTTCGCATTTGCGGCAAATGTGCGCGCAGCACCATCACCAATGGGGTTATATAGCAATAAACAAAGTCGTCTCTAAGTATAACAACACTAATAACGATAACAACGACTAGTCGTATGTATGTATATAACTGTAAATGCTGTAAATATCGGCAGCTGCAACTTGGTCCAAAGCTATTTTTGCTACATCTAATCACAGGCGAAATGTATTGCTAAGTTTTGGGTTATTGTTTTATTTTTGTGTAATATACCCAGTTGTGCCTAGAATAATAAACTTTTGCGATTCAATTTATAGAATATTTACACTTTTAGCTGTGTTGCTCGGAATGATCCCTTTACTGAAACGCATAAATCTAGTTGACTAAGGATAGTCATATCTGAGTAATATTCTTTAGAGGCATACCCACTGGAAGCCGACGTCACAGACATCGTTAACCAGGATAAAACATCATGGGCTATAAAATCATTCGAACCCTACAAATCGGCGGCACCGGACGGTGTGATACCGTAAAAATCTTCTCAAGATGCCTACAAGATGGTTATGTACCCGAAGCCTGGAGAAATGTACGAGTAGTTTTCAATCCGAGAGCAGGAAAACTTAACCACTCGGAAGCCAAGGACTATAGACTAATAAGCCTCTCCTCCTTTATCCTTAAAACACTGGAGAGACTTATCGATCTACATATTAGAAGCAATGCTAATCTCTGCAGGATGGGTGCACCTCAGCACGCATACCGAACAGGCAAATCAGTTGAAAGTGCCCTCAGTCAGTGTCATCGAGAACTCACTGAATTGCGAGGAATATACGTTAGCAGCTTTCATCGTCATTGAGGACGCTTTCAACAATGTGCAGATGGAGGCCATCTGCAAGGCTCTTACACGATATGGAACGCAAAGCTCTATAGTTGCATGGATCGATTCTCTGGATACTGGTGGTCAATGAAATTCTAGAAATCTTTATATCAAAAGGAGGAAAGGTAGTCGCATACGCCGACGACTTAGTGATTCCGATCAAAGGCAAATTCTTGCCAATGATCAGCGATCTCATGGAAACGGCACTTTGAGACATTTCGCGATTTGCAGGGCAAAATGGGCTGGGGGTATACCCAACAAAAACCGAACTTGCCCTGTTCACAACCCTCCTTTAACTTACCGAGGCTAAACGGCACAACGTTAAAGCTATCTTCGGAAGCCATATATCTTGGCATTATACTCGATTCCAAATTAAGCTGGAAAAGGAACGTTAAGATGAGATCAAATAAAGCTCTAGCAGCATACTACACCTGCAAAAGGGCTTTTGGACAGAACTGGGAACTGGCACCACATGTCACTCAATACATATACAGCACAGTCATTCGACCGATACTAACATATAGAGATCTGGTCTGGTGGAAGGCGCTAGACAAAAAGAGTAATCAACAGAGGGTCGGGAAGGTACAAAAGTTGGCATGCCTGCTAATGTCAAGTGCCATGAGCAGCGCACCTCAGGAAGCGTTAAATGCACACGGTTCTTCGACAGCTTGGCAGGGGTTGGGAAGGCGAACGTCTCGCTCCTAATTGGGTTTATCAGGAAAAGCAAGTGGTTCGTTGAGGACCATTAGGACGTAATGAGGTTAAACGAATGTTCCGCCACCCTGCACTTACTGAGGGCACTCACAATGGACAAAAACTTCTCCGAGTGGAAGTATGGGTAATACCCGCCTTCTTAACCTAACCTAACCTATCCTACACTTTTAGCCGTGCTGATCCGAGTTATACCTTTACCGAAACGCAGAAATCCAGCTGACTAAGGATAGTCATATGTGAGCTTTCTTTAGACGCTGTGCTGCTCCTTTATATACCACGAATCTGCTGTCACTCACACAACAGCACATATTTCCGTAAAAGTATAATAAACACGTAGCGCTGAATACCCCAAATATGTGGCTATGACATGGATTAAGTCAAAATCCGTGATACAAGAGAACGACCATCTTGGCACTTGGACTGTTGAATGTTTCCGTTGAACTCAGCCATTTCAAGCTTTGTCAAGGCCAAGAAGGAAATAAAACTAAAAAGAATATCGGTTAACTACCAACCGCGAGACGCACTTCGAAAGAAAGAAGCTAAATTAAGAAGGAGAAAAGCAGATGTGAAATCAAATAAATAAATTCAAGGTGCTTCTCTTCCACTTTACGTCGTGCTTCTTTTAACTTTTCATACAAATCGGCGGAACAGGGCGTACCCGTTTTATACCGACTCCGAACGGCATCTGCAAGGCAGATGAATTTTCACTAAGAAGCTTTGCATGGGGGAAATACACTCGGAGTGTTTGCCAAATCACTGCAGAGGAGCGACCCTGCTTAGGAAAACTTTTCTCTAATTGAAAAAACTTTTTTCTAAATTTTCGATGTTCCTTTTTCCGCTGGCTGGGTATGTTATGTGAAGAAAGTATTTTTATCGGAACCCGCCTATGGAAGCAGAGGAAGAGGGCAGCCCCCACACGGCTGGTAACACCCAGGTGGAGAATGACTTAAACTCCCTGGCTGTGACCAATTGAAGCCAGTTGGCAGAGCCGAAAAGCGACTGGCGCGTCATGTTGGACGGCCATAACCGTTTAAATCAATTAAGTAAGAAAGTTTCAATACGCGACATCCGCAATGTGGTATATACTATAGAATTCCTCCCGAGCTAAATTGTTTGTATTTTCGGTTTTATTTTTTAAGTACGTTTTATAGTTCGATTTTGCTACGCTTCTTTTGCTGTTTTTTTTACCGCAAAACTAACAGTCATTTGCCCCATAGCCAGTGCTGCAATTCCAGAAAGTTACTTGCACATAAAGTGAAAAAAAATAAATAAAAAACTATCCCATAAGCATCAAAAAAAAAATTTTGGAAAAAAAAAATTACCATCTCAAACTGTGTTTCACGCGTGCTGGTCTTATTGGAACAATAACAATGCATTGTACCTACCTAACAACCATTGCTGGCACAATGACTATCTGCTACATTTGTAGATATATTTGTTGCAACATTGACAGCTGTCTATGTTTTTTTTTTTTTTTTTCACGGTACCGTTACGCCATGCCAATATCTATACACCAAAGTTCAATTATTTACTTATTTAGTTCGAGCGTGTGCAAATCATACTAAAGTGAGAAGAGTCTAATATTTATTTTGGCAAAATTGTTTGAAATTCACTGCCCATCGGCTGATGAATGACAGTTATTTGCAAATATTTAGAAGTTGATCTGAAATGCTTTTAAGGTATTTAAAATGCAATGCTCAATTCAAGGCTCTTTCCCCTAATTCCATTTTGATTTCTTCTAGAAGTAGATGATTTTGTTAACATGCATTGCCCCTTGGAAGCTGGATAAGTTTGAAACTGCCCTTACAGTTTCTAAATATAGCGGGTCTGAATGCTTTTACTTACTTATCTAATTGGCGTTTAACCGTCTTTACGGTTATGACCGTCCAACAAGGCGCGTCGCTTCAGTCGCTTCTTCTCTGGGATAACTGGCGCCAAGTGAATATAAATCGTTTTCTGCCTGGATCTTCTAGCGGAGTGGGGGTCGCCCTCTTTATCTGCTTCCTCTAAATGCTTTGACCTCTATCAAAACCTTAGCCTAATTTAACCCTATCCTTATTTATTTTATGCAGGACGCGCTTGTCTGTCTATTTGATGCCACAATATGATGAAGTTAAGCGGGAACAGTACCTCCAATCCCGGCGGTGGGCACACTTGTGGTTCCCACAAGGCAAACACACGTCAAGTTATAAAGTTTGATGAAAGACGTCTGCACTGACGTCAGAGATATTCGAGATGCCCAGGCAAAACTTCAAGTGCTAAGATAGTTTGGCTCTCATTTCCAGCTTTCTAGTTAGTATAGTATGGCTGTATTCTCAATATTTGCTTGCGATACGTCTGCTTTTGTATACTTAACCCTAAGCAAAATAAGCAAATCGGTTCTTAACTTAACGGAGATTCGGTGAAATTAATCGAATTATGGTTAATTCGACCGAGTTCTTTGTCAAGCGAACTAGTTTAGTCATTTCAACAGAAGAGAAATTGTCGCTTTTAAGTTAACAAAATTTTGTAAAATTGACAGATTCCTAATCAATCTAACTGATATTTCTGTTAACACAACTGATCTTACAGGTCATTTCAACGGCGATCAACTGTCAATAGATGAGCAAATTTCAAAGAGAATTTTACGCTCACTGCGCTCTCTACTTTGTACTATATGTATGCACATATTTACGTATTTATATGGCGGCCGCCGTGGTGTGATGGTAGCGTGCTCCGCCTACCACATCGAAGAGCCTGGGTTCACACCCCGGACAAAGCAACATAAAAATTTTAGAAATAAGGTTTTTCAATTAGAAGAAAATTTTCCCAAGCGGAGTCGCCCCTCGGCACTATTCGGCAAGCACTCCGACTGTATTTCTGCCATGAAAAGGTCTCAGTGAAAACTCATCTGCCTTGCAAATGTCGCAACATAGGTACTTTCGTACAAAGCTGTCGCAACAACTTTTTTTGTTCATTTGACTACTAAAACGGTCAATTACGAATCAACAATTTGTGCGCAGTTGATTCAACATCTTGTTGCGATGGATAAAAATTTACAGAAATTTCGGTTGAATTGACCCGCATATCGGTTGATTTTACCAGTATTTTTCTTTTAGTGTACCCGACCTGCTGTATGGCACGGAAGCATGGACCCTGACAACATCAGATTAAACGGCTCTGGAAGTGTGCGAGAGGAAAGTTCTTCAATATTTATGTATCAATATTTATGGATCTCTACGCGTCGGCTATGGCGAGTACCGAAGAAGATTTAGCGATGAGCTGTACGAGTTCTACGCCGACATCAACATAGTCCAGCGAATTAAAACGCAGCGGCTGCGCCAAAACCATATCAAGTTATGGCTCTGTTAACTTAACAATTTTTTACGTCATCATAAAAATACCGATGAAATACTGTTAAAATAAACGATTGCCGTCTAGTTTAGAATAACAGTTAGGACATGGCTGAGATTTCTAAGGCACCCATATGAACAAAGTAGTGAGCGCCGTGAACGTAAGTTTCTCTTTAAAATTAGCTAATGCATTTGAATTATATTGCCAGTTGTTTGCTTCTGAATTTATCAGTGTCATGAGTTTTTTTTACAGAATAGTAAATCATATTGTTTGAGCACCTGCAAATTTTTGCACGATATTGTTAAGTTGGGACCAAACACAATTTTCTCTAATCTAAGCAATTCATCCCAAATGAATTCTCCTACATATATCCTCAAGTGATATATGTTATAAAGAAGTGTAAGGGATTTACTTGGTGGGATTTTAAGCCCACCTTTGGTGCAATCTTCGTCAATATTAATTCCCTAAAGCCAATATCACACATGGTTATTACAAATTTTCCTCTTATAATAACGAAAATGCCGGACCTGTAGCCCAGGCAGAAGATTCAGCAGCCTGCTGGCCTTCTCGTTGTTATGCTCCCTTCCCTTAGCACAACAATTCGCACTCTCACTATTGCTCCCAATCGCTCTCGCTCTCCCACTCCCTCTAACTCAATTTCCTCATACATTTCTATAAAAAATGTTGGATCCCTGCTTCAAATAATTTCGGAGATATAGCCAAATAAAATTTTTCCAAATAGGGGCGGTGCACCGGTCATTTTTGCAACATTATTCGCAGATAAATATATAAAATAGTTACATTTTCTTATATTTGAATAGTTTGAGCAAATTAAGGCGTGGCCTTTCACACTTTTCAAAAAACTTATATAAGCAGCCGGAAAAACACGAGGTCCTGCTAATCCCTTGATCATACTCTGAAGTCCTTAGATGTTTTCATATAATTTTTTTTAACAGTATCACCCAGCAAAAAGAACCTCTCTATATGATAAAAAGCTTTAGGTGCAGTTTCGAAGTCAGTAAAAAATGTCTTTAAGCACTAAGTTTACAAAAAATCCTACAGTTTATTTAATAATCCATACCATCTCGGTAAGGTTGGATAGTAGCTATCGACTAAAGAAAAGCTATGGAATCGTAACATACGATCACGGATCGAAAACAGGTTTCACACAAGCGATAAAAATAAGGCTATCCAACTATTTAAAAAAATAATAAATATATTATGGATTTAGTGAGAACGCGTTGTCCCTAGTTCACATATTTCATTAATCCAATGCACCATTTCGGAGCTAGAGTGATTTAAAAACGGCATTCCATCACGGATCGTATGTAACGATTCGGGTCCCAGCTCACGTGAACAATTTGTTGCTCCGTTCAGTTACCACATAATCTAACGGCGAAACTTGCTTTACAGTTATTTAGTGAATCGCTGCGTGGTAACGATAAAGCCATGAATAAGGCTCACAACGATCTTGGAAGTTTCTTCCGAAGAACAGACAAGTTTCCGAACGAGATATTTACGCTTCAATCTCGCAAAAGTTGGACAGGTGAGCATAAAGTGTCTGAATGATTGTCCTTGTCGTCATCCATACATATAACACAGTTGGATATGTCCAGTATATTAAGGTGCACCGCATGACTCCAAATGGAAAGTGTAAATTTAATGCTACAATAACCACATTTAGGTGATGGACCTGATAGCTCCGCGAGCGCTTTAATTCAAAATCTGCCGAAACCGGTTTGTATTCAAGCCGAATTTGACAAGAGATAGCGGAAAAGCGTTTATATGTACATCAGTTGTTTTTCCCTTGGTATACTGAAAATCTAGTTCAGGACATCGAAAGAGGAAGACTGATTTGTGATTTTCCATACAACTATTTAAGCGAATTTTAGATTTTTTATTCGAACTGTACCTGAGCTTTCATTAAAGGTACCTCATATTAAACGATAAGGCTAAACAAATTTTCACTACCTCGGTAGGAAAAAATACTTTTTTATTTGTATATTGGAACGATTTTCCGTCATCCCTTGTAAAATTTGGTTTCGAGATAAACCGGTTTCGACGTTGCGCCATCATTAGTGTCGATTTTCGTTCTGATCCGTTGTTGTCGCTTGCCTTGTATTTATAGTTCGTAGGTACATTACCATTTATTGTCAAAATTGATGCTTGCATATATTTATGTGTATGTGCTGTTTGTTCATTCAGAACCGATGGTGGTTTTTATTGATCGATTTGTGTGGCTGACTGAGGCAGGTAAAAGTCAGTAATTGTAGTCGTTTGACCTTCTTTGTGGTTTTGTTGCTTTTGTGCGTTTATTGTTTCGTGTTTATTTGTTGTTGTGTGTCTGCCTGTTGTACCTGTGTGATTTCTTTGTTCTTGTAAACAAGTTTTAAAGGTTTATTATTCTACCGTCGAATGTTTTCTGTTTGTAGATTTCCAATTTTTCGAATACGTTGAGACGTCGGCCTTTTCCTTGTATGTGAAGGACCCTAACTGTTTTATTAATGCTTGCTGGGGAGCATTCATTTTCGACTATGTGATTCGCGAATTTAGACTCTGTATAATGTTTGGATTCCGTTTTTTTTTTTTTTGTAATCTCTAATGTGTTCTCTGAACCTCGTTCTTACGGTTTCTCTGAGTTAGTGTTAGTTCTTAGTTTTTGTCCTAGAATTTTTGATGTTTTGAATGCTGTGTTAATGTTGTATTTTTTAAAGAAGTTTGCCAATTTATATGTTGCTTTTCCAGTATATGTCATAGCCGTCCAAGTGTTATTATTTTCCTTTTCATTATTTCCTTTTTATTTGGCCCACTAGAATATATATGTACGTATAAATGAGTGTATCCAAGATAGAAAGTTAATAAAATACTACCTCTATCCACGTTGAAATTTTATGAGCAAACTCAAACCTAGATAAATATCCAGCAATCAATTACACATTCAACATTCCTAAACATTCGCCCCCAAACATCTTCCTCGAATCAATGCCACTCATGCAACCTTAGTAAGGCGGAATGTTATTCCACAAATGACACCTTAAAACCAACGAGTGACGCTTTTACGGTTGTTATTGCTATTGTTATTGTTATTATTGTCATTTGCCGTTCATGTTGCAAGAATTCCCCACTTCCTCTTCACATTTGATTTGCTTTCATTCTACAATAGTAGGTTTTTTTTTTGGTATTTTATTTATGCTTCAAGCGACACAACCTCCGCTAGTTTAATCGTGTTCTTGTCACAGTCAGTCGCCAAGATTCATAGATTTGTGACAGTTTTTGCGCGCATTTGCGGTTGGAATGGGATGAGCGCATCGTTGCAGATACGTCGCCAAGACGATACCAGCAAATTGCTAAGTCCTACACACAATACCTAAGAATTGCAGAAGGCAAACTATAAAATACACACACACACACATGCACATGCACTCAGGTGGTTTTGATGGTGTTGCTGCCGGTCGTTCGCTTTAGCTCAGCGTAAAATACAATTTATGCCAAAATCATCGTCATACTCATCGTCAACTAAAGAAATACTTGAAGTGCTGAAGGAAAAGCTTATGGAATATTAAAAGCTGAAGGAGAGCATTAAATGTGTAGTCAATGTGCAAATTCTTGCTTTAGATGTACGATAGTTGCTTTTGTTGTTATTGTATTTTTTTGTTGCTGCAGTCTAAGCGCATCACGCTACGAATTTTGTGGTATGCAATCTCTAGGTTGACAAACAAATCCTACCAAAATAACAACAACAATGAATTGACTTCATTTAACTACACCCATGAAATTTGTTGTTACCGATTCCATTGCGTGGGCTTAAATTATGTTCGAAATGTCATCGTAAGATGCGACATGACAACAAGGGATGACATAAATTTCCACCAACATGCGCCACAGATGGCTCAGTTCAACGACAGCGCAAGCTTGTCTTATAGTTGGAATGGTTGAATGGCTGTTTGGTTAGTTGCACGCGTTGACAGTGTCGGCGTTGTGCCGATGATTGCCAAAAAACAGCAAAGGCCATGCAACACTCACAATATCGCAAAAAGATCTCAGACGACCAACAGCACAACTTTGATTGCAAACTATTTTGCTGTTGTTGTTGTTGCTTGTTAAGCTTGTGCTAAAGTAATGTTATTTGTGCTTTTTTTTTTTTGTTGCTATAGTTTGATCATCGCAAAGAAGTTTATGGTCTTATCTAGCGTTAGTTGTGCTATTTTTGCTGCATCTTTTAAAGTTGTTTGGTTGTTTTTTAATTTTTTTCTCTTAGCACAGTGTCCTCAGGGTGGACCTGGACTAATAAACGCTATAAGATATATTTGTAGTGCAAGCCTAAACCTGTTATATCTCTAGAGTATGAATAATGACTTTTAAGACTTGTTGTCAATATACTATACAGTTTATGAGGGCACTCCTTTGAACCCAAGTAAGTCTCCACGATAAGCCCGATATAGTCGGATAATATTAATGAAAGTTAGTAGGATCTGTTAAAAAGATATTCTCTAACCTATTCAAAGACATTCTCAAAATAATCCTGAAAACGTTGTGAAATGTTCCCAAAAGTATCCAAAAATTGTTCAGAAAACAATTCCGTATGCTGCAGAAGTTATGTCGATATATTCCTCAAAACATTCTCGAAATATCGATTATATAAAAACTAACCCAAAATATTCAAAAGATAGTTCAGAAATAATCTGCAGGTCATCTCAAAAATGTCTTGACATAGCTATGAAATTATTCCAAGAGATATTCCTGAAATGATCTTAAGACATTCGCGAAACAAACCGAAAATGATAGTGAAATGTGAAAAACCGTTCAAGAAATAGTTTTCATAAAATTCTTAAAACAACCTCGAAATTGTCATGAAATGATCTGGCATCCAAATCGAAAGGTCTCGAAATTATACCCAGATAGTCTCAAAAGGTCTTGACAAAGACCTGAATAATTCCAAAGATATCCCTAAAAAATTGCGATCGTATTCCCGAACTGCCGAAGTTATACCAAAATAGCTGGGAAACGATAGCAATGAAATTCTGAAATTTTTTAGAGTAATTATAAGGAGACAGTCCTAAACCAGTCCCGAAGTTGTTACGAAATGATGACTTAATTATTCCCAAATAATGATAAAGAGCAAATGATCCCAAGTGACTACGAACATGTTTCGTTTCGTTTTGTTACACAGATATGCAAAATTATTGGGAAATAGTCCTAGAACAGTCCCAAAACTGTTCCGAAGTGTCTCGAAAAGTTCTTGACATAAACTAGAAGCTACTCTAAAAACAATTCCGAAAATATACCGCAAACAACTCAAAACGTATTCCTGAAATAATCCTGCAGTTATACCGAAATTACTGGGAAACGATAACAATAAATCCCGAAATATTTCGGAGCTTATGCCGAAATTATAAAGAGACGGTCCTTAACCTGTCCCGAAAATGTCACAAAAAGATAACAAATTTATTTCAAAATGATGCTACGAACATGACATGATTCAACAAGAACTAGGCAAAGTTCCGGAGATGGACAAAAATATCGAGAAAAAGTCTCGGAACCGTCCCAAAACTGTTTCAAAGTGTCTCGAAAAGTTCTTGACATAGATCAGAAACTACTCCAAAAAATATTCCGAAAATGTACCGCAAGCAACTCCGAACGTTTACCGGAAATAGTCCCGCAGTTATACCAAAACTGATGGGAAACGGTAACAAAAAATTCCGAAATATTGCAGATCAAATCCCGAAATGATAAGGAGACAGTCCAAATCCAGTCCCAAAATTGTCACGAAAAGATGACTTAAATATTTCCAAATGATGCTAATAACAAAATCGAAATTACCCCAGATGACTCCGGACGTGATTCAAGAACAACTAGAAAATGTTCCGGGAATAAGTCCTGGCACAGTCCCAAAACTGTTCAGAACAGTTTCATGGCACTATACTGCAATGATGCTGAATATTTCCGAGATGGTCCCGATACAATCTGGAGGCAAGCTTGAGATTCTTATGAAATATTCTTTAAATGACTCCCCAGACAACCCCAAAATCCAGTAAAAAAGCGTTCAAAAATAGTTCCGAGCTGATCCTAAAGAATCCGCAAATAGATCAGAGATAGGCCGAAATGATCAAGAAATAGTCCCAAAATAGTGCCGATAAAGCCTTGAAGTGGTCTTGAAAGCAATGACAGAAAGATATCTAAATTTATAGCAAACTGATCTCGAAATCAATCCCAAAAATTTCCGAAAACATTTGAAATAGTAAAGAAATAAGAGTGGAGAATACTAAAACATTCCGAATGTAGCCTAGAAATGATTCGAAGACAGTTATGATGGGACTTTTAAATGGTTTGAATGAAAATTTTAACTTGTGTCAAGTCTTCCTAACATATTTAAAGTGATTCGGAGCTAGTCCAACAACGTCGTAATGATCCGAATGCAATTCCATTTGGTTCCAGTTTGCTTAGCGAATGAGCATCTCGCGCGATTTATTGGACGGCCAAAACCATTTAAATTCTAAGAGGTCATTAGGTTAAGCAGTTAATCCCAAAAAATTTCATAAAATATCCCGAAATAGCCAGGAATATATTTCGAAATATTCCGAAGATAGCCCATAATAATTGAGAGGCAACCTTAAAATAATTGCAAAACTGTTCCCAAGTTATTTTTAAAACAATTACGAAATGGTCTTGAAAATAAATGAAAATAAATTAGCCAAAAACAATCCCGAATGGTCTGTATACAATCAAAAAATATTTTAGAAAAAATCCAAAAAACATTTAAGAAAATTCAATGCGAAAATGTACTAAATTTTTTGCTGAAAATTGTCAGAATCATCTCGAATCGATACCGAGAAAATTGCAAATGCGATTCCGAAATCATTTCGAGCTTATTCCGGAAAATTCCGGTATCATTTCAAAGCGCGATCCATATGGTTTCTGAAAATAGCCTCTAAATATTTTTGTAATGAGTTTTCACCATTTTTTATTATTTAGTCTCATGCGAACAGTAGAATACTGTGCAGCATGAAAAAAAAAACCCAATTACAATCTAAGCTTTGTCCCCATACTGGTAAAAAAAATCTTTACCTTACTCGTTGTAGTTCAACATTGTTACCTTCGCTGAAGCGACGATGCGCTTGCTTGTTTTGTTGACAATGCGGATATGGATGGTGAAGGCGCGAGCGCGGCGTATACATCGAAGCAACTGTGCATTGTTGGTATGTAACTGCACATAGTTGACTTCTCTTACAAAGTGCACACATACATTCACAGACGCTGCTACGGATGCGACCAAAAAATGATTCCCTTCGTAAGTGTCTTGGCAATTCTATCGTAAGCGCCACACTGCAGCTGCCTTTTTTACACCGAAAGTGTAGCTGCTAAAACTTAAAGCGCTGGCGCGTGGCACTCGTGTGCTATTTGCTGCAGACAAGCAGCATGCGGATTAAAAAGATGAGGTTTCTTTTTGTCGTATGGAACCAACTTACGAACGGATTACTTGCTAGACTAGTAAAGCAACAGACGGATATATATTTGTTGTTTCATTAACAAAAGAATAGCTGTGGATAATACAAACATGTAAAGAAAGCTATCTTTTTTGTTCTTCTTCATATTGGGTGAGCAATTAAGCACATTTTTGAGAGGCAACGAAGCGTTGGTTCTGTTCGAAAATCACATCATCGCAAATTGAATGCAAATGAAAATAAGGCCAAATACCCACAAACACAAACAATGACAGCAATAACAAAGTTCTTATTTAACGCAATCAAATAATCAATAAATGCAAGTTAGGCATTGATTATTCCACTATCACTTTGTATGATACATTTTTCTATACCCAGTAGCACATTAATCTTGTGGCGAGTATTATCAGTTCTATAAATCACTAGGCTGCTACTAAATAAATGCACAAAAACATTAAATCAAGCAGTCACACTTATGTACATGAACAAATCACAGCAAGCTGCCACAAATACAGCAGCGTGAACAATCACACATTACGTTGTCATCTGCTAAAAGCAGAAGTTGTTACTCACACATAGACACGAATACAGCTTATTAACCAAGTATGAGATACAACTGTTCAACGACCGTGCCACGGCTGCCTTTCCCGCAATATCTACTGGATGTATATTCAGCATGACATTCAGTGCCAAGGTAGGTGTTGTTCTGAGAGCGCCACTGATACCGATCAGCGCCGTCCGTTGCACTGACACAAACATTATGGAGGTCCTCGCCGTGTCAAGTGCTTTCCACCAGACCAACACCCCATAGAGCAGAATCGGTTTGACCACCATCTCATAAAGCCAGTGTACTACTCCTGGCGAGAGCCATCTCTTTCCGATGGCCCCCCAGCAGCAACACAAAGCAACCGCGGCCTTCCTGGCCCTATCTTCCACACTGGACCTCCAGGACAGATTCTTGTCCAGAACAATCCCCAAATATTTAACCCTGTCAGTAAGTACCAACGGTACCCCTTCAATCGAAAGAGTTCTGAAGTCGGGTATCTTATATCTCCTTGTAAAAAGAACCAATTCTGTTTTACCCGGGTTGACCGCCAATCCACATGATTCAGCCCACCTAGCCACAATATCCAGGTAGCCCTGCAGAACATCGCGCAGGGTGCCCAGAAATTAGCCTCTAACTAGGAGAGCGAGGTCATCTGCATAGGTAACCACCCGACAACCATTGGCTTCCAGCTCCACAACAAGCTCGTTGACTACCACAACCCAGAGCAGAGGAGATAGGACACCCCCCTGTGGCTTGCCCCTGCACACCTTCCTCTTAATTATAGCCCCTCCCCACTTCGCTGCGACAATTCTGCAGCATAGAAGTTTGCTAATAAATTCAACCAGAGCCGCATCGACTCCTAAACCCACCAGAGCTCTTTCGATTGCCCCCGGTAAAATATTGTTAAAAGCTCCTTCGATATCAAGAAAGGCACCCAGGGCAAACTTTTTGTGTTCTAGCGACCCATATATTTGCTTTACTATCGAATGGAGAGCCGTTTCCGTCGATATGCCCTTTTAGTACGCATGCTGGGAAGCCGGCAGTAACCCCCGAGGTATCCTTTCCCGTAGGTACAGGTCAATCAACCGCTCAAACGTCTTAAGAAAAAACGACGAGAGACTGATTGGGCTGAAATCATTAGGTGATACATGAGAGTTCCTGCCGGCCTTCGGAATGAAGATGACCCTAACCGTGTGCCACGACTTAGGAATACAGTTAAGCAAGAGGCAGTTAGTGTAGATGATGGCCAACCAGTGGCAGGAAATCCCTAAAGACTTTTGAAGTTGCGCAGGAATGATGTCATCTGGACCGGGTGACTTATAGGGCTTCAACGAACTTATAGCCCAGGATATTTGACATTCCCGTAGTGGAATGGCAGGCGTTTCTGCATGGCCAGCGACCGACGACTATGTAACTATCCCTGCGCAACTGGGACATCGGGAAAATGATTGTCCAGTAAAAGGGTCAGGTACTCCTCGCTACTCATCGACCAGTCCCCACCATCATCTCTCAGATATCCTCGAGGGGCAGGATTCCTAGAGAGTATTTTTCTAGCCTCGCGGATTCATTGCAGCCTTCTACCGCTCAGTATAACTAAAGTTTATAGTTAGTTCATAAGTTTGCGCACTCTGGCCCACTCACATTTAGATGCACTTAGTCGCCTCATAAATGCTCTTCATTAGCAATTGCATTTTAGGACGTGAACAAGGAAGATATCCACTGCGTTATAAAAACAATACAACAACAATAATCTAAGGTGCCTGTTGCTCTTGATATTGCCTCAATTTGTGTGGTGCCACCCCCCACCCCCCCCCCCCCCCCCCCTCCCGACTTTTCTCCTTTCCCACCTGTATTAGCACAAACATTGTTGCTCTTACTTTATTTATTTTCTATTTTTATTTTTCCCAGTCATTTGCATTCGTTTACTTCAATTGTTGCAATCGCATGCAAAAGTCTAGGTGAGTGTGTATTCCGTTGGCAGCTTTAGCCTAGTGTAGCCTTTCTGATTCTAGATGGTATTTGTATTGCTATTGTTGTTGCTGTAAGAGTTATGTAGTTTTTTGTTGTTGACTTTGATTGAAACAGATCCGCTTAATGAACGTGAAATCGCCTTCAAGTAAACGTGAAGCGTTCGAAATTTGAAAGTAACTTAAGTAAACGGATTTTAAAGACACGACACGATGCCACACCAAACGCCGCAAAAGACGCCACAAAAAAGTCTAAAGAAAAGCATTCGAATTGGTCGACTTTCATTGGCATGTGCCAATGCGTTGTTTTTCGGACGTCGGCCACCATCAGCAGAAGCGATTTGAGCAAGCGTTACCTATCTAAGTAGGATAGCAGTTTGTCAAATGTTGATTTCGTGGAAGTACTATTGTGGCAAGAGTCGTCTTCTGATTTATTTATTGTTTGCTGGAAAAGGAATGTTTGTATGTCATTTACGAGTACACGTACTTTTGAGTTGGGAACAGAAATGAGGTGAGATTGTGGCAATTGTAGCACTTAAGCAATGAATCCCGATAGCTATGATTATAGCCGTAATAACGTTGCAGAATTTTGGCTAGAAAGTGGACAACTAAATGGTGAAAATTGTTAATTAGTTTTAATGAAATTTTATTACGTAACAAAACCAGCAAAAGACTCAGTGTAAAACTCTGCTTACCAATATAAGGTTTCTTTGTTTGCATGGAGTCATTCGTTGTGAATGAATTTTGACTTCTTTTTATATGTTTACAGAAAATTAAAAAAAAAAACAAGTAAGGACGGGACTGTATTCGGCTGTGCCGAAGGCTTCATACCTTTCATGAATGGGGCTGAACAATAATCTTATCCCGTTCGTAATCTCCAAATAATCGGATGTATAAGATAAGAAATATATAGTGAGCAGATGTACATACCTAAACAATTTCTAAGATAAATATAAATAAAAAATGGCAAAAAACCCCCTTATCTGAACGATCGGTTGTATGGGATATATATTATATATAGCTCCGATCGAAATGATTTTTACACAAAATCTTCTATGATATATTGGAATATATATCACCAAGTTTCACGTTTTTACATTGGAAACTAAGGGAGCAATGGCCGAAAATCTTTCTATCTGAACGATCGGTTGTATGGGATAGGTATATATTGTTGCGAATATTAGCAACACTAAGGGGTACTGCCATCTCTAAGCCGGTGCTAAGCAGTGACTTGATGCACATCAATAATTCAATCATTATGTCTACACATATGTACGTACACGCAGGGAGAAGCAACGCACAAACTCATGCAGATATCTTATCTGAGATTCTCCCAAAAGTAGACAATTATCTGTATAAGTATCACTCACAAACACACGCGCATATGAGAGCTGAACACGTACATCTGTAGCTATAATTATAACAGATAACCAACTAGTAGATTCTAGAACAGAAACGCCTAGAAGATGCAACGAGGAAACCAAAGAATATAAAAGGCAGTCACGGTAGAGGCGCTACAAGCAGTTTTGATTAAGACGCTATCTGGCGAGCAATATTTATTATTATTTACAGTGAAGTACTTTAATAAAGACCATTTTTCCATTATTCAATAGTGGAGTTATTTGTTCCACAGTTTAGTGATTCGAACGTTAGCAGAAGATTGCAAATAAGGGGAATTGCAGTAAATTCGTTACAATACTATATACATATAGCTCCGTCAAAGTGCTTTTTTCAGGAAATCTTCTATGGCATTTTAAAATAAATATCACCAAGGTTAACGTTTTTGTATTGGAAATTAAGGGAGAAATTGCCAAAAATATTTCTATCTGAATGATCGGTGGTATGGGATATATATTATATATAGCTCCGATCGAAATGATTTTTTCATGAAATCTTCTATGATAAATTAGAATAAATATCACCAAGTTTAACGTTTTTGTATTGGAAATTAAGGGAGAAATTGCCAAAACTCTTTCTATCTGAACGAACGGTTGTATGGGATATATAGTATATATAGCTCCGATCAAAGTGATTTTTTCAAGATATCTTCTATGATATATTAGAATATATATCACCGAGTTTCACGTTTATACTTTCTGAATTTCGGCAGGATTGACAAAATCGTCTTATCTGAACGATCGGTTGTATGGGAGATATATGTTATCGTGGTGCGATCCTACCGGATCCGACAAATATCTAATATAATACGAAAATACATCCTTGTGCCAAATTTTATTGAGATATCTAAAAATTTGAGGGACTAGTTTGCGTTCAAACAGTCAGTCGGACGGACGGACAGACGGACATGGCTATATCAACTCAGTTCGTCGCCCTGATCAATTCGGTATACTTAATGGAGAGTCTATCTTCTATATTTCTCAACATTACAAACAGCGGACCAAAGTTAATATACCATTTCATGTTCATGAAAGGTATAAAGAAACACAAGTAAGAAACTCTAAGTTCGGGTGAAACCGAACATTACATACCCAGCTGTACACTTGAAATGCTGTTGTTGTTTGGTTTGTTAGTGTTAGTGTTACAAGACTGCGCAATAATACATGTATGGTTCTATTCTGAACTAATTTTCGTTTAAAATAAACAAAAATGATACAGGGGCTAACACCAATGACCTTGAGCGCGTAATAATGCAGTTTTCCTTCGGAAATGAGGATTTCGCTACTGTTTAATTTAAAATAAAGATATAACACAACAATAAAAATACGATTGATACAAAAATAGTTTTCGCTAAGATTTTGCCTACGACCCTTTTTAAAGTCATTTATATCAAAGTGGGCGTGGTCCTTAACCAATCTTACCTATTTCTACTAGAAATAATATCTTGCTATAAAGAAAATATATGTAATTTTGTTAGGATATGTTAATTTTTCTTCGAGTTATGGCTCCCGAAATATTGAAAATTGCTTATACAAATAAGGGGTGGTGCCACCCCCATTTTCAAAAATTTTAGTGTTTTCCAATTTAATGGTATAATTCAAGTAAATTTCTATTGATACAAAGCTCTTTTTCGCTGAGATATAGCTTATTATTTTCGTTTACGATCCTTTTAAAAATCTTTTATGTAAAAGTGGGCGTGGCCTTTGGCCGATGTCGTCCATTTTTTAGAAACATTTCCTGCTATAGGGAAAATTTTTGCACCCAATTTTATTAGGATCCGTTAATTTTTCTTCGAGTTATGGCTCACGAAACATAGAAAATTGCTTAGTCATAAGGGGGGCGGTGCCACGCCAATTTCTTTAATTTTGAAGTTTTTTCTATTTATTGTTAAAAATCCACTTGGGAGAGATATAGCTTATTTTATTCGTCCACGACCCTTTTAGAAATCTGTTATATAAAATTGGGCGTGGTCCTTAACCGATTTCGTTAATTTTTCTTCAAAGTATTCTTTATAGTAAAGGCAACCTCTCTGCCGAATTTTGTTACCATAGGTTTAACGAGTTTTAATTTATGACTAATAATATTTTGGAAATTAATTTTATCACAATTGGGTGCTGCCACTCCCAATTTAAATAAAATTTCCAAATTTTTATCAAGAGTCTCAATAACGGTCTACACGTCAAATTTTAGGTTTTTTACTAAATAATCAGGTTTTTTGTGTTTTCCAAAATGTTATATATAAAAAAGTGGGCGTGGTTATCATCCGATTTTGTTCATTTTCAACACCAGTCTATTCTGGGTCCAGATAGGCCTTTGTACCAAATTTGGTGAAGATATCTCAATATTTACTCCAGTTATCGTGTTAACTGACAGACGGACGGACAGCGGGTATAAAATAGAGCTCCTCCATTGATGGCATTTGCATTGAAAGCACAATTTTGCTGTGGAATGCACCGAACCGAACAATTTATCAAAACCTGAGGAAGCACCCTATCATTCCAAGATCAGGTAGAGGTCCCACAAACTTCCACAGAGAACACAGTACAGCAAGCGTCTGAACGGTGGTACGGTGGTGGCGAAGACAGTACAGCCAATTCCAAAATCACTGGTAGAGCGATGGACAGCAAGCCAGTGGCGAAGCCGGGCTGGCGGAATTATAGTGGGCTCGGCAATAACGGAGAAGGGGCGTGGTTGTTTTGGCTGTTGTTACCGAAAAATCCTCCGTTACAGTATATGGGAATGTTAGTGGGAAATTGGTAGTATTTTTGCGGATATGAATCCGGTACACCATGCTATTAGCACCTTATTTTACTACAACGACAGCTTCGCAAACGATTATTTCAACAACAACGAACCTTCTACAAGTTCGGTTCGAAAAATTGCATTACTTAATGTTGCTACGGGGGACTAAAATACCCTTAAATGTCTAAATAGTGCAGGAAGATTGATGCTGTTTGTTGCACCGCATTCCATCTATCTACCAGTGATAAAGGTGTGCATGCATGGTGGAAGAAATTTTACCAAAAGCTTTGGTGACAGTCGCAAGGTTTTAAGCCCGCGGCAAATTTCTATTACAACGAACACGGTGACTTGATAACCGATGTCCGCAAAGTACTTAGATTATGTAGGGTATACCTCTATGCCCTCTAAAATGGAGACATCGACGAAACGATCAAAGAAGATGATGATGTTTCCCAACAGAACTGTGACGAAGTAAGAATAGCAAAAACTAGATTAAAAACAAATGCCGCTGGTTCTGATGGATTATTTGCAATCTTTCCAAAAACGACGGCGAGGAGTTGGCAAATTGCATGCATCCGCTTCCGCACAAAAATGGTCGAACGAGTGCATGCCTGAAAATTGTAATCTAAATATTCTTCGTCCAGTCTCCAAAAAAGTGATTATAGAATGTGTGCCAAAAGCCGTGAAACTAGTCTTCTTAGTATAGCATTTAAGGCATATAATGCGAAAGTGTGAAGTCTACTGATAGGACCATTAGTGCGGCTTCAGAGCTGATAAATCTACAATCTACCAAAATTTCAAAGAATTGACACACACCAGCTCCTTGTCCTTTTTAAAATGGCCTTCGACAGTTCAAGAAGGAGCCGCGATGTCCGAATTTGGTTTCCCTACAAAACTTATACGGCTGTGTAAAATATGTCGAGTAACGCCGTTAGTTCAGTCGGAATTGGTAACTAAATATCTCTTCCAGTCGTTCGAATCTAAATGATGTTTCAGAAAGGGTGACCCGCTAGCCTGCGAAGAAGAGGAAGAGGAGGCGCCTACTCCATTGCAGGAATCAGGTGAAAAACGATTTAAATGCGTTAAACGATAAAGCGCCAATTAAGCTAGTTAGTATTCCTATAGTAAAACGCGACTAGGCTCGAAGGCCCTAGGGGTTAAAAAAATCGTTCGTACTTTTGCCGTTACAACAACAACAAAAACATATGAATGGAGGCCATTTGTATGTACACACACGAAGTCATATTCACACTCAAGAATGAACTTACATTCCATGAAAAAACATGAGCGATCGTGAAAGAAAATTTGTCTTCCTTGTAATATTTTTATGATGATTCCTTCTTTTATACTGCGCTCACGATCGCTTCCCATATCACTCGTTATGTAATTAGCACTAAACCCCCTTTTGTTCGCGTCTATCTTTAAACTGATCTCATTTATAAATGCAAACTCATCCATAACATATTATACGTACCGGAATGACTAGGGTTTTATTTGACCTAGTGTACAGTCCTATTCATTCCATCAATTCTCATCTGTCTTCCATTGCGGTCATTCGAACTATCTCGTACTAATACTTTTTGAGCTGGTGCATCTTTACTATTTCGCATAACTGGGCCCGGTAAATGTTGGAACTGGATTTGCATCCGATATACTAACTAAAAAGATGGCAAGGCAGTTGAAATGCTTGAGGTCGGGCACAAAAAGGATACTTATCAACACTCGATTATGACACTAAAAAATAGGGAGGTTAGGTTAAGTTGAACTGGCCGGTCCATGAGGACCTCACAGAGACTGATTGAGTCCGTAGTGTTGCCAGAAGTTTGTTTCAACAACCAAACTGAAAAGCCCTATCAAAAACCAGGACCTATGTTATAAAATAATTCCGTCCTCTTGGCAAATACTAGAAGCTTCCTAGGACTTAAGCAACTGTATCACTCCTAAAAGCTGGAGTCTTAGCCTGACAAGTGCAGGGCACGAGCACAGAACGTACTCGATCGTTTCCTACTCCAACCCGCACTTCCTACATCTACTATCACAAAAAATAGGGAGACATTCACTTATTTGGGAGAACTGTTGAGGGTTGTCTAAATTTTCTTCGGTGCTCCCAAGCTCGATTTTTCTATGTTTAGGTGCGATTTACCAAGCAAATAGATTTAATTTTTTTTTTTGCGGATGGGGCTGAAACTTTGCCTAATACATCGAGACAAGCGCCGTGGCAGGACAACTGTACATCACTGGACTAAGAAACATCCCGCTTTTGGAACCGTCGCTTACCACATTAGCGCTTTCGCTTCTTGAGAATGATAATCTATATATATCATTTTTTAACTAGTATGGTTTCCATAAAGTTGCTGAGTTCTTTCCTCTCTTTTGGCGCGCTCAATATTTTTTCTGTTACATTATGAACAGTGGTTTGTCCGACACACTTTACGGGCCTAAGTTGGCTGTGACACCATAGCGATCATTTTCAGAAAATGTGTTATGCATCATTCTCGCCTGCGTCGCAGTAAACTCACTTAGAACCTACGTTTTTTTTATTCTGTACAGGTTTTTTTTTATGTACCAATTAGTGGAGGGTATTTGGCTAACTTAGTAATTTACCTCGACGGAGAATCTGGTACTCAGTGCTTCAATATCGGTTTTACGTTTCGCTCTATATCCACCTCGTTGTCCATCTTTCTTGTCAGTGGCTAAACTTTTCTTTCTTGCCTTATTGGCTAACGACTCTAATGCTCTTTTGCGTTCAATACCCTAATTCTTACCATCGCTTATAGTACGATGGAAATTATTCCATTTGATCATTTGTATGACTTGTTCTGATGCAGTGCGATAAGCAAAGGCTACTGCCAGAGCTGGTGATCGCTGAACAGATGTAAGAAGCTTACATCGTTCATTTTCTGAAGTGTGCTTGCCCACAGTTCGGTTCCATAGAGCGTCAAGGATAGGACGATGTCCATCAGCAGATTCCTTTTCTTTTCTCTTGGTTCAGGATTTCGCCATCCGCTTGCTTAACTGCTTAGATGCCTCTCAGTCCCATGTTGAATTCTCGCTGAGTATGTTAGTCGGCTGTGTAACCTTACGTCTGAGTATATTTCCGTCATTAAAAGTTTCTCTACAAAAATTTTGCACCTTTAGTAGAGGTTGAGTCGACTCAATAACAGCACAAGCTCGGCTTCAAATATGCCTAGGCATCAAAACAGTATACGGGCTCTCCTTAAAACTGAGGTCGTCAGTAAACTCACACAAATTACAGCTATTCATACTTATATATATTCTTGCACATAATGCACATACAAGTGGTAAACACATGTAGTTCACCTCTTCCTGATCATTAAATTTGTTTAAATTGCTTAACATTCTTTGCCCTGAGAGCAGCTGTCGCAATGTATTTATGTATGTGTGAAGGCGTTTAAAAGATAGGCAAAATAAAAAAGCGCTGCGATCTCCAAAGCTAATTTTTTTACAGTTGTTGTTGTGGCTATGGTTATGAAGGTGCAAATGGCTAATCGGGGTGGAGCATTCGACAATTTTTACGAGCGTCAAGTAGCTGCACACCGCACAATTTGTGATCGCGTTGAAGGTGTTTGTTTGTTGACGGTTTTTGACCAGATATTCAATGCTTAACAGTTGGTAGTATGCGTTTTCTTTTAACACTCTTTTTTTTTTTTCAAAATACCCCTACTTAATAGTTAGAAGTAGGTACTCTTTGTAGGTTTGTATGTAATTCGGACAGAGCGCGTCCAAGTGTAGTGGTTGCGCACTGCAGAGATCTTGTACGGTCGGTCGCTGTGCCTCTACGGTACATTTGGAAGTCAAAGCAAAATTTGTATAAACACAAAATTTTAGGCATGCATGTACATATGTACATACGTACATATGTATGTATGTACGTTTTCTTGTCTACAAGTATGTAATAGCAGAAGCTTTTAATGTTTCGAATTGTGGTTTGGGCGTGGCTGATGAGTCATGAGTTTTCAAGTTTTTCGTGGCGATATGGACCTTAAATAATTAACTTAGACCAGTAGCATGTCGTGTGACTAGTGTTGGCTAATTCTTAAATATTTTTAGAAAGTGACAGTTACAGTCTTTGTGTTATTAAACCCAGCTGTACTTGTACACAGGATATTATAATTTTGATTCGATAACGGTTGGCCGGACAGGTATAGAGGAATCGAGATAGATATATACTTCCATGGATCAAAATTATCAGTATCGAAAAAAAAAAATAATTAGATATGTCCATCTGTCCATCCGTTTGTTAACACGATAACTTGAGCAAATATTGGGAGATCTTCAACAAATTTGTTATACGGGCTTATCTACACTAAGAGTAGATTTGTATTAAAAATAAAAATAAAATAAAAAAATGTTACGCACTTCCTTTATATAAATGGACAAAAATCGGCGAAAAATTTCTCCTTATATAAAGGCTTATTCTTGCTAAATTTTGATATTTAAATTTTTTTGACATAGAAATTGCAAAACATTTATGAGAAGTAAAAATATAAAAGTAGAGCGCACACTACTTGGATTGGAAAGTTGGTAAGGAGATATTATTAGTCAATCAATAGCGCTCCACCATTTTTAACACGCTTTTATTAGCTTGGCCTGTATGTAACGGAATTTTTGAGCTTAATTTTCACCGGTTTCTAGAAGTCTGATTAATTTGAAACTTTGCATACGTATCAAGGGCCGATGACAATGCATTAATGTGATGGTATGGTGACATAAGGTCAACGGCCATAAGGTCAATTGGCCTTATTACCACTTTGAATGGCCATAAGTTTGATTGAAACTTTGCACACGTATCAAGGCTCGATGACGATGCATTAATGTGATGGTGTGGTGACATAAGGTCAACGGCCATTAGGTCAATTGGCCTTATTACCACTTTAAATGGCCACAAGTTTGATTGAAACTTTGCACACGTATCAAGGCTCGATGACACTGCAATAATGTGATGGTGGGGTGACATAAGGTTAACGGATATAAGGTCAATTGAACTTATGACCACCCCAAATGGCCATAGATTTGAAACCTTGCACATAAGCGAAAAACGCATTTCTCTATTAATGATAGAAGCGGATGCATGGCACATCTACGAAACAGCATACTGGAGCCCTTTTTAACACTCTTTTATTAGCTTGGCCTGTATCTATTTATATATCCATGTATGTATGTAACGGAATCTGGAGTGGAGCCGAGAGCCCCGGTAATGCAGAGCTCCGAACTCCGTTGCACCTTTTGAAGCATTTTAAGATAGGTACTTTTAGCTAGTGCAGGCCACCAGACCAAGGTACCATAAAGAAGAATCGGGCGCACAATGGCTGTTTAAATACAGTAGGTCACCTTAGGGGAGAATCCCCAGGAGGTGCCAATTGCCCTCTTGCAGGTGAACAGCTCTGCTACTGCCTTCTTGGATCACTCCACCATATGGTCACTCCATAATAGCTTCCTATCCAGAATGACTCCCAAATACTTGACTTGATCGCTAAACGCTAAGACCGTACCCCCAATTCTTGGCGGTGTAAGATTTGCTACTTTGCACCTCCTCGTGAAGAGGACAAGCTCGGTTTTATCCGGGTTGACTTCCAAACCTGTGGCGGGATGTACTCCTGGAACAGCTCCAGAATGTCAGCTGGGTCCGTTGGCGTCACTGGAACCCGGGCTCTAGCCCTTGGTCGTGAGGGGATATCACGCGCATCCACTACCTTGTGGCGCGCGCCCGGATATACCACCCCTATCAGCGTGACGGCGGCCCTATAGAGGTTTACCAACCTGGCGTCGTTACAGCCAATTATTTTGGCATTGCCCTGGAACCACCCTGCATCGGTGAAAGATGGCGGTGGACCAGGGTTTTCTTTCTTAACCTTAACGGCAACCGTAGCGAGCGCGGCCTCGATCCTCTTCCACTGTTGTTTCGCGATCCTGCCATCTTCGCCGCTCTGGTCTATAATGCCAATGATCTGCCGACCCTTGGCAATTTCGGCGAAAGACCGCGTCGAGCCTCCCCGCGTCTTGGCCTTTTTATATAACAGTAGTAGAAGGTCAAACAATCATTTATAGTTAATCACCTCAAAATAAAATTATAATAAAATTTAAGTTATTAACAGAATAATTTAATTCACAGTAAAAAGCGTGGGGTGCTTGATATTGAATGTTACAATCATTCAATTGGCAACTATCTGAGAGGAAAGATATGAAATGTAGTCAAATGCACCCCACGCTTTTTAATCTGAATTAAATTATTTTGTTAATAACTTAAATTTTATTATAATTTTATTTTGAGGTGATTAACTATAAATGATTGTTTGATCTTCTACTACTGTTATATAAACCCTTTTTAATTGAAAATTGTTTTCTATTTTTTAAGTTCGGTTTGCTATAAAAGCGTGTTTTTTTAGTTTTCTAAACTATTATTTATTGTATTATATTAGACATTTGTCGGATCCGATAGGATTGGACCACTATAACATATATCTCCCATACAACCGATCGTTCAGATAAGACGATTTTGCCCATTTCTCCCTTAATTTAGAAAGTATAAACGTGAAACTCGGTGATATATGTTTTAATATCTCATAGAAGATTATCTGAAAAAATCACCTTGATCGGAGCTATATATAATATATATCCCATACAACCGATCGTTGAGATAGAAAGATTTTTGGCAATTTCTCCTTTAATTTCCATTATAAAAACGTTAAACTTGGTGGTATTGATTCTAATATATCATAGAAGATATCATGAAAAAATCATTACGATCGGAGCTATATATAATATATATCCCATACAACGGATCGTTCAGATAAGGGTTTTTTTTGCCATTTTTTATTTTATATTTATCTTAAAAATCGTTTAGGTATATACATCTGTTCACTATATATTTCTTATCTTATACATCCGATTATTTGGAGATTACGAACGGGATAAGATTATTGTTCAGACCCATTTATGAAAGGTATGAAGTCCTCGGCACAGCCGAAGGCAGTCCCGTCCTTACTTGTTTTATTGTGTCATCGGCTGTCATTGACCTCTGAATTAAGCTCTAAATTTTTAGCCTCTAGCTGATCGAGAAGATACTTAAAACCCGGTCTCAAATTTCCAAATTATTATCTAATTTTTTCGATCCGTGCGCCACCTAACGGATTTTTTCTTCTTTTGTTCCTTTGTACACGGAACCTCTATCTAAGTTTTCATGTTTGTAGCTCAATGAGAATTTACTTCAAAATCGATCTCAAACCACCAAATTTCCAAATTCTTATCGAAATATCTCGAACCGTGCGCCACCTAACGGATTTTTTCCTCCTTTTCTTAAATTTTCTCGGCGTCTTATCCTATCTGTGAAGTTTTACAGTTGTAGCTCAATGAGAACTTACATAAAAATCAATTCCAAAATTCCCTCCGTTTCGTACAATTTTTATAAATATCCCATGCGCCCCCTAGCGAATCTTCTTGTATCGTGTCATCGACCTCTGAATTAAGTTTGAAATTTCAAGCCTCTAGCTCATCGTTAAGTTACTTAAAAGCTGGTTTGAAAATTTTCAAATTCTTATCTAATTATTTCGATCCGTGCGCCACCTAATGGATTTTTTTTCCTTTTGTTGCATTATCAGGTTGTTCTAACCTATGCGTAAAGTTTCACGTTTGTAGCTCAGTGAAAAGTTTCTTAAAAATCGATTGCAAAATTTGTATGAAAAGCGGACAAACATAAAGGAAGTAATGAACGAAATCGGACGATAACCATGCCCACTTTTTCGATATCGAAAAATGAGATAGTTCAAAAACGCAAATGCTCTAAATCTTTGCTTGATGATAGCAGGAACGTCGTCCCCATTCGCAGGAATAAGGACTCATTCACCTTCAAACCTACCTCTTCACAACTTTTTCAGTTTTATAGAAAATTGTTCCAGAGCGGTTTAGCTCTACAGCTTGTATTATTTTCTCCAGCATTAAATAAAGAAACGCACAATAGGGAGTCACCCTGTTAGAAACTTCTTTTTACTTCCATCGGGTCGGAGAGGTCCTTCCCAATTCTGACTGAGGTGATGATGTTACTCAACGTCATTTTGCACAGCCGTATAAGTTTTGCCGGGAAACCAAATTCAGACATGCACTCGTCGGAGCATATTTTGCAAAGAAACTGATGCAAGCGTCGTACCGTATTTGAATAGCTCAACTGGCTTTGCCTTGTTATTCTTTAATCCGGTTATTCCTGTAAAAGGCTTTGTTCCATCACCTTCCCTTGGCGGTACAT
This sequence comes from Eurosta solidaginis, assembly GCF_040869045.1. Taxonomy (NCBI): domain Eukaryota; kingdom Metazoa; phylum Arthropoda; class Insecta; order Diptera; family Tephritidae; genus Eurosta; species Eurosta solidaginis. The sequence continues at coordinate 224,956,241 of NC_090320.1, forward strand.
CGCTGGCACCATTTATGAAGATATAGTCTAGGAGATCGCTGCTTTCGTTCTTGTGTTATTCCTGGTGATTAGCAGTTTAAACTCCTCGACCTTATGACTTTAAGCTTCTTATTGCTCTCGATCTTAACGTTGCCCTGTATGCAATGCCCTTTGTTCCCAATACAACTTCGAATTTTTCATCGTAGCAGTTGTGGTTCCATGGTCGCGTTAACCCATTTTTCATCGTTGGAGGTATGAAGTGCTACAGAAGTATGTCCCCATTACTCCTGTCTTCCATCGGGTTGGCGTGTGCTCTCAGAGAGCAGGTGTAAAAATTGCATTGCGAAATCATTGGCAGTATGCACAGACGCACAGGCAAGGAATCATTTGGGACTAGTTCCCGGACTGTTTTTCTGATAACTACGTTAAATTCGGGGAACAATGGGGTAATTTCGTTACCACTTAGGAATAGTCTTCGAGATTGTGGGGGTTATTTCCATATGGTTTTTGAGGTTACTTCAAGACTGTTGAAGAATCATTTTAGGATTGTTCTCTCGATTTTTTTGTTGCTGCTTACTCCAAACTGGAAAAAGAAGCGGTAAGGATGGGTTTGATGGTGAATGTGGACAAAACGAAGTACCTACTGTCATCGAGCAAAGAGTCAGCGCATACGCGACTTGGCAACCACGTTACTGTTGGCAGCCATAATTTCGAAATAGTAAAACACTTCGTTTATTCGGGAACCAGCATCAGCACTAGCAACGACATCAGCACTGAAATCTAGCGAAGAATCAACCTTGCCAATAAATGCTACTTTGGACTAGATAGGCAATTGAAAAGTAAAGTCCTCTCTCGGCGAACGAAAATCATACTCTACAAGTCACTTATCGTACCCGTCCTGCTATATGGGGCAGAAGCATGGACCATGACAACAGCAGATGAAGCGGCTTTGGGAGTGTTCGAGAGAAAAGTTCTTCGAAAGATTTATGGACCTTTACTTCAGGGTTGTTTCGGGTAAGTCTTCAGGATCAACCCGTAATTAGGTTTGTCGTTTTTCATCCGAAACCGTGTGTCTTAGCTGGCCCTAAATCAAAATTAAACCCTAATTTTGGTCGTCCTTTTCAAATATTTTTCTGTTTTTGGCATTTAAGAAACAAAAAACACGTTTCGAACAACTTCGTGTGACCACGGTGCATTCCGGGATGCTAAATTAATAAATTTGTTGGCATAGGTTACTATGACTAGTCGTTAGCTTCATATCCTTATCTACGAATAAATTGTTAAATATTACAATTTGTTTTTATAAGCTTTTATTTACTTTCACTTGGCTGTTGTCTGTAATCAAATTTTGCAAGTTAAATTGATACACTTCCCGGTGTCCGATTGAGCTGAAATTTTGCACACATGTATAACTCCGATGACAATGTAATACTATTAAGCAAGAATTCGATAAATTAATCGATAACAGAGTTATCGGCAAAGATTTCTATTCACAAGGGAATAAAAGCCTAAGTCCCAAAGAACGCAGGTAACTTCGCTTTGTTTGTGTATGCAACAAACGTAGAAGTTAGGCTGTTATCGCTAAATGTTGCGTACTTTTTGTTGCATACTTTTCTGCGCACTTGATTTTGTTTTACAGATTTTTGCCGATGGAACAGAGCAGAGATCTGCAATTAAAATAAATAAATGTAAGGCGCGATAACCTCCGAAGAGATCTAAGGCCGAGCTTCTCTTCCAATTTGCGTCGTGCTCCTCTTGATTTTCCCTACAAATTGGCCGGACGGGACCTACATGTTTTATGCCGACTCCGAACGGCATCTGCAAGGCAGGTGAGTTTTCACTGAGAGCTTTTCATGGCAGAAATACACCCGGAGCGCTTGCCAGACACTGCCGAGGGGCGACCCCGCTTAGAAAAATTTTCTTCTAATTGAAAAAATTTATTTCTAAAATTTTGGTGTTGCTTTGCCCCGGGATTGAACCCGGGGCATACGGTGTGGTTGGCGGAGCACGCTACCATCACACCTCGGTGGCCGCCAAGATCTGCAACTAGTAGTTGTAAACTGAACGCGACATAGGCAAAGTCACAATAAAATATGATTTTAAGTTAGTTAACACTCGAATAGAAGAACTTTACTGTCTAAAGTTGACTTCGAAGAAAACTTGTAATGTTGATGCATTGAGAAACGTTACAAATAACTAAGTAAAGATTACATAACTAATTTAGACAACATTTTACCCTACTAAAAATTAAAAAAAAAAATCATATTTAAATTAAATTTAATAAAAAAGCTTTTCTAAGAACAAGCTTCTATTACTTGTTAATAAAACGAACTAAAAATTAAAAAATTAAATTAAAGAAAAACAAGTAAGGACGGGACGAAGATTTCATACCTTTCATGAATGGGGCCGAACAATAATCTTATCCCGTTCGTAATCTCCAAGTAATCGGATGTATAAGATAAGAAATATGTAGTGAACAGATGCACATACCTAAGATAAATATAAAATAAATAAGTAAGGAAGGCTAAGTTCGGGTGTAACCGAACATTACATACTCAGTTGAGAGCTATGGAGACAAAATAAGGAAAATTACCATGTAGGAAAATGAACCTAGGGTAACCCTGGAATGTGGTTGTATGACATGTGTATCAAATGTAAGGTATTAAAGAGTATTTTAAGAGAGAGTAGGCCATAGTTCTATGGATGGACGCCATTTAGGGATATCGCCATTAAGGTGGACCAGGGGTGACTCTAGAATGTGTTTGTACGATATGGGAATCAAATGAAAGGTGTTACTGAGCATATTAAGAGGGAGTGGGCATTAGGTCTATAGAGCGACGCCTTTTCGAGATATCGCCATTAGGGTGGGCCAGGGGTTACTCTAGAATGTTTGTACGATATGGGTATCAAACGAAAGGTGTTACTGAGCATTTTAAGAGCGAGTGGACATTAGGTCTATAGGTGGTCGCCTTTTTGGGATATCGCCATTAGGGTGGGCCAGGGGTGACTCTAGAATGTTTGTACGATATGGGTATCAAACGAAAGGTGTTACTGAGCATTTTAAGAGCGAGTGGACATTAGGTCTATAGGTGGTCGCCTTTTTGGGATATCGCCATTAGGGTGGGCCAGGGGTGACTCTAGAATGCGTTTGTACGATATGGATATCAAATTAAAGGTATTAATGAGGGTTTTAAAAGCGAGTGGCTCTTAGATGTATATGTGAAGGCGTTCTCGCGATATCGACCAAAATGTGGACCAGGTGATCCAGAAAATTATCTGTCTGGTACTGCTAATTTATTTATATATGCAATACCACTAACATTATTCCTGCCAAGATTCCAAGGGTTGTTGATTTCGCCTTGTAAAACTTTTTCATTTTCTTCTACTTAATATGGTAGGTGTCACACCCATTTTACAAAGTTTTTTCCAAAGTTATATTTTGTGTCAATAAACCAATCCAGTTACCATGTTTCATCCCTTTTTTCGTATTTGGTATAGAATTATGGCATTTTTTTCATTTTTCGTAATTTTAAATATCGATAAAGTGGGCGTGGTTATGGTCGGATTTCGGCCATTTTTTATGCCAAGATAAAGTGAGTTCAGATAAATATGTGGGCTAAGTTTAGTAAGGATATATCGGTTTTTGCTCAATTTATTGTGTTAAAGGTCGAGCGGAAGGGCAGACGGTGGACTGTGTTTAAAAACTGGGCGTGGATTCCACCGATTTCGCCCATTTTCACAGAGAACAGTTACCGTCATAGAATCTATGCCCCTACCAAATTTGAGAACGATTGGTAAATTTTTGTTCAACTTATGGCATTAAAAGTATTCTAGACAAACTAAATGAAAATGGGCGGAGCCACGCCCATTTTGAAATTTTCTTTTATTTTTGTATTTTGTTGCATCATATCATTACTGGAGTTGAATTTTGACTTAATTTACTTATATACAGTAAAGATATTAAATTTTTTGTTATAATTTGAATTTACAAACATTTTTTTTTTTAAAGTGGGCGCGTTCTTCATTCAATTTTGCTAATTTTTATTTAGCACATATATAGTAATAGTAGTAACGTTCCTGCCAAATTACAGCTTGCAAAACTTTTAAATTACCTTCTTGTAAAAGTGGGCGGTGCCACGCCCATTGTCCAAAATCTTACTAATTTTCTATTCTGCGTCATAACGTCAACCAATCTACCAAGTTTCATCGCTTTAACCGCCTTTGGCAATGAATTATCGCATTTTTTCGGTTTTTCGAAATTTTCGATATCGAAAAAGTGGGGGTGGTTATATTCCGATATCGTTCATTTTAAATAGCGATCTGAGATGAGTGCCCAGGAATCTACATACCAAATTTCATCAAGATACCTCAAAATTTACTCAAGTTATCGTGTAAACGGACACACGGACGGACGGACGGACATGGCTCAATCAAATTTTTTTTCGATACTGATGATTTTGATATATGGAAGTCTATATCTATCTCGATTTCTATATACCTGTACAACCAACCGTTATCCAATCAAAGTTAATATACTCTGTGAGCTCTGCTCAACTGAGTATAAAAATGGCAAAAAACCCCCTTATCTGAACGATCGGTTGTATGGGATATATATTATATATAGCTCCGATCGAAATGATTTTTTCATGAAATCTTCTATGATATATTGGAATAAATATCACCTAGTTTAACGATTTTATATTGGAAATTATGGGAGAAATGGCCAAAAATCTTTCTATCTGAACGATCGGTTGTATGGGATATATATTATATACAGCTCCGATCGAAATGATTTTTTCATGACATCTTCTATGATATATAAGAATAAATATCACCAAGTTCAACGTTTTTTTATAGGAAATTAAATGAGAAATTGCCAAAAATCATTCTATCTGAACGATCGGTTGTATGGGATATATACTATATATAGCTCCGGTCAAAATGATTTTTTCCGCATATCTTCTATGATATATTAGAATATATATCACCGAGTTTCACGTTTATACTTTCTAAATTGCGGCAGGAATGACCAAAATCGTCTTATCTGAACGATCGGTTGTATTGGAGATATATGTTATAGTGGTCCGATCCTACCGGATCCGACAAATGTCTAATATAATACAAAAATACATCCCTGTGCCAAATTTCATTGAGATATCTCAAAATTTGAGGGACTAGTTTGCTTTCAAACAGACAGACTGACGGACGGACATGGCTATATCAACTCAGTTTGTCGCCCTGATTAATTCGGTATACTTAATGGTGAGTCTATCTTCTATATTTCTCAACGTTACAAACATTGGATCAAAGTTAATATACCATTTCATGTTCATGAAAGGTATAAAAAACTTTTTTTAAAATATGCTTTTATTATTGGTTAATAAAATTAACTTAAAAGTAAAAAATAAATTGACTGTAAAGAAATATAACACTTTATAAGTTCATTGTAACCTTTAACAACAATTAGGCTTCTTCGTCTGCGACAAAAAAATTCCATATTTTACATAATTATATACTTTTAACATTAAAACTTTGCACCTAAATTATTAAATCTTACAGTCTATATCACAGTCCTGTTCTAATAAAAGCGTGTTATATTGTGATAGCAAGAAAAGGAGGTCCTAAATGTTCTTAATTATACCATCAGAATTTAGCACGCTTTTTCCTAGAACAATTGGGAGTGTGATATAAACTGTAAGGTTTAATAATTTAGGTGTAAAGTTTTAATGTTAAAAATATATAATTATGTACAATATGGATTTTTTTGTCGCAGACGAAGAAGCCTAATTGTTGTTAAAGGTTACAATGAACTTATAAAGTGTTATATTTCTTTACAGTCAATTTATTTTTTACTTTTAAGTTATTTTATTAACCAATAATAAAAGCTTATTTTAAAAAAATTTTTTTTTCTTTAATTTTTTTATAATTGATTTCCTTTCCTCGATTATTTTAAAACTTTGTTTATTATAATTAATTTTTTTATTAGCTATATAAACATGCATAGCGCATGCATAAGCAACTATTTTCCATCACTTTGAACTACTCAATATAATTGTGATATAATTTTTTTTATCCATTTTAATTTTTCTTACCATTTTTGCCCACAATTGCCGTTTTTGCATTGTAATCAATGCTCCAATAATGGTCGTAATACCCGTAAATGTGGCAGCCGTCGCACAGCCTCCAATGCTTTTACTATAATGCCGATTATAATTTTACTCTTGTAAGACTTGTTGTTGCTATTCTGGTGTGCTTTTTTTCTCCTTCATTGTTTTTGAGGTTGCTCTTCGGTCTTCGGTGGCATTGCAAAGAATTAATTGCAACTTTTGCTTTCGTTGGCGCAGCAGCATCCCACAGCTCACTGCAAACTGTTTTGTTGCTACTGCTGCTGCTGCGCCGAGGCTGAGCAGTTGTTAGACGCAGCGACCAAATCTGGCTTTGTATTCAGAGCATGCGCTCTATTGAGCAACACTCTCTCTACTCATTCCACACGTCTGGTCATGTGCATATTTTCGCCTTTGTGGAACTTAGAGAACACAGAAGATCTGATGATCAATAATCCTCCTTGAGGCCGGCTTGACTTCATTTGGCATTTGGATTTCAAACGTTTTGGCTTGCTTCTCAGCGGTAGTTGTTTGCTGCTGCCTTGTTTGCTTAGTTTGGTGTGGCGTTAACGGTAATTTTACTCACCAATATTTACTACCAACGCCGTTATAATTGAGTGAGCGAATGAATGCAATTCTACCATTGTCTCGACAGCACACGCGCCAACGTAACAAAAACAACAAAACCAGCGCAAACAATGCAAAAGGCTAGGCATTCGGTTAGTTAGAGTTTTGGGGTGGATTTTATCGATGGTTGGTCGGTCGCTGGGTTGGTTGTTGGTTATATTTGGCTTTCGCTTGGCAGTCGTTCGGCTAACAAACAAATAGTTTTCTTTGTTGCTGTTATTTTCGTATGTAGTCGCATTCGTTGTCTCGGTCCTCGTCAGCATTTTTATCAATATTTTTTTGTTGTTCAGGTTCTTTGGTCATTACTGTTTTTTACATGGCATGGGCATGTGTATGTGTGTGTGTGTGTTTGTTTCTAAATATACATTATTGTTGTTTTCTTTTGCGTTTAATCTGCCTTTTGCCCATTAGGTTTTTATCCAAAACGAATGCACTAAGGCCGCGCGTTTGTGTCTTAAGTCTTTTGTTTTCGGCAGCAAACGTGACTCGTTTTGATGTGACTGGCGATTCATTCGTGCCATAGTAAGTGGTCGCTTCGCGTCTTCGTCTTCGTCGTTTAGTTATAGTTTGCATGACACAATTGTTGTGTTGTGACCGTTCGCGGGACGTTCGCGCTTTTGGCGTTGGCAGTGACGCCACCACACCCTCAACGGGCGCAAGGCAATCATCGCACGAGCGTGTGTTTTCAGAGCATTTAGGTTGACTGGATTACTCTCGCTTAGCTGAAATGTTACTTTATTTGATTTTTTTAGTCTTTATTTTGTTTTGTAAAGTATTGTCTTATTTTCTTGATCTCTATTATAAATTTCGTTTCTGTCATTACTATGATTTCACAAAGCCTCTGTCACTGGATTGACTTAAATTGAATCTCTCAATGATCGCACCAATTCCGGTGGTATTATCGCATATTGCCACTAAATATTGATTGAATTTAAGCAGGCTTTTCGTAACTTATTTTATGTTTTTCGGAGGTATTTAACTTGAAAAATAGAAAAGGTCAGTTTATATATGGTGGGCTACAGATGGGGCCTACGCAAGACGTTCCACTTGCTGATCAAAGCGGACAACCAATGCTTCTAAGCAGTACAGCTTTTTGACGCCACTTTATCTAAGGCCAAAGAACAAAAAAAAAAACAATCTGCCAGTAGCTTGTTTCCAAGATATTCTCGCCCACCTGACGAAGCACGGGAGTTCTTCTATTAGACTGTCAGCTTTAAACTGGAGCCTCATACATAATAACTTCACAGAAAATTTGGTCAAATAGCAACAAAATTCGAAGACTAGTATATAACCTAAGTGTGCTTCTAGAGAAGCCGCTTGAATGGTTTATTCAGGAAGTATGGAAGAAAACTATGAAAAGTATGCTGTAATGGTGCTCGCCTCCCTACAGGATTACATGACGGATGCTGGCTTTTACCTCGCGATCAAAGAAGTTCATGGTACATTGAAATACGCACATTAAAAGTTTTGCTTTTTCCTGGGCATGGATGGAGTCATTCGAGAACACAAACAACGGTTGTTGCTGTTTTTGTAGCGACAAACGTACTTCCCGATGGTTTTAATCAGTGCTATCGCTGTTTGTGATCCTTTGTTGGATATTTGTAGATCCGGTACATTCCGGTAGCAAGTATTATTAAGGTGTCAGCCCAACCATCACGGAAACGGTTTAACATTACCACATTGAATCTTCAAGGTCATACCGTGCCTCCCCCATCAAGGAACAAGAGAACATCTCAAACCTGATTAGTTTTAGTTTTGGTTTTAGTTTTAGCTTTAGGCTAAGTTTAAGTTTAAATTTAAGCTTTAGTCTTAGCTTTGGTTTTAGTTTCATTTATAGTTTTATAGTTAGTTCTAGTTAAAGTTTTGGTTTTAGTTTTAAATTTAGTTTTAGTTTAGAAGCTCATTTTAGTTTTAGGCTTAGTTTCAGTTTTTGTTTTAGTTTTAATTTAGGATTTGTTTTTTGTTTTTGTTAAATCAAAAGCACGCAGATACAAAATTAGGCTGAAAGGTCATGCACAATAGATATGCGCAAAGGTCGCAGTGCTTCCAGGCCAAGTAAAAATAATAATAATATTAATGGTAACATATGGATTGATCGTAATAGGCATAAACGAATCGAGATAAATATAGACTTCCATATATCAAAATGCTCTGCGTGAAAAAGGGAATTGGTTGAGCCATGTCCGTCCGTTCGTCTATCCGTCTGCCTGTCTGTGCGCATGATAACTTGTGTAAATATTGACATATATTATTGAAATTCGGTATATGGATTCCTTGGCTTATATTGAGACTCTTGATAAAAATGTGGAATACTTTTTGAAAATGGGCGTGGCACCGCCCACTTGTGATAAAATCAATTTTCCAAATATTATTTATCATAAATCAAAAACCGTCAAACCCATTAAAAATTCGATAGAGGGGTTGCCCTTACTATAAATAATTATTTGAGGAAAAATTAACGAAATCGGCTAAGGATCACTTCCGCTTTTATATAAAAGATTTTAAAAACGTCGTGGATGAATAAAATAGGCTTATCTTTGCAAAACAGGGATGTATATCAATAGTGTGTCATTTCGCAAGTGGAATTAAAACAATTTGAAGGAAAGAAATACAAAGTTTGGAACTGGGCGTTCACCGCCCCTAATATGACCAAGCAATTTTCTATATTTCGGGAGCCATAACTCATAATTTTTTTCTTTATAGCAGGAAATATTTCTAAAAAATTGGATGAGATCGTTTAAGGAGCATGCCCATATTTATATAAAAGACTTTTAAAAGAGTTTTAGACGAATATAATAAGCTTTACCTTTGCGAAATCAATTCCTCGTAACAAAATCCGAAAAAGTGGTTTATCTGAAATGAACTGTATAATTGAAACTCACGCTGGGTATGTAATGTTCGGTTACACCTGAACTTATACATCATTACTTGTTTTTTTTTTTTCAATATAGGGTCTGTAGCCAAATCTTAAGTACATGCTTGTCAAAAAGTATTTCATGCTCTCTCTTTTATGAAACAAAAGTGGCCAATAAAATTTGATATTTAAATTTAAAATGGGTAAGACATTTAGAAAGAAGGAATTGAAGAACGATTACTGCATACGCATCATAAAATCACTAGAGGAAAGAATAGGCTCATTTCTGCCTCGACAACTGCGTCACTGTTGATGGATATAAATTCGAGACTGTGAAAAACTTGCTTTATCCGTGAATCAGCAATAACAACGAAAGGAGTGTCAGCTTAGATATAAAACGGAGTATACTTAACTTTCTCCAAAAGGCCTCTCTTGACTAAGAAAAATCACACGCCACAAGTCGCTCATCATCCCTGCCATGATGTGTGGCTCAGAATCATAGTCGATGTGCCTTGAGGTATTCGAGAGGACATTGTTCCCCTTACTTATGGTCCTATCCGGGATGACGACTGCACGTAACGGAGGAGGTATAATGATGAGCTGTATGAGCTTTACTCAGACATCAAGATGCAAGTGCAACGAATAAAAGGCCAAACGTTTTTTTTGCTAGGCCATGTTATGCGAATGGTCGAAGACGCTCCGTCCAAGATAGTATTTCAATCGGCTGCGCCATTTGGAAACAGAGCAAGGGGGAGACCTCCACTAAATTTGCGTCAGTTATTGCGGATTAGGAAGAGCTGGCGTGACTTATTACGTAACAGCCATAATTGATTGAAGTCAACTAATGATGATTGATGTTGATGAGGTTACACACATGTATTTGTTGATAAAAACAGGGCTTCGCTGTGCAATTTTTCTAGAAAAAATCATTAGAAATAATAGCAAAAGTTGTGTGAATTTTCTTATATTCTGTATACTGCTATGAAATACTTGACAAGCGAAATTTTTTTCCAGCATTTTTGAGTCTTTTTTTTTATTGTTGTTAGCATCACTGTGATGTTAGTAAATAACCACAACAACAAACAAGTAAGGAAGGTTAAGTTCGGGTGTAACCGAACATTACATACTCAGTTGAGAGCTATGGTGACAACATAAGGGAAAATAACCATGTAGGAAAATGAACCGAGGGAAACCCTGGAATGTGTTTGTATGACATGTGTATCAAATGAAAGGCATTAAAGAGTATTTTATGGGGGAGTGGGCCATAGTTCTATAGGTGGACGCCATTTAGGGATATAGCCATAAAGGTCGATCAGGGTTGACTCTAGAATGCGTTTGTATAATATGGGTATCAAAAGAAAGGTGTTAATGAGTATTGTAAAAGGGAGTAATCCTTAGTTCCATAGGTGGATGCCGTTTCGGGATATCGCAATAAAGGTGGAGCAGGGGTGGCCTTAGAATTTGTTTGTGCAATATGGGTATCAAACGAAAGAAGTTAATGAGTATTTTAAAAGGGAGTGGGACTTAGTTTTATAGGTGGACGCCTTTTCGAGGTATCGGAATAAAGGTGGACCAGGGGTGACTCTAGACTTTGTTTGTACGATATGGGTATCAAATGAAAGGTGCTATGGAGTATTTTAAAAGGGCGTGGGGCTTAGTTCTATAGGTGGCCGCCTTTTCGAGATATCGCCATAAAGGTGGACCAGGGGTGACTCTAGAATGAGTTTGTACGATATGGGTATCAAATTAAAGGTATTAATGAGAGTTTTAAAAGGGAGTGGTGTGAAGGCGTTTTCCAGAAATCGACCAAAATGTGGACCAGGATGACCCAGAACATCACCTGCTGGATACCGCTAATTTATTTATATATGTAATACCTGCCAAGATTTTAAGGGTTTTTTATTTCGCCCTGCAGAACTTTTCATTTTCTTCTACTTAATATGGTAGGTGTCACAACCATTTTATAAAGTTTTTTCTAAAGTTATATTTCGTCTCAATAAAACAATCCAATTACCTTACCATGTTTCATCCCTTTTTTCATATTTGGTATAGAATTATGGCATTTTTTCATTTTTCGTAATTTTCGATATCGAAAAAGTGGGCGTGGTCATAGTCGGATTTCGTTCGTTTTTCATACCAAGATAAAGTGAGTTCAAGTAAGCACGTGAACTAAGTTCATTAAAGATATGTCGATTTTTGCTCAAGTTATCGTGTTAACGGCCATGCGGAAGGACAGACGGACGACTGTGTATAAAAACTGGGCGTGGCATCAACCGATTTCACCCATTTTCACAGAAAACAGTTAACGTTATAAAATCTATGCCCCTACCAAATTTCAAAAGGATTGGTTAATTTTTGTTCGACTTATGGCGTTAAAAGTATCCTAGACAAATTAAATGAAAAAGGGCGGAGCCACGCCCATTTTGAAAATTTCTTTTATTTTTGTATTTTGTTGCACCATATCATTACTGGAGTTGAATGTTGACATAATTTACTTATATACTGTAAAGATATTAAATTTTTTGTTAAAATTTGACTTTCAAAAAAATTTTTTTTAAAAGTGGTCGTGGTCCTTCTCCGATTTTGCTAATTTTTATTAAGCGTACATATAGTAATAGGTGTAACGTTCCTGCCAAATTTCGTTATGATATCTTCAACGACTGCCAAATTACAGCTTGCAGAACTTCTAAATTACCTTCTTTAAAAAGTGGGCGGTGCCACGCCTAATGTCCAAACTTTTACTAATTTTCTATTCTGCGTCATAAGCTCAACTCATTTAATAAGTTTCGTCGCTTTAGCTGTCTTCTGTAATGAATTATCGCACTTTTTCGGTTTTTCGAAATTTTCGATATCGAAAAAGTGGGCGTGGTTATAGTCCGATATCGTTCATTTTAAATAACGATCTGAGATGAGTGCTCAGGAACCTACATACCAAATTTCATCAAGATACCTCAAAATTTACTCAAGTTATCGTGTTAACGGACGGACGGACGGACGGACGGACATGGCTCAATCAAATTTTTTTTCGATCCTGATTATTTTGATATATGGAAGTCTATATCTATCTCGATTCCTTTATATATGTACAACCAACCGTTATCCAATCAAACTTAATATATTCTGTGAGCTCTGCTCAACTGAGTATAAAAAAGCAAGCAGCCGCACTAATCTACAAGGCAACGAAGAATATTCCACACATATAATCAGCAATTCGAAGCGAAGAGATTTTTTAACATACACATATGTATGTAGTCATCAGCTAAGAGCAGAAATTGCTACTCACACATACACACGCATATAGCTAAATAACCAAGTATGAGATACAACTGTTCCAGAAGGCATGTACGTGAAACGTTTAGGACTAAGTAGAAATGAGCGGACGAGGTAACCGTGAGCATAAAAGAAGCGCAAGCTGAGGAATAACTAATCAGTTTGATTTAAACACGCTATTAGTGCAGTATAATTGTGATTGTGAAGTACTACTCCCAAAGTAGTCTAAATAAAGACCATTTGCCAATACTGAATTTATTTGAAAGTTCAGCGATTCGAACGTTAGCAAAAGGTATATAATTATCAGGAATTTCCCAAAATTCGTTACAATACTAAGCCCACTATACGAAGCCTAAGGAAGAAGCTGAATTTTCTCCTCTGAATTGTAAAAAAGAAACCAATTCCGAAGTATTGAAAAATTAACTTGTTACACTCCCTGTATAATTTTCTTACTTTCATTAAAAATGTAACCTATAAATTATTTATGAGCGCCATATTATGTACATGGAGACGACATTCAACATATTTGCATATGAACATCTACATACATACATATGTATATATCTATATACATTTGTATTTAGATGTAAATACGCACATATGATTGCCTTGCTTTTCCTCAACGTTGCTGTAAATTTGTAGTTACTCATGTTGTATTTGTAACAGTTGTGCATTTATTTGCTTTTAAAATTGTTATTGCTTTTGTTGCTATTTATTGTCATTTACTTTATATTGTTGCTGTTATTCTATTAGTATGTTGCCATTGCCGTTACAATTGCAATTTTTAATTGATTGTTGTTGTCATTGCTGCCATGTATTGCTCACATTGTTGTTGCTGCTAATGTTAATGTTGTTAATGTTGAATTGTCATTGTCGTTGTTGTACATGTTTGAGCGTTGTTGTCGTCGTCGTCGTCGTCGACATCGTTTCTGTCGGCGCCCATTGTTGTCGTTACTGTTAACTTTATGCAATTGTTGTTTTTGTTCTGTTGTTGCTCGCATAATGACTGCTGTTAAGGCTACGTTGTTAACATTGTTAAATATTCTTTCTTTTTTCATGCAGTTTGTTGTTGACTGGAAGTTGTCTGCCGTTCTTTTCTATATTTGTTTGCTTTTTCTGTATCTCTTTTCTTTTTTGTTATTTTTGTTTTAGTTTTGCAGACGAATGGATACTCGTCGCCATCGCAGAGACTTCATTCATGCCAAATTACGTATTTACTTTTAAGGTAGAACACACATACAAAACACACAAATGCCTTTTTAGTTGTCCATCTAATTGTTGTTGTTAGCTGTCGTGTTTTAAAACCTCTGCTATTTCAATCGCCAACACTCTCTAACATTCACCGCTACTCACTTCACCTTTTAACGTCACAGCCCACATGCCCAAGTGAGTCTCCGCACACAGCCTACGCCATATAAGTGCTCTGTCGCTGTCTCTGCCACTACTTTAACTTCAATCATTCGGCCATATTTAACTGCATTTTCGACTCTGTTCACATCTCTGCCTCTGCTACTCCACCCCATGTCACACAACTGCTCTTATTTTCTTCACCTCTTCCGCTGATGATTCGGCTATTGCAGCGCACAAATTTATGCAACTAAATGTAGACCGCAGCAATGGTGAGGTAGGTGTATTGTACGGCGTAATGGAGTGTTGAGTGCATTCTTATTAACTTGGTATTGTTGCTAAATTATTTGTTCCAGCAACAACGTCAATTGTGTGTGTTAAAACGTAAATTTGCAATTCACTTTTGCTTTCGTTGGATTGGTTGTACGACCGGTTCACATCAAATCGTTTCGGTTGGCATATAATGGACTGAGTATGAGCTGCGGTGAGGACCTTGCGAATTTTTGTTTTTGTTTGCCATTTTTAATGATTTTTGTTATTGCTAATTATAATATGAGACGTAATATGAATTAAGCGTTGATGTTCTTTGAATGGTCTAATTTACCAAACCTTTGAACTTAAAAAAAAAATTTTTTTGAAATATCGAGCTATAGAACGTTTTAACTGCCATTTATGTATGTATATATATATTTTCGATCTGTTGGCTATATCTTTAAGAGGCATTACATAAAGCGGATTACGCCAAAATATTCTTACGTGAGTACCAAGTACTCATGAAGCTGTATGTGTAAACCTGCAATAGTTAATCATGGCTTTCACGTATGTTCTATCCCTAGGAACTAGATTATTAGCCCTCAAATTTTCACTTAAAACCTTCTAGACCCTCCCAACCCCTAGAACCATGAGCAAGGGGTTCCTGAGGTTGACAATTAAGTTGGAGAAGGTATAAATTGCGCTGACAACCCTTTGAAAGGGTTGCGCTACACTACAGGCATACCTGCCGCGGGTATATTTCAAGCCCCCTAACCGGCCGGGGGTCTCGATATTGATCCTTCTTGGGGTCTTATCGGGTTGTTTAAGTTTTATCGGTATTTGTTTTATAACAAACCAATAAGTGGACGCCAATAAATCGCCGATAATTGAATGGTAGTACTCCGATAAAATATCAATAACTTTTCGGTTATGCCATAATTTTTCAATAAGTCGATAGCTTTGCGATAACAAATCGACTATGGCTTTTTGATGACAAATCGGTAGCACGCCGATAACGCTTTGAACAAACCCATATTTTTTTGATAAAAAATCCATAAATGTGACCTGGCCTATGAAAAGGTGGCTTATGACTCAAAAAAAAATTACTTCTACCAAGAAACTGACGAAATGCGTTGTTCATCTTTAACAGCTGTTTCTCGCAATTTCTTTTTTGAGTCACCTTTTCATAGGCCGGGTCACATATATTTGGTAATACAGCGTTAGTTTTACAATAAATAAACCATTACTTTTAGATCATAAATAACAATCTTTTAGAAAGTAAACCGATAATTTTTTAATAGCAAAAATTGTCCTCCAGCTCCCTCTAACAGAGTTTGGGCCGCCCCACAGTGTTTCGTGTAGAACAAGCTAGCTGGACAAAATTATTTTATAAGATTTTCCGTTTCATATGCAGTCATTTATTACAACTACGCCATTTTTTTCACTTCATGTGTATACATTTGCTTATTTCATATACAGTAACTAATGTGAATAAGTGACATAGATCCAAAAAAATTTAAAGGACTTAAGAATATTGCCTAAAGCGTACTGATGATGAAGGCTTAGCACCCTTCGAAATGGATCTATCTGCGCAGCTATGGCAGGTTGTCTGAAAAATTTTCTACTTACTATTCCAAAAACAAAATACAATTTTTCAAATTTAGAAAAATTAAAAAATAACAATAATTATCATTAGAAAAAAATTATTGTTCTGGCCTTGAGCTCGATTCGAACCTTGAATGATTTATCAATAGACCGATAAAAACAAAAACAATTGTTAAGAATATTACTTTATTGTACTTAAATTGAATGGACTACAAATCTCAATACTCTGAAAAATTCCAAAAAAAATTAAAATTTTTTATGAAAATTCGTCGAATTTTTCAAATATTTTTTAAATATAATTTAGTTTTTGTTATAGATCGTGACAAATTTTCTTATGGGAAATTAGTTAAAATAAATTTGCGAAAGCGAAGATTGTAAGAATTGTACAAAAAGGGGTGTCTACTTATTTATGTGAGTGACTGTACATATGTACATACATATTTTGTATTTATTTGAGTATTTATCTTGGCACTACAATTTTTACAAAATTATTTTATAGTACCACTCAGGAATGTAAAAGTGAATTACAATAATAATAACAACAATGTAAATAATTAAATTAATTATGTGAAAATAACTTATTACAAATCTTAAAAGTAAAGTATCATACAAAGTAGAAAAGACAATAGAATTAAATTAAATAAAAACTGATCCAACAAAAAGTTATAGGGTAGGTTATCTTTTATAATTATGTTATTAACCGCTATCATCACTTTCATTCGATGAGTCACTTGTGGAATAGTCATGAACATCAGCAACACTACTGTGAAAGCTTGAAACAACTGGGGTATTTATTGACTCCTCAACATTATCGGGGGACAGTAAATTTAAAACTTCTGAAGTCAGACTTTTAAATTTTTTCTTAGGTATCTCCCTAAAACTGTTAACTAAAGGATCCGATGTTATAAGCAACATATTCATAAGATCTCTATTCGTGGCTTCACGCGACTGCTTTTGTGTGTTATCATCCCTGAATCGTCTCAAATCTTTGTTACGGGCTTCCTGTGCTTCCTCAGAAAGTTGACCAATAGGTAAAATTGCTGATTTTATAATATATAGTACTGATACTAAGATTTTATAAACTGTAACAGGCATATTAAACCATGGATAGAGATCTATGTATAGTTTTTTAGTCTCGACCGCAAATTTTTCAAATCTTTGGATATTTATATTGTACCCAGATGCTAATGCGCGAAGGAGAGTGTCGAATCTTTTGATGAGCGTTACATCCAATCCCGTAATCTTAGCACTAGCCTCAGAATTTTCGAAAAACCTACGAGCAGTGTTGCCGTCATTGGTATTGCCGAAACTTGGTTTTGGTTTATCTACTATCTATCCAAGTACACTTTTAAATTTATTCTGGATTTCGTTGGAACGTAGCTTTACACTCTCTTTATCTGCCTAATTCCTAAGCTGCCACTTTTTTACTTCGATGCGATAACTTATATGAAGCAAGCATTCAAAACATCTTATCCATGCATGGAGAGTAGACAAACCAAAATCAAGATTATCTCGGTTAGGCGTAAAGTCCCGTAACTCATTATTCATTTTTTTGGAGTGGCACCACAAATATAACAGTTTTGTGCGGAAGAAGTTTCAGTCAAAGCATTGCAAACTTTTCCGTCAATCATTGTTAGAGGCATATTGTGATTTACGGAAACTTCGTATTCTTCGGGCATGTACTTTGTTGGCAACAACGCATTTATCTCCTCTAAAACTTTGTTCGTTTCAAAAACAATAAAATCTTTTGTTTCTTTAGAAAAAATAAATTTAATTGGACGACAATACATGGTAGAAGAAGGTCGAAGATTCTGCCAAACAATGCTACCTTTTTCATCCTGTAATTGAAGAGGAACGAAGGAAAATATAAACAAAAATTCATCGGTGCCAGAACTGCATGTAAACTTTTGCTTATATGTGCTATGGCCAGAGCTTCCATCGCAACCCCACTTTCTGATTAAAGTATACGTCAAGTTTGTAGGTAATAAACTAACAAAAACTTCTTGATTTGCTAAAACTAAACTCTCAACAGTTTTATCTAATACGGACTGGACTTTAATTTCCGCACGTGTTTCACCCACATCAATTTCATTTGGATAGCATTCTTCCTTAGCTTTTCTTAGACTATAAAATGATGGATAAACCTTATGGCCTGCCTTGATGCTCCACTTCCGAGTCGTTTTGTACCCATGAGTCGTCGACTTGCTATCTACGTAGTATGCTAAAGCTTCTACATTGCTCAAGCATCTTGCATCTGGCTCACATGTCATCTTTTTGCCGGATATTTGAGTGGTTTCCTGTGATTTTTTTATAATGTTAGCAACATTTCTGTTGCCGGACATACGCGTTGATACTTCTGCCGCATAAAGTAACTCACCAGGACTTCTAGATTGCAAGAGGTCATCCACTCGACGCCGTTTGGTTTTTTCACTGCAGCTAGCAAAGTCCTTCATTCGTCTTCCGGGGCCGGGGTTACCTGAAGAAGTGGTTGGTTGGTCTGATGGCAACTTTGAATCCACCGTTATTGTAAATGTGAAGTCTGGACCCGAAAGCCACTCCGAGTTTTTATTCAAAAATCGCTCCTTATGTCTTCCAGAAGTGTTCCACTTTTGATCCAGCTTCGACGAATATGCCGATATTTGTAAGCTTAAACTTTTTATCGAATACTCGGCTGCTTCGCTTAAATCGTACTTAAGTACAACAAAACTCAATAATTCTTTATATCTGGTTTCCTTCGAATGTTGAACCCAAATGTCAAAAAACTCCGTTCTTGGTACTGTTATAACTAAACTGCTTTGTGTTTTTGATTTTCCGACAGGGTGAATAGTTGTTGATTGTTGTGCTGCCATCTTAAGTGTCGTTGATCGTTCTGATTTATTATCAGTTGTGCAGTATTTATATTATATTCAGGTATTGGCGAAGATGCTACCAAATGGGGTTGTTTTGTGTAGCGTTCCTGTGTGGTTATACCTGCATTAGGATTGCTTTATATGTACCTGTTTTTATGCTTTGGTGACTGGTGCGGTAGGTTGTGGCAGGTTGAAGTCAGTGATCTTCGCCTTTTTGCTTTTGGTGTGCTCTTGTTGACCTTGCGCGGTTATTTTTGTTTGTGTGTTTTATGGCTACGTGTTTGTTCCCTGTACCTGGGGATTGGTTTTGCCGTTTGTAGATCAGCTTTAAAGGTTCAAATATCTCGTCGGAGCTGGTACGTACATACATCCTATTTTATATGTAGAGATAACTAAATCTACAAAAAAAAAATTAAAAATAGATGTGCAAAGAATTCGCAATGGTTTTTTCTTTGGGCTATTAGAGAATACTTGCGACTATAACATATGTAAAATTTAGCCCGGATGTCGGCGGATGTATGTAACATTTTTGTCCCTAAAGTTAAAAATATAGAGAAAAAATACCTTTTCTTATTAATAACGGAATGTTAAATATATTGAAAATACTCTAATTGCGAAACAACTACTATTAAAAAATTTTACTTACCTCCGAGCTTAGAATCCATCAAAAAAATTATATAAAAGTGTTCACTTAAAAGAAATATGAAGCTTAATATTCAACAAGAATTTTGCAAATTAATCAATGCATTTTACTGCCACTCCTGCCTTCTTACTTCAATTCCTCAATATATATGAGAAATATATCAAAAAAAGCAAAAATCCCGTTATTTTGTTTGTTTCCTTTCATTTCTCATTACACTTTTCTTGGAATAAGAATTTTATTTTTGTCCAGCTAGCTTGTTCTACACGAAAAACTGTGCGCCCTTAGACGGATGCTTACAAGAATAGCATCTTAGCCGGAGCATGAACTTTAACTCAAATAACATAGCCTGGCCAGCGGAGTCGGCAGGATGGAATAGAAAATGTGGTCATATTAATCATTCCCGAGAGGGCCGGGCTACTACCTCAGTGGTGCTTGTTACCGGAATTTTGATTGGTGTGTCTTCTCAAATAACGAACTAAACGAACTCTGGCTGCCAACAGTGGCGTGATTGCTAAGATTCAAGAGCGCTGACTCCTTGCCTGATGGCAGCAGGTACTTCGTTTTATTCTCATTCACCATTAAACCCATATTTTCTTTTTTTCCAGTTTGGAGTAGTGGAACTTAGAGCCCGGGTGTTCAATCCGATGATGTTAATGTTGTCTCCAGCATCAAATTGGGGAAATCGAAAGCATTTCGATACTTAGTTCCATCAAAAAACTAAAATAAAAAATATGTGAATATTTCTAAAGAGTCAAAACCGAGCTCCGCTTGTTTGGGTGCTCATAAATTAGAATATCCATATGTATATGAAGTTTCTGTTGCAAAAGCAACGCCTTGACCAAATTACAGAACAACCCGCACTTCCTACATCTGCTATCACTGACCAAGCCTTTTTTTAAGGCACGTGATACCAGAGTGCAGCGTTCAGTCAGAAGACCCGTCATGAGTCCAAATTTCTCTCTTTTTAATGATAGAAGCAACTTTGTTAGTCTAAGGTTGTAAGACATATATACACTGAAAGAAAAAGACTGGTAAAATCAACCGAAATACAGGTCAATTCAACCGAAATTTCTGTCAATTTTTATCCATCGCAACAAGATGTTGAATCAACTGCGCACAAATCGTTGATTCGTAAATGACCGTTTTTGTAGTCATATGAACAAAAAAGTTGTTGCGGCAGCTTTATACGAAAGTACCTATGTTGCGGCATTTGCAATGCATATGAGTTTTCACTGAAATCTTTTCATGGCAGAAATACATTCGGAGTGCTTGTCGAACAGTGCCGAGGGGCGACCCCGCTTAGGAAAATTTTCTTCCAATTGAAAAACCTTATTTCTAAAATTTTTATATTGCTTTGCCCGGGGTGTGAACCCAGGGTCTTCGGTGTGGTAGGCGGAGCACGCTACAATCACACCACGGCGGCCGCCATATACATACGTAAATATGTGCATAATATAGTACAGAGCATACATAAGTACAAAGTAGAGAGCGCAGTGAGCGTAAAATTCTCTTTGAAATTTGCTCATGTATTAACTGTTGATCGCTGTTGAAATGACCAGTGAGATCAGTTGTGTTAACAAAAAAATCAGTTAGATTGATTAGGAGTCTGTCATTTTTACAGAATTTTGTTAACTTAAAAGCGACAATTTCTCTTCTGTTGAAATGACTAAGTTAGTTTGTTCACTTTGCAAAGAACTCGTTCGAATTAACCAAAATTCGATCAATTTCACCGAATCTCCGTTAAGTCAAGAACAACAAAACCGATTTATTGATTTTATTAGCACCATTTCTTTCAGTGTATAATCTTCGACAGCCGCGCGTTTGAACCCACGCCTTTCCTACTTGGCCGATCATGTGCATCTCTCATCTTCTCTTAATTTCGCTCAATCTAATTGGGACGACAACGTATCAAGGGATGCGCCTCTGCTTTTTCATCCCCATCTATTTCCATATTCCCTGGGTTCCCATATGGATGTATGCTTCTCCCTGTCCCGACTCTCTCCATAGACTGCTTACTCTATAACACGCATTTAGATGCTGTGGTATGCGAGATTATTGCCTTATGCGGCAGTTACTCACGAACGTACGTACCAAAAACGTGTCAGCTGACACGACCTATCTTATGAGTGTGCAATGTAAACGAAAACTCACCGACGTGCAACGCCCGTAAGTACGTAGCCCGGAACGTAGAAATCAAAACAATTTTGATTTTTTCCGTAAGAACGTGTCAGCTGATCGCTCTCTCACTAGACAGAGTTGCCTAGTAAACTTTTGTGCGCTAATTTTTGACCGTTTGCAGTTTCATGCAAAACACCTAATTAAAGTTTGAAAAATTGTGAAAATAATACGAAATAATTATGTAAAAGTGCAGATTATAAATATGTAATCTATTTATATTTATTTAATATTAATTCCAGCCTTTTACAACATCAAAAATTAAATTGGAAAAAGTTGATGTTTCCATAAGAATGCATGTAAAATGGTCAATGGCAACAGTGCTTATCTGTAAACAATACACACAAAAATATGTTATGTACATGTACGCAGACGCACACATTAATTCCTACGGGCTTGAGGGTTCGGCCAAACGTGTTTCGTACGACAAACGTCCGTACGTACGGCACACGTCGGTGGGTAACTGCCGCTTTAATTGATGCTTGACTTTCAATATAAAAGTTAAACTCTTTCAGTGTTTCTACTGCTTTGCTTACGGCTAATATTTCCGCTTGGAAAACGCTACAGTAGTCTGGCAGCTTGCAGGATCTGTTATTTCCGGATCAGCACAGTATACCGCAGACCCTACTCCCTTCACTACTTTGGAACAATCTGTGTACACATGTATCGCCTCGTGCACCCTTGCGCCAACCATCCACCTCTATTGTGGCCTTAAGGTCTCCCTCGAAGCGCAGATAGGGATTCGGGTAGTGTGTTCGTACTCAGTACTCTAAAGGCATTTTATGCTCTAGCATAGCAGCAAAGGGGACAAGGAAAGTTACAGGTTTTGTAGATTTGTCAATATGTGCATTTATGTATGTCTGTATGTATATGTGGTTCACTAAATAAATAGATGAATACATATACTTATGGGTAGAGATAAAAAAACTTCTGAGCACACTTAGCCGTTTCCTTTCACAGGTCGCATTTAAATGTGCATTTTAAATTTTTGCTACCACTTACGGTTAATCCTCCAGGGAAATATTTCGTGCAAAACGTTTTGGCAGCTCTGGCGCTACACACAACCAATAAGGTAAAGGCATTCACACTTGGCTTTATAAATACTCATTTACTCAAAAATATCGTATAAATTGATATTTGCTTTATAGATATATATATATATATATATATGCAGCTATGTTTACTAGGGTGTCTTAATATAAAATCAAGATTTCAGAGGAATAATGTAGTTTGTCATGTTTTAGGGGATGTGACCTAGTTTGAAGTAGCTCCTAAAATACTATGTTCGAGGGAGGTTTCGAGAATATTTAAAATAAGCAAGATTTAAAATAAGCTATTGAAGAGTAGACAACTCAAGGGACTATACACTACGGATGTGACATGGTGAAGGAATCAACTTTCTGTTCATACCTCAAACTTCAACTACTCTAGATTTGGTCACCGTTGTGAAAACTTTTTTTTTTTAACCATTCTCGTTTTTGATCGCATTCACGGCAGAAGTCAGATTTAAGGTACCCTTACCCCAAGTAGCAAAGCCTCGAAGTTTTACTTTGAATTATGTCACTGCTTATGAGGTGTCATAATCTTAATAGCGATAATGTCACTCTTGAGCCTTAACAGAAGAGAATTTACATAAACATGCGAAGGCAGTCACCGTGGTGTGCTGAGTAGTTTGCTTTTCCTGCAGAATAACTAGGTTCGACACCCTCTAGGATCCATTAATTTCAAGATGTTTTCTGATATAGCCTAAATACATATTTTTATTTTTTTATGGCGGCCACTGTGGTGTGATGGTAGCGTGCTCCGCCTACCAGACCGTATGTTCACACCCCGGGCAAAGCAACATCAAAATTTTAGAAATAAGGTTTTTCAATTAGAAGAAAATTTTTCTAAGCGGGGCCGCCCCTCGGCAGTGTTTGGCAAGCGCTCCGAGTGTATTTCTGCCATGAAAAGCTCTCAGTGAAAATTCATCTGCCTTGCAGATGACGTTCGGAGTCGGCATAAAACATGTAGGTACCGTCCGGCTAATTTGTAGGGAAATTCAAGAGGAGCACGGCGCAAATTGGAAGAGAAGCTCGGCCTTAGATCTCTTTTTTTTTTATTTATAATTTAAGTGACGAAAGAAAAAACAAAATTCGGCTAAAAACTCCGGCAGATGACAGAAGGTTTCGAGATTCCTATAGCAATGATAAGAGGTCTTGGAAATTAGCGCACAGAATTTGCTTAAGTTGTATAGGCAACACTTCCATCCATAGCTAGCTAGAGAGAGAGAAGAAGAACGCGATACTCTAATCGCCGATGATGGAAAACACGTTCCGGCATCTGCTTATGATGCAGTGAGGATGGCAATATACTGGCTTGGGCCGAGCTTCTCTTCCAATTTGCGTGGTGCTCCTTTTTAATTTTTCCTACAAATTGGCGGGATGGGTTCTACTTGTTTTATGCCGACTCCGAACGGCATCTGCAAGGCAGATGAGTTTTCACTGAGAGCTTTTCATTGCAGAACTACACTCGGAGCACTTGCCAAACACTGCCGAGGGGCGACCCCGTTTAGAAAAATTTTCTTCTAATTGAAAAAATATGTTTCTAAAATTTTTGATGTTTCTTTTCGCGGAACATGGACCCATTACCTTCGGTGTTGTAGGCGGAGCACGCTGCCATCACACCACGGCGGCCGCTCATAGACAACATACTGAGCCAGCACAATTTATAACTTCTCCAACCCAATTGTCAACTTCACCTACCCGTGGAAAATCCTGTTTCCTTAGCAGCCGATGCTCAGGCAACGCCAAGTTCCTCATGGATCTAGGGGATGGGAGGGCGTTATGTCCTAGAAGGATACATGTGGTCATACTAAATCGTTCCTGAGATGGTCGGGCTAGTGCCTGAATGGTGCTTGTGAACGGAACGTGGCATGCCACCGTATCAGAGACCTTAGGCATAATAGGCAAGCATACTACCAGATATAGCGACCACCACCCTAATATACATATGTACAAACATAACAATATAACTAAAAAGCTATGTATATCAAAGCGTAACTAATATTAAAAATGAGAAAAGTGAGAATTCGATTGCGTTAACGCGTTGTCAATCGCTGAGTCGCTGATTGGTTGATTGTATTTTTGTTTTAAATTAAAAGTTAACTAACCAGCTTTTTGATGGCTGGTCGCCTCTTAGCAAACTCACCTAAGTGATGTGTATAGAGATGTGCGTGCATATACAAACAATTAGCGAGTGTGAGTATATAAATAACTACCCTGCAAAAAATGCGATTAGTCTAGGATGAATCCGAGAGGAGTCGCAAATGAGTATGCGACCAATCCTAGTTTTGATCTCTTTGTATGAGTTGAACTGTTCCCTTTTGTTTGAGAATGTCCTATGAAGAGACTAATTGTAGCAATTTATACACGAAAAGTATCGCCCATATACCCACATGGTAACATATGAAAACTATGCCCTTTTCGTTGCAATAAGAACTCAAATAGGGACCAGTGGTATTTTTAGCCCCAATGATAGTAGAATGATACTCACTGATGTAATCCATTTTAAAATAAAACAATAATTCATATTGTTTTAGTTCTATTTTCGGTATATATTGAAATCAGCAATTGCTAAGGCAGATGATTCTTTTGCTGAGAAACTTTCGTGGCAGAAACACAATGCAAGGTTTTGCCAAGCCACCAAATCTGTTTCATGTAAGCTGTTCGCCCGCTTTTCAAAAAGGAATAAAAAATGTTATCCGAAAATGTAATCCTAACTTCGACGTAGTCCTAATAATTAAGGTTCGGTATAGAGCTTCGCATTTTACTTAAATAATTCGATTCAATCACCTGTAATATTTTCTAATTATTTTATATTGGGCCAGGTCGTAAAGTTTTAATTATTGAATTATGGAGCTTTTCGGCCGATTTTTTGAAAAAAAACAGTCGTTTTTTTAATCTTCTACGCGTTTCGATGCAAATTCGCGTCTTCCTCAGGAAGGCAAATTAACAATTATTTAATTATCACAACATCAGGGTATAATCAATACAAAATTACATATATAAAAAACACCGCACATTTTCTCTTCTCGAGGCTCAAATATTTTGTGTCTTTTTTATTTTACTCATTTCGTTGCCGTTTTTTTTAATATTTCTGAAAATGAGCTACATAGATTTCAAAAACTGACTAATCCCAACTGTACCCGAAGGGGCTAAAGGGAATCAATTATACCCAAATGTAGACAAAAGAGATCAATCGGATACCAAACTCTTTAGGGATTAATCGCACGATTTTTTGCAGGGTATATATTACTACTGCAAACACATACACATAAACAT
Organism: Eurosta solidaginis; assembly: GCF_040869045.1. Classification (NCBI taxonomy): domain Eukaryota; kingdom Metazoa; phylum Arthropoda; class Insecta; order Diptera; family Tephritidae; genus Eurosta; species Eurosta solidaginis. The sequence continues at coordinate 224,982,268 of NC_090320.1, forward strand.
ATTAAATTCAGATTTAATCGAGGTCTTGCGTTATCTGCCAGTTTGCATATTTTGTTAGTGACAACACACGTTTTTCGTTATGTTTTTATTACGTGCGTTATTATGACGCCTTTTTTCATTGAATTTCAAGTGCAACCAGTGCTCTAACCAACAGCCAACAATTACATAAAACACAATACACCCATACATACATAAGCGCACACACATTCATAAACGATAAATATGCCAGACGTAGTGCGGTGTTTTTAAATTATTCGACCGTATAAATGCATGCGTTTGCAATAAACAATAAGAACAGGAAATAAATTGCTCATACGCAATGGTGTGTTTTTTTTTTAAGATGGAGGGGTGGTGACGCGGTATTCAATATTCGTTTTTTAGCCGGTTGGTCGGCGCTGCTGTTAAATTTCAAAGGTGGTACGCTTTTGACAAATTGACAGTTTCCAACCGCCAGCCTAATTTAATCAGCTTTGAGAGACGCGCCGCTGTCTCGTATGAGACGAATGAGGTGAATGAGATACCAGATGTTTGACGAATAGGCAGCTGTGCTTGAGAATTGACAGACCAGTTGACATACGACAAAATGAAATATATTTAATAACATAATTAATATAAAACAAGTAAGGACGGGACTGTGTTCGGCTGTGCCGAAGACTTTACACCTTTCATGAATGGGGCTGAACAATAATTTTATTCCATTCGTAATAAATAATGCGCTGTATAAGATAAGAAATATATAGTGAACAGCTGTACATACCTAAACGATTTTAAGATAAATATAAAAAATGGCAAAAAACCCCCTTATCTGAACGATCGGTTGTATGGGATATATTATGTATAGCTCCGATAGAAATGATTTTTACAGGAAATCTTCTATGATATGTTATAATATATATCACCTAGTTTCACGTTTTTATATCGGAAACTGAGGGAGAAATGTCCAAAAATCTTTCTATCTGAACGATCGGTTGTATGGAATAGGTATATACTATATACATATAGCTCCGATCAAAGTAATTTCTTCAGGAAATCTTCTATGATATATAAGAATAAATATCACCAAGTTTAACGTTTTTATATTGGAAATTAAGGGAGAAAGAGATAAAAATCTTTCTATCTGAACGATCTGTTATATGGGATATATACTATATACAGCTCCGATCGAAATGATTTTTTCATGAAATCTTCTATGATATATTAGAATAAATAACACCAAGTTAAACGTTTTTATATTGGAAATTAAGGGAGAAATTGGCAAAAATCTTTCTATCTGAACAATCGGTTGTATTGGATAGGTATATACTATATACATATAGCTCCGATCAAAGTGATTTTTTCAGAAAAATCTGAACGATCGGTGGGATGGGATATAACTATATATAGCTCCAAAGTGATTTTTTCAGGATAACTTCTACGATATATTAGAATATATATCACCGAGTTTCACGTTTATGCTTTCTAAATTGCAGCAGCAATGACCAAAATCGTCTTATCTGAACGATCGGTTGTATAGGAGATATATGTTATAGTGGTCCAATCGTACCGGATCCGACAAATGTCTAATATAATACAAAAATACATCCCTGTGCCAAATTTCATTGAGATATCTCAAAATTTGAGGGACTAGTTTGCGTTCAAACATACAGACGGGTAGAAGGACAGACGGACATGGCTATATCAACTCAGTTCGTCGCCCTGATCAATTCGGTATATTTAATGGTGAGTCTATCTTCTATACTTGTCAACGCTACAAACATCGGACCAAAGTTAATATACCATTTCATGTTCATGAAAGGTATAATAGTGCCTTGCATTGCATTACACTATATACATTAGAACTAAAAAAATTTGTCTTGCATTCATCCAATTTTAAATTGGGTTTTATATGGAAACGCGGCAACGTTGTTCTCGGAATAGCTAAAACATATGCGATCAACAATATTTTGAAAATAAATTAACTAATAGAAAAGTTTTAACGAAAATATTGATTATGTTTTGCCGAAAAGCACCGAAACTAGGTGACTGAAATTCGGTTCAAAGGAAAACAATGGCAAAATAGTTTTTTGCATGTCGGAATTCTAACAGTGCTAGCTTAATTTTTTAATGATCTCCCCTCCTTGGGGCAGCTACGCATCCTGCAGCTACAATTCTTTGAGGAGTAATTTATTAACTATAGCCTTTCGAGGTTTTTGGGGAAAGTGAATGAAGATCTTGATCTTAATCTTTGGAATGTCTGTCGTAGAACTGTCTAGGACTTACTACAATTCTGATGTCTATAGCATGGCATAATAAAACCAGGCAGGTGAAGTTAATATTACAAAATGGAGTTGTATTTGAAAATAGTCGTCCTCATAAATTTCAGTGTTGCTTCTGGACTTATCTGCGCATACATTTTTTCAGCATAATAAGAATATAGTATATTAATGCCTTTCTGTCATCATCCAACTGCTCAGGTGATTCGATGGGAGACCCGTAAAACTTACAGCTTACGCAGATGACGATGCAATTGTCATAAGTGGAAAGTGCCTTCCAGCGATTAGCTCCTTGATGGATCCGGCGCTTCCGGATATTCATACCTGGGCACCTAATACCAGGTTGACAGCCAACGCGGAGAAGATGGATATGGTCTTGTTTACAAAGGGGTGCAACGTCCCAAATTGGACCAGGATTAAGTTAGGAGGGGTGCCCTACAGGAGAAACCTAGCTCAAAATATCTAGGAATCATCCTATACAGTAAGCTGTTGTGGAAGCTCAACGTGGAGGAGAGTGTGAAGAAGGCCTCAGCGGCATTTTATGCATGTAAAAGAATGCTGTGGTGTATCGCCCTCTCTTTCTCATTGGGTTTTTATAGCGGCTGTAAACCCTATTCTATACTATGCGGTTCTTGTTTGGTGGAAAGCCATACAAAAAACAACCTACCTCAAAAAATTAGAGGGGTATGCAGGCTGTCAATGCTTAGCATTATGGAGCTCCTGAAAACAACTCCGACAGCTGCAATGTATGCCATTCTGCACATTCCACCTGTAGACCTGGTAGCAAAGAACAGAGCATTAACAACTTCAACCAGCCTCAGTACATCGGGGCAGCTTGAGCGCCGCCCATGCGGCCATAGTAATATAGCGTCATCAATTACAGGACGAACAGGCTACCTGATTCCATATCTGCGCTTCGAGGGAGATCTTAAAGTCAAAATAGAGGTAGATGGTTGGAGCAAGGGTGCTCAAATAGCGGACGAGGCGATACATGTGTACACAGATGGTTACAAAGTAGTGGAAGGAGTAGGGTCTGCGGTAGACTGTGCTGATCCAGAATTCAACAGATCCTACAAGCAGCCAGATCACTCTAGCGTGAGGTGCACATGATCGAATAACCAAGAAAGGCGTAGGTTCAAGCTCGGGGCTTTAAAGTGTCGAAGATTATGTGTAGGTCTTACAACTTAGACTAACAAAGTTGCTTCTATCATTAAAAAGAGAGGACTGTATACTCATGACGGGTATTCTGACTGGACACTGCCTTCTGGCGTCACATGCCTTTAAATTAGGCTTGGTCAGTGATAGCAGATGTAGGAAGTGGGAGTTGGGGATCGAGCACGTTTTGTGCTCGTTCCCTGCGCTTTCCAGGCTAAGAGTGCAAGCGGCATAACTACTAGAAAGCTTCTAGTATTTGCCAAGAGGACGGAGTTATTTTATAACACGGGTCTTGGTTTTTGATAGGGTTTTTTCAGTTTGCTAGTAGTCCTCATGGACCGGCCAGTTCAACCCAACATAACCTACTCTAAAAAAGCAATATTTCGTGGATATTGGCATCATGTTTTTGGAGTGGAAACATTTGACGTGAAGAGCTCCAAATAGTAATTTTTTAATTTTAAAAATCAAAAATGTTCAAATAGCACCTACATGGTCTGAAAAAACCAAAAAACTTATTAACATAAATAAATACCAACCGCAAAATAATATCGTACGATAAAGCACCTTAAACTTGTTTCTAATCACCACTAGAATGCGCCTTAAATAAATACTTAAAAAATATGTAACACAAACTATTGACACTCGACCACGCCAATTCGCCAATCCAATGTTGGACTGCTTAAAACAACTTATGTACTATGGGCAAAAAATATTGCCGTCCTGGCCAGAAGTAGAGAGGCACCCAAATATGTTTTATAACAATTGTAACTGCTGAATACATAATCCTTCCAAAGACTTTACTCGACTCAGCGCCACGTATGCTGGTCCGTCCTGGAACTCCAAAGTATTTTGATAACACACGGTAGAAGTGTTTGTAATGTATGCAATATTTGTTCCAAATATAAGCCTAATCGGATCCACAAATACGATTTTTTTTTTTCAGTATTTCTATATTCCAAGTTTCAAGATTGTAGCTTATCGGGAAGTTACTTAAATTTCAATTACAAAATTCTGTTCGGCCGGTCGCTCAAGTCAAGCTAAAAAAAAACCATTTAACAATGAGCACATCGTGCTATTCAATTAAGGAGGAGAGGGAAGGAAGGGATGCGCGTACATATCAACTATTTTTGAAAGAATCCTGTAACTGTCCTGAAAATATTTCGTACAAGTCCCGAAATAGTATCGAAATAATAGCAAAAAAAATTCTGAAGTGTATCCGAAGGGATGGTTCAATTGCCCCAAAATTGTCTCCGAACATTCTCGAAATGATTCTAAAGTTTTTCCGATACGATGGTTAAAATAATTCGGAAGTGATCTTTAAATTATCCCGAAATAATTTCGAATTAAAATCATCCTGTAACTATCCCAAAATAGTTTCGAAATAGTCTTGAATGCGGAAGAGATCCTGACGTTGTTCCGAATCCGAGGTCGAAGAATATATGAAATAGTTCCATCAATCTCAAAATTGTATCGTAGTCCGTCCATCACTTACGCATGGACAAAAGTGGCACTTAGCATATATTGATTTATATACACGCATGCACCACCCCCCTACTCATCCCCCTACAGCTCATCATTAAATCTTCTTCGGTACTCGCCATCGCCAACCCTTAGAGGTCCATAAATCTTTCGACGAACTTTTCTCTCGAAAACTCCCAGAGCCCCTTCATCTGATGTTGTCATGGTCCAAGCTTCTGCACCATATAGCAGGACGGGTACGATAAGTGACTTGTGATTTTCGTTTGCCGAGAGAGGACTTAACTTTTCAATTGCCTACCTAGTCCAAAGTAGCATTTATTGGCAAGAATGATTATTCGCTGGATTTGAGAGCTGATGTTGTTTTTAGTGTTAATGCTGGTTCCCAAATAAACGAAGTATTTTACTATTTCGAAATTATGGCTGCTAACGGTAGCGTGGTTGCCAAGGCGCATATGCGCTGACTCTTTGCTCGATGACAGCAGGTACTTCGTTTTGTCCTCATTCACCATCAAACCCTTCTTTACCGCTTCTTTTTCCTGTTTTGATTAAGCAGAACTTACGGTGTTAGGGACGATGATATCAATCTTAAAACCACGAATAAAAAAATTCACCAAGTTCGACATTTAAAATAGTAAAGTTTTCAATACATTATTAACATATTTAGCTGGTAAGATGTCATGTAGTTATGAACTAATTTAAAAAAAATTTTCGAATTCCAAAATTTACTACGGATCAATATAGCCTATCCCATAGTAAAATGGAGTGGAAAAACAAATACAATAGCAATAACGCCATACTGACAACAAACGGACAGTGCAGGCTAAGAAGGCAGTAAGAAACAACAACACCATCACTCCAACTGCTTGAAACTGGACTGTTTTTGTGTTGGTGAACTGAATCGAATTGTATTGAGTCGAATCGAATCGTATTGAATCCCCCAATGTGGTCTACAATTGTCCGTCGATCTTTGTATATCTGTTCAATATAAAAATTTAAAGCAAGTTATTTATGCATACAAATATACTGACATAATAAACCCTGTTGGGATATTCGCCAATTTTGAGCGAGGGGGCTAAAAATATGTGTCCGTAATTTTGAAAAGCTTCCTAATTCTCTCTTTGTATATGTTCCTCGCTTTGATCCTTTTTCCTTCTCTCTCTCCTTCATTTCATCTTTCTTTCCATTTTCCTCATTCTTCTCCTCTTGTTCGTGCTTTTGCTTATACTGTTAGCGTTCTTTTTCCTATTTCTGATCCTGTTCCTAATCTTGTTCATTCTCCTGCTCTTGCTTCCATTCCTGTTTCTGTTCCTTTTCCTATTACTGTTCCTATTTCTATATCATCATTCATAATTTAATTCTATTTCTATTCGTATTCCTATTCGTATTCCTGTTCCTTTTCCTATTCCTATTCCTGTTCCTATTTCTATTCTTATTCCTTTTTCTATTATTTTCCTATTCCTATTTCTTTTCACATACCTATTCCAATTCCTACTTCTATTCCTTTTTCTATTCCTATTCCTATTCATATTCCTACTGATTTTCCTATTTATATTCCTACTCTTATTCATATTCTTGTTCCTATTCATATTCCAGACATCAACATATTCCAGCGAATTAAAACGCAGCGGCTGCGCTGCCTAGGCCATGTTATGCGAATGAAAGATGATGCTTCGGCCAAGAAAGTGTTTCTATCGGAGCCCGACTATGGAAGCAGAGGTAGAGGGCGGCCCCACTACGTTGGAAGGACCAGGTGGAAAACGATTTAAATTCCCTTGGTGTGACCAATTGGCGCCGGTTGGCGGAGCGAAGGAGCGACTGTCGCGCCTTGTTAGACGGCCATAACCGTTTAGACGGTTAATCGCCAATTAAGTAAGTAAGTATTCATATTCCTATTCCTATTACAATTCCTTTTCCTATTCCTTTTTCTATTGCTATTCCTATTCATATTCCCCTTCCTGTTCCTACTAATTTCCCTATTCCTATATAAATTTTCATTCCATTCCGATTTCAATTCCTGTTCATATTCCTTTTCCTATTTCTACTCCTATTCCTTATCCTACAGCTATTCCCATTTCTATTCCTGTTCCTGCTACTGTACCTGTTCCATTTCCCTTCCCATTTCCGTTCTTATTCCTGTTCCGGTTTCAGTCCCTGTCCCGTTCTTGTTCCTATTCCGGTTACTGTTCATATTCCTTATTCTCCTGCACTCCCTTTCTTTGTGCTTATTTTAATATTTCTACCTTGCTCTCTTCCTGTTTATTTTCTTTTCCCTGTTCATGTTCCTCTTCTTCTTGCACTTCCCCACACTCTTTTTCTCGTTCCTCCAATCCCTCTATTCCTCCTTATCCCCATCCCACTTCCTCAGCCCTTTCCTCCCTCTTCTTTTCCTTCTTCTCTACATCCCCTGACCATAACTACCAATACTGGTATAAATTTACCTACAAAAATTTGAATCCAATCTAAGCCCAAACACGAAGTTGGGAGTAGTTCAGTTTCATGTTTCCCTTATCTTATTCTGTGACCGCATTAGTATAGATTTAAAGTGACTGCCCGTGCGGGAATATATCAAAATCCTTAAGAAGCCACAGTACGGGTCAGGAACTGCTGAGCGTTGAAATCAAGAACAATTAATGAACGGTGCTGGCTTGGTATAGATGCCACTCAATAATTAATTCGGACGTTAACATCCCAGAAGAGCCTGCAGGAGAGATTTGAAATTTGAATTGAAACTTGATTACAGCCTAGTAGGTTATGCCAGTAGCAACTAGTCTACTTGTAGAACCTGGGTCTCCTTTGTGGTCGGTACTTGGAAACACATCATAATACTAGAGTGGGGGAAAGGTCTGAAGCAGAGCCAAACTGAGAAAGCAATATCTTCGGTTGATATTAGATCATCAATATCCTTTGAGTGCGTGGAGGGATTAATCCATTTGGGGCACAGAAGGGTGGAAAGATATGAGCAAGCATACGGACTGAGGGCTCAAAAGCTAAGTAATAGGGCCAGGGTAAGATAAGAAATCAAGCACTGCCGTAAATGTTCATGATTGCGGCAGGTAAAGACACTATTAGGATGATATTACACAAAAAGCTATAAGGCTCTGATAAACCTCCTTAAAAGCAACCTTAGAATTTTAACGGGCACTGAATACTAAAAGGTAGATACACAGCACACAACATAGCCTCTGCCGAGTCTGTGACAGTGGGGCGAGAATACAGAGCACGTCGTTCTCTAATGTGATGCAGGCGCTTGAAGAAGACGAAGGATATTTAGATTACTAAAATCCGAAAGAAGGCACAAACGCTCACTTAAGCCCAGCCCCATTCTGGATTTGCTTAGGGAACTCGGTCTGAAAGAGGTCCTGTGAAAATAATGAGAGCATAACAGACCTATAAGATGCAGTGCATAACCTCCCAGGAATCAATCTACCTATCCATTTAGAGTGAACATGAGCTCGAAACTGGCTCTTGGGTCCAAAGAATCTTTCAAGTATGCGTTTTGGTATCTACGCTGCTGGCCTCATTCGTTGACCAATGATCTGCGCGCTTACTCGGAAGTCGGTTAGTCTTTATCTTTGAGGAGTTTTATAAGAGGCAAGCTATAAGAAGGGACCCTTAATCAGAACACGACGTAGAAGTGATCTACTCGCTGTAAGCTGTAATGGGACTTGGTCGTTAAAGTCTGCTCCATCACCTTAAGTTTAAGTCCTGGTTAATGGTGACCTAAGCTGACTATCTGAACATTATTGTGAAATAAAGTGGTTGGCAACCTGTGCGGTATTCTATAGATTCACCTTAATTTTGAGTCGAGAAACTCCTTATGTTGTTATTGTTGTTTTAGCGATAAGGACACTCCCCGAAGGTCTTGAGGAGTTTTATCGATGTTCATGGTCCTTTGCCGGATGCAGATTCGGTACGTTCCATTAACAAGCACGATTAAGTTACTAGCCCATACCATCTCGGGAACGATTTGTTATAACCACATGAAATCTTCTAGGGCATCACGCCCTCCCACCCCTAGATCCATGAGGAACTTAGGGTCGCCCGAGCCTCGGCATGTAAAGAAAAAGGATCCGCCACGTGTAGGTGAGGTTAACAATTGGGTTGTGGAAGCTATATATTGCGCTGGCAACCCCTTGAAATGGTTGCGCAACTCAATCCATTGAATCAATTTAGTATTTTAGTCACCTCTTACGACAGGCATAGCTGCCGCTGGTATATTCTAAGCCCCCTAACCCGCTGACACTCCTTATCATGCGTATTGGTTCACAACCGAACTTAAACCGAATTTTTACTTTCAACTTCGATTAGGGTACTAACTTCGATGCGATCTAACATTTTCCAAGCAATATATTGTAAAGCAAGCGATGACAGAGTCTTCTGTAGGAATGGATTGGTTATCTTGAACAATGAGTTGTTGTACTTTACTTCATGCTTTTAAGAATTTAGGGCTATTCCAAAAATTGTCATTTCTAACTTTTTGGTGCGATGAAGGATAAAATTACTCTGCTTCAAATATTGTATGAGGTCATACTGCTTTACAAGAAGTGTTGGTAATTTTCGATAAATTTCCTACAGGGTACCTTTGCCCACAAGCATTAGTATGCATTTTTGTGTACATTGGCATTGCAGTGCTCGGATCGTATCGGATGCTTTGCTAAAATATGAAAGTAGTTTTCTAGACTAGAACAAGACCACACCTAACAATGAGCTTGCCACATGCACAACCATATGTATGTATATATAGTATGTAATTCTATTTATGAGAGTACAAGTATGTTTATTGCGCACCTTAGACTTCATTGCATTACATTAGATTGCCTGACATAGCAGAATGTCTGCCTAGCTGGCTTGCTATTTCAGTTTGCCCGATGCACGGCAACCCGATTTTGAGATTTTCAGCTGCTGCTGTTCCAGCTGCATCAGCTGCGCATGCGCGACCGTGCGACCTGCAAACAGCAATCAGGCAACAATTTCGTTTTTATTTATTTACATACACACATGCAAACATGCCTACATTAGTACGCAAATGTAGCGAGACCTGCAGCCGCAACTTAGCAGCCAACCAGCTAGCGAGCTAGCCTATCGTCCGACCAGCGTTGTATGTATGTATGCCTGTGATTTTAGCGGCTATTTTACCTACGCGACGTCAACTATTTTCGTAAAAATTTCAAACTTAATATTGTTTGATTTTATTTCTACTCCCAATGGACTCGTACTCGTAATTCTAATTATGTGTGGCAAATTTTAATGCTCTTCACACCATCACATTTTATTGTTTCAATTTTGGTTTTTTTTATTGTTGTGTTTCCTCCTTTGTCTAACAGAATTTGCTTGTGACTGGAACAAACATAGTGAATGAACGACGCGTGGGTCTAATTAATTATGCTGCCAGTCCATTTTTGGTGTTGGTGTGGTGGCGAAAATCAAATGAAAAGCTTGTAAATATGTCTGTAATTGTAGTAATGGCTTTTCGATTGGATTTATAACGATCTTATTTACAATCTGTATCACCTGATATTGTTGCTAGGTGCCTATGTATGTGAATACGTATATTGAAAAACTATAGCCGTACTATATTTTTGTGTATTCAGATGCCAGGAAATAGTGGTTTTTGAAAAACTTCTATAAGGTATGAAACGTAGTAAGACAAGATCTTCTGTTATAACTTCAAGTAGTGATTGAATTAATTAATTTATATAATCAACAAATGAGAGGTTTGCACACTGTTTAATAAATAAAATTAGCGTTAGAAAGGCCGAGAGGTGGTGGCATCTCAAAGGAAAGATTATCGAATATATTATTAGTGAGCATATGCAGCAGACCATAGAAAGTCCAGGTGGCTTGTCGAATAGTCAGTTTCAATATAACCCGCGGATGCATAACCGGCGGTCAAAATAAAAGGAAACTCTGTGCACTGATAACTTTGGATATTAGAAAGGCTTTTAACACCGCGCACTGGATGCAGATAATGACGGCTCTACGAAACTTTTGCACACCTGCTTACCTGCTCAGAATAATTGGTACCTATTTAAGAGACAGAGTGTTCCTTTTTGATACGGATGAGGGACCAATAAAGAACAACATCACGGGCGGTGTCCCTCAGGGATCTATTCTAGGTCCAACGCTATGGAATGCGATGTATGACGGTGTACTACAAATCAACCTTCCCGGAGGTATGGAAATTGTCGGCTATGCAGATGATATTGTTGTAGTAGCAGTGGTCAAGAGACTTGATTTACTCCAAGCATTATGTAATGACGCCGTGGGAAGAATAAAGGAGTGGCTGACAAAAATGGGACTGGTGATGGCTAGCAGTAAAACAGAAGTGGTTTTTGTGAGCTCAAAGCGAACTGTGGATAAGTTAGTCCTAACCATAAGAGATCATCAAATAAATTCAAGTCTTTCTTGAAACATCTAGCAGTAAACCTTGACTCAAAACTAACTTTTAAGGAGCACTTCATGGCGGTGGGGGAGAAAGTTTCTAGAATTAGTGGAGCACAAACGCGAATAATGCCCAACATCGGCGGCCGAGTCGCCACGGATTTAAAATGGTCCACCAAAAAGATATACTAGCAGCCTACCGTATTACTGCTGTACGAATAGCATGTACTTAGCGGACAGTGTCCGACGACGCGATCCATGTTTTATCCAGGAAAATACCAGTAGATCTACTCCCAAGTGAAATGGCTGATCTGTATGGCAGTGGAATAAGCCGACCATCTGAAGATGCTAAGAAAATCGCAAGGTCACGAACAATAGTTAGGTGGCAAGAACGGTGGAAAGAATCGAGAAAAGCGCGCTGGACCTTCATGCTAGTTCGGAATATAGCGGAATGGTACGAGCCAAAACACGGCGAATTAAATTACCTCCTCACGCAGATATTGAGCGGGTACGGCGGATTAGACGAATAGCTGCATAAGCGTGGGATATAGGAGGATCCTTTATGTCCACACTGTCCTTCCGAATTGGAAAGCGCAGAGCATGTAATGTTTCACTGCCCTCGTTTTCACGGCGAAAGACTCTCTGTATACAGAGTTTTGGAGAGGAGCCCTCCATTAGGAATTTAGTTCTTTATAGTTATGACGAAATTTATGCATGTTGAAAGGGACCGCAGAGAAATGGGCATACGAAACAGTGGCGACTAAATCGCAGCGAAATGCACAGAAACTGCTTCTAATGTTAAAAACCTGAAAATCGTAAAAAGAATGGCTATGATTGACGTAAACTTAACTCTTAGTACAGCATCAGCTATTACTTTGAAAGCAATTTCAAATCAGTACCCGGTGAAAATTGTTGTGACAGCGGCCGCAGCCCAGACATATGGACATACAAGTAATTTCGTTTATGTAAATACCTGCCGTCGTTAGTCAAACCTCCCGTTGCCCCAATGCATACAGTTCAAAGCAATGTTTGACCAGTGCCCCAAGACTCTCTTTTCAATTGATCATGGCATCCGGTTGCAAAGTAACTCTACATACGAGTTAAACAATTCATCCGCATTTGAATATCAACAACAGCCACTACCATGCTGCCGAAAATGCCAAAAAAGGAACGTAGTAAACTCCGCGTGCTATCTGTTCACGTGGTACCAAATTTAATCTTTCGTCAGGCTTTCGCAGCTGAAGCCACTTCCGACTGAGTATCCACCTACTCGTGACCAGTGACCTAACTCCAATGGACAATGGAAATTCCCTATTCTTATCCGTATTGTGTGAGCGCAAGCAATCCAACGCCGCATCGAGCTTATTACGTTTTCTTTATTTCACCACATAACGACTTCTTGAAAATACCTCCTAGCCTTAAAACACACATTTTGTTGTAGCCTATCTTTATACAAAGCTTTGGTTGTTGTCATTGTCGTATTAATGATAAGGACACGCCTCGAAGGCTTTGGGGAATGTTATCGATGTTGATGGTCCTTTGCCGGATATATATCCGGTACGTTCCGGTAACAAGCACCAGCTAACCCGACCATCTCGGAAGCGATTAATATGTCCACACCTTTTCTTTTTGTGTTTCGTGGAAGAGGAAATGCTTTATACACTGACATTTATATTTAAGCCTCACTGCCTCACTGCGTGGCATGGCCCACTTTTAAAAAAAAATCTATTTTTTAAATATCATCAACACTAATTGGCGCTAACGCCTGTTTCGCGATATCTGACGCCAATTGGGAACACCAAGGCAGGTGAAGTCTTCCTCTCCGAACTCAATGGAGGTCTCCCCCTTCCTCTGCTTCTAAACTGCGGTGTCGACTGAAATATTTTCTTGGCCGGAGTGTCGTCGTACATTCGCATAACATGACCTAGCCAGCACAGCCTTTGGGCATTTATTCGCCGCACTATCGCCATATGTGAGTAAAGTTCATACAGCTCATTAAACCTCCTTCGGTACTCGTCGTCGGCATCACGTATAGGACCCTAAATTTTCCAGAGAACTTTTCTCTCAAACACTCCAAGAGCCAACTCATCCATGATTCCGAACCATACATCAGGACAGGTTGGATGAGCGACTCGGCGAGCGTAATTTTTGTTCGTCAAGAGAACACTTTACCTTTCAGTTGTCTACACAGTCCAAAGTAGCATTTGTTGGTAAGAGCTATTCTTTGTTTGATTTTAAATATTATTGTTCATAAATAAACAGCCGTTTAAGTTGTGACCAGCAAACATCGCGATTAATAAGTTTCGGAAAAATAGTCGAAATATTTAGAGGGCCAGGTTTACTTTTTTGTAAGATTTTTAAAAGGATCGTAGGCGAATGTAGGAATGGAAATCGAAAAAGTTGTCGGTACAACTTTAAAAATGTTCACAACTTAAACCCCTATACTGAAGATTTTCTTATCCCCATACAAAAGCGTATAGAAGATGCATCTTATCTGCTCATTTACCTTTACTAGAGGGAGTATTTACACTGCGCTGCTTTTATACTCTCAGTTAGCCTCGTTCGCCTATTTATCTTAAGGTTTAGACTTTTCATGAACATGCCTTCTGGAACAGTTGTATCTCATACTTAGTTATTTAGCCACATACATGTTTATCTGTTGTTTATGTGTTTCTTCGAGCTATATATATATGTGTGTGTAAGTAACAGCTTCTACTATTAGCTTATTATAAAGTAATGTGTGACTTTTTCTCTTTCTTCTATGCTCTTATCTGCTGACTACATATGTGTATGTGAAATAATCTCTTCGCTCCAAGAAATAATCTCTTCGCTCCAAGCTGCAGGTTATGTGTGTGGAATATTCTCCGTTGGCTTCTATGTATGTGTGTAAATGAGTTACTGCCGTTGTGCTTATTTACTGACAGCATAGTGATAGTTAGAAATGCTAATATTTGCCACAATATTTTGATTTTTGAAGTTGATGAGATCGCCCCTACATACCGAGCTACTTGGGTATCTGCTATTATCTCTACATATAATAAAATTGTAACAGGTTGATGTCTGTACATTGAAGATATTCAAGAAAAACTGAGAGGAGAGGTCGTTATTGGACCAACAGAACCCAAATCTACAATTTTTAGAATTTTTGTCTGTCTGTCTGTCTGTCGGTATGATTGTACGGGTATCACGTAAAAACTACTGGTTAGAATTGCATGATACTTCACCATTCTATCACATGACGTCTAACTTAAAACTTAAGGTAACCGTCATTTGGATATCTCACCAAGTTCCCGAGCTATTGCCCAAAATGTGAACCCAGGGTGACCAAAAATGCTGTTTTTTTACTATTATGCTCACCACACACAAAAACTACTCCATTGAATTAAATGAAACCTTCACTATTATATTACTAGACGTCTATTCTAAAATGTCATCAATATATCTTATCCGGTTCCAGAGTTATTGACCCAAATGTGACCCAAAATTAGTTTTTCCAACATGGGTGTCAAACGAAAGGTAGAAATGAGTACTACATTGTGATGTGAGATCTATTTCAATATCTCAAATTATTTCGGAGATTTCACACAAAATGTGAAGAGGAGCAATCGTAAAATTCGTTTATAAAATATGCCTATCAAACGCACGGTACTGGGACTGGGATTAGGACTAGGACTGGGACTGAGACTGAGACTCGGAGTGGGACTGGGACTGAGACTCGAAATGGGACTGGAACAAAATACATACCACCCTCTGGGACTGGCAATAAGATATGAAGAAGAATGAGAAAAACTTGAGAGAGGAGAAAAGAGAGAAAGAGAAGGAGACTGAGAAAGAAATAGAATGAGAGAAAGATGGAGATAGATGAATCGAAAAATACGGAGGGAGGTGCGAATACAAAGATTAGGAAAAAGTAGAGGGGCGAGGGCAGAGTTAGACGGAATAAGCTTATTAAAACCTATGCAGATAGACCAAATTTAGGGCAGAACAACGTCTGCCGGGTCTGCTAGTATCGAAATAAGTACGAAAATCGGATGACAGTCTAGAAGTCATTACTTGTGATCTGCAAGTTTAACCTAACTAGTTATTAGTTTCTTGTAATGGCAGCAAACTACAAGCAGTCAATCGACCCACTCCGAATAAATTCTTTTAAAAATTATTTATTAAGTAATAACACAAATTTTTGAAAAAAAAAATCATTGATATGACCAAACATGTGTTTATGCTTGTAATATATACCAGAACAAACCGTCTTTATGTACTAATAATACAAGTTTCACTTTCTGCACTGCACAACAACACCGCAGGCACTAAATTACATAAATATTTATACATAAACATCTAAACATATGTACAAACATAAATTTGTATGTATCACCGAAAGCAGACGCTGATGGCAATTAATTACACTACAATTCTGTTCAATTTTTTAGAAACAGTGAGCTCAAGTGTAGTGCTAAAGCGTTCAGTAGATACACACGCTCACACACATATGGATACCGATAATTATGCAAATATTAAATTTTTTTTTAATTTTTCGGTTTGCTACACATTCTTTATATTATTTACACTTTTTTTCTTCAAATACAACATGTAAAAGGATCTTAGCCCACGCTTTCGGCTCATTGGATATTTTGCTTAATGTGTTGTCTGCTGCCGCTGCTGCTGCGGCAACGGCAAGGTGCAAGGAAGATTGGCCAGTCAGTCAGACAGTCAACAGGCCAACAAGCAAGCGTATGTATGTCAATTTTGCAATAGTAAGTTATGTGTGCATTAGACCGTTTAAAAAAAAAAATATTGTGGCGAATATTAGAAGTTCTATACATCATTATGTTGCAACATCAAAGCAAGCAGCCACACATACATGCAAACAGCGAAGCTAAGAACGAAGAGATTATTTCACATACATACATGTAGTCGGCAGCTAAGAGCGAAAAAGAAAAAGGAAGAATCATACATCATGTGATCATCACATAAGAGCAGAAGTTATTACTCACACATACACACGCATATAGCTAGAAGGCATTCGTGAATACCAGCTATATAAACAAGAAATAAATAAGCAGCTGTTCGAGAAGGCTGTTCGCAAAAGTCTTCATCCTAGGAGAAATAGGCGAATGAGGCAACTGAGAGTATAAAAGCAGCGCAAGCAGAGGAATAATGAACCAGTTTGATTTTAACACGCTGTACTTGAAGTACGCGAGTAATTTGATTGTGAAATACTACTACCAAAGTTGTGTTGTCAATAAAGAATATTTTGATGTACTGAACATTTGAGTTATTTGTTCTACAGTACATCTATCCCACTTATAACAGAAGGTGCAGAATAATCACGAATTTATAAAATGCATTACAATATGTTTAAAACCTTGGTTCTAAGAGATAAGATAATGTCATTAAGCTTCCTCTGGTGAAGCTGCGCGAGTGAGAAGGAAGTGAAGTTGGTTTGTCCTTTCTTTTTTGCTAAGTTTGTCTCTCGGAGGTATAAAAACGCGGACCTTCATGTTTTATGCTGACACCGAACGGCATCGCTAAAGCTGGGAAGCTTTTCGTGGCAGAAATACAGGCGGAGGGCTTGTACACTTTTGATGTTAACCTTCCCGTCTTTTGATTCTGAGATCTTCTGTGTGGTGGTCCAGTATTCTGTCTGCGATGCGGTTACACACGTACCAACAGGAGTGACTTGTCGTTTACTTCTAAACGAAACTTATAAGCCTATTTTCAATTCAAAGGAAGTAAAATTCGGAAATAGTCTAATGTATATGCCATAATAAAAATTTGCAGTTTTGGTATGCCATGCATTACGCCTTAATGCATATATGTATGTACGTACTATTCTGTTATACGATGTCCACACGAAATTTTTCATTTCTAGTTCATTCTCCCGTTCATCTCTTGGCATTGAACTACATGCCGAACTGCGTCATATTCCATACAAAATTTTTAGATCCAATTTTCTCCTTCTGCTAATTCATTTATCTGGACCATGTCGATAACTACGTTTAACTCAATTCATTCTCTAATTTTTGAATTTTAATTTGAAATCTGACAGAAATTTTAAGGTTGTGAAAATTATTACGCGACTCCTATAGAAAAGCATTTGGTAAATTATTGCTGTCTAACGACAAACAAATGAATTAAGAAAACGCCGTGTGAACAAGTATTTCGAAAACTGATAAGCGAATTAGTTCTGTCCTTAATTACCTGTCGTGTGAGCACCATATTTTACATATATCTTTATTGCTATTTACACACATACATACTTAGATACTTTGCTACACATTTGATACAGAGTACATATTTGTTTGCTTGACTATTTCGTTACATTTTCGGTGTCTTACCCCTGCACTGTGGGCCAGTAATTTTAATTAGTAAGCAAAAACGTTTCGTTATTCGGTAGACTTCTAGTGAATGATTATGTCAAATTAATGCATCAAATATGTACGTTCGGTGAATACAGTATTCACAAAACAAGAAAAAGGGAACGTGAAACTTGCTAGGTTGAAATCATTACTGGATCCGGTAAAGCTCCGTTGGGCAGTGGTCGGGCAAACTAAAATTTCGGCTGACTCTCAGTGCCAAATGGAATATGGGAGGGGCATCTTTCCATCAGACTTGGAGCCATCCTAAAATAAGTGCACCAGACTCTTGCCCTAAATAAGTTCTGCACGGCACTTCTCCTTTGAGGGTATATAAGTTGTGCTTAGAAGTACCCATTGTCACTAGGTCTAAATGCCTAGTGTCGAAACAACATTTTGGGCTGCAGCCGCCCTTCAGTAATGTCTACCGGGTGTATGTTTAACATTGAAGGGCCCAACTAATCTGAATCAGCAGTGTCAAATGCGTTCCACCACACGAACTCTCCATAAATCTGGATCGGCGTGATTTCCATATCACACAGGAACTATGCAACGCTTGGAGAGGGCGGGTGACCACAGCGTTTGCTAATGGCTCCGCGGCAGCAGTAGAGGGTGACTGAGACTTTCCCTGCTCTGTCATCTATATTATATATTGTGGCGAATATTAGCAGTTCTATACATCACTGCTACTAAATAAATGCCAACAGCAATAAAGCAAACAGCCACACTTATGTACATGTACACTTTAAAGCAAGCAGCCACACTTATATACATGAACACATCAAAGCAAGCAGCGACAAAGACACATATCATCAGCTAAGAGCAGAAGTTGTTACTCACACATACACACCCATATAACTAAATAACCAAGTATGAGATACAACTGTTCCAGAAGGCATGTTCGTGAAAAGTCTAGACCATAGGAGAAATATGCGAACGAGGCAACGGAGAGTATAAAAGCAGTGCAAGCTGAGGAATAATGAATCACTTTGATTTAAACACGCTTTTGCGAGGTACGTGAGTATTTTAATTGTACTACTACCAAAGTAGTCTAAATAAAGATCATTTTGCCGAATATTGGAGTTATTATTCGACAGTTCAGCGATTCGAACGTTAATATAAAGTGCATAATAATCAGGAATCGCCAAAAATTCGTTACAGTATATTCACTAAAGTAGCTAAGAGGGACCATCCCTTTACGAGGCACCTCCAGATTGCGCCAGTAATTTAATTTCGAGCAGACTAGGAGCAACCGTTTATCCAGCCGATAAGGTGCTTCATCGATATGCTTTCTTGAATTTTTCTGGATATCTCAGACCGGAATTTCTGCAACCAGCTTATGTGAGGGTTGTGTGCACGTGTCATGTCATTCAGAAAACCCATACGATTTGGAGCTACAAGAACTTAAACGAGCCTATAAATCTCAAGAAATTCAATATCAATTTCATCATTTAGTTTTTTGGACAAAAT
Source organism: Eurosta solidaginis (assembly GCF_040869045.1). Lineage (NCBI taxonomy): Eukaryota > Metazoa > Arthropoda > Insecta > Diptera > Tephritidae > Eurosta > Eurosta solidaginis. The sequence continues at coordinate 225,001,361 of NC_090320.1, forward strand.
TGCGAATAATCTGTCCCATTATGAGCTATATGGTTGCCACTTAAAAAATATACATACATACATATATTTATATCGAATGTGTTGCGCACGCGCATTTGCCATCAGTTACCACACGCCAATCTGCCCGTCCAATAGTTTATCTGCATATTTTCTTCTTCTTCAAACGCTGTTGGTTTAAATCATTAGAAACTAGTTTAGGTGGGTCGTCGAAGCAATTTTTAACTTCTACTTCTAACAGACTCTTTAGCTTGCTGGCTGTCTGTAATGTCTATGCCGTGCTGTCGAAAAAAAAACAAAAACGCTTTTGTTGTACTTGTTAATATATTGTATTTTAGCAACGTGCTCGAATTCTAATGACCGCCCAATGTGGCTGTGCGCGCACTCATCGCCATCGCCATCTCGCCATCAACGGCGGCGCGCAAGCACCGGCACCAACAAGCAGCACCAGCATCGGTAGTTGCATTACAACAACAGCGCTATGTTAAAGTAAACTCGAAGAAATAGTGCACTGCGGTACAAAAAAGTCACAGTCGCTGTTGTAGTTGGGGCCCCGTCCTTAGCCTGTGCGCTGACGCGCGACACCAAACAGGCTTCATATGTTTGTATGTAGGTAGCCGTCGTCATAGACAGCGTAGTTGTATGAATGTGCTCAGATATGCAAATCGAATCCAAGAAACTGGTTTATCGTTGTTGTTAACTAAATAAAAGCAACAATAACAACAAATGTTACAATATTTAAATTACCAAAAGTCAAAAACAACAAAAACAACGAGCATATTTTTTTTCCAAAGAAGCAGTGGCGATAAAGGCAAAACAAAATTGTAACAGAAAAAACTTAGAAAATATGGGTCGATTGCAATGTTGTTGATCGAATTTTTGCATTAGGCGCAGTTTTTTGCATACGCCCTGTCCAACCCCCCCCCCCCCCCCCCCATGCCGCTCTTCACCGCATACAATTTGTGTCCGTTTGCGTTTATCTTCTTGAAAAAGCATATAAAAATACCAATGTAGTGCAGCGCACCAGCATCACCATCACCACCCTACATCACTCTTTGTTGCATGGCATGGCACAAGCCAATGAGCCACCAAACACCGCGAAAACAACACCATAGCAAATGCGCCACCAAGTCAGCGCTCTATTTATTGAATCACCGCTATACTCATGTACAAACATAAATACATAGTAGAAGCATCGAAGTAAAAGCCGAGCAGCCATCAAGGCATCGTGGCATCGCGCCATCAAAAATGGTTTCGGTGTTTTAGTTGTGGATTTTTACGTTGCTATTGCTTTTTTTATTGGCTTTTTTTTTGTGGTTATTCTATTTCGTTATTAGCCTCGCAGTGAAATTAACGTTTAGCTCGCGCCACAATACAGTGGGGTGGTACTGACGAAAAGTTGAAAAGCACCTTGAGCGTTGGTGTATTCTGTAGTATCATTTTCACCAAGACAATTTTCCAGTTCAGGTGGAAAGAATTACTTTTTCGTGAGGATCACCTTTAATCGAGGACTGTCTTATTTAGAGTTTGCTTACTTCAATATCAGTAGAAAATCCTTCATGTCCTTATCGTCCTCGCGGCATCCTCCGCAAGGACTAGCAATGTTTTTATACTAAGCTGAGCAGAGCTAACAGAGTATATTAATTTTGTTCGCATAACGGTTCCCCGTAGCGGCATAAACTAACCGAGATAGATCTATATAGATATATATGTATATATCAAAATGATCTGGGCGAAAAAAGAAATTCATTTAGCCATATCCGTCCGTCCGTCTGCCCTTTAACACGATAACTTGAGTAAATTTTGAGGTATCTTAATGAAATTTGGTATGTAAGTTCCTGGACACTCATCTCAGATCGCTATTTAAAATAAACGAAATCGGAACATAACCACGCCCACTTTTTCGATATCGAAAATTTCGAAAAACCGAAAAAGTGCGATAATTCATTACCAAAGACGAATAAAGCAATGAAAATTGGTAGGTGGGTTGACCTTATGACGCAGAATATAAAATTAGTAAAATTTTGGACAATTTTAAAAGAAGGTAATTTAAAAGTTTTTGCAAGCTGTAGTTTGACAGCTGAGTATGTAATGTTCGGTTACACCCGAACTTAGCCTTCCTTACTTGTTAATTTTTCGGGCTGTAAGAAAAAAGGGCAAAATTACTCACTAAATGCTGACTTTTATTTTTGCAGTCCGATAATATCAATTAAACCCATCCAAGGTGTTGCCAACACAATTGGTGACTTATTTACTTAATTGGCTCTTTACCGCTTAAACGGTTATAGCCGTCCAACAAGGCGCGCGAGTCGCTTCTTTGTTGGGTCAGCTGGCGTCAATTGGTCACGACAAGCGAATTTAATCATTTTCCAATCATTTTCCACCTGATCCTTCCGACGGGTTCCGATAGAAATACTTTCTTCGCCGAAGAGCTATCTTTCATTCCCATAACATGGCCTAGTCACCGTAGCCGCTGCGTTTTAATTCGGTGGCATATGTTGATGTCTGCGCAAAGCTCGTACAGCTCATCATTAAATCTTCTTCGGTACTTGCTATCACCAAAGCGTAGAGGTCCGAACACTCGTAGAGCCGCTTCTTCTGATGTTGTCAAAGTCCATACTTCGGCACTATGTAGCAGGACGGGTGCGATAAGTGGCTTGTAGAGCATGATTTTCGTTTGCCGAGAGAGGGCTTTACTTTTCAAATGCCAACCTAGTGCGAAGTATCATTTGTTGGCAAGAGTGAGTCTACGCTGGATTTCAGAGTTGATGTTGTTTCTTATGTTTATTTTGAATCCCAAAAAAATGAAGTCTTCTACTATTTCAAATTACGGGCCGGACCCGTGCGCATCTTGCGCAACCAATATAAAATTCTCTTATCAAATATCAAGAGAAATCAGCTGTTCTATCAGTCAATTAAAACTTACAGCTTTCGCTGCCATCTGGCGTATGGTAGCAACTGCCGGTAATGCAGTGCAATTATTCACAATAGTGCCATAGTACAAGTAGATTTCTTTGTGTGCTCACAATCGTTTATTTTTAACAAATTATTTTAATAAAATATAGCTAAACAAAAGCACTACTACCAAAATTGCCCAAAGCCCGCTAATAGCCCAAATCTCCATCTTTACAACCAAAACTTTATTTATAAATTTGGATTCCAAATAAGAGCGAAAAAGGGACCCGTACATAAAAATAGCAATTAGAAATAATATATATGATGGCTGCCAACAGCCAAGGCGCAAATGGGCTGCTCTCTTGGCAGCAAGTACTTCGGTTTGTCCTCATTCACCATCAAACAAGCGTAATTTATATCATCTTCTATTTATAGCATTGTCAACCTCACCTACCCCTGGCAAATCCTGTTTATCCAGCAGATGAGGCTTTGTGAACCCCAAGTTGATTAACCTTGAAGTTTCAACGTTGGCTGCTTAATAGTTCTATATCCAGAACGTTTGGAAATAATATCCGGCAAAGAACCATCAATATCGATACAACCCCCCAAACATTGGGAAAGTCTCCACATCGTTACAAGAAGAAGACAAAGATGCAGGTAACATAAAAATCATATAATATAGCTGAGCTATTTGGGTTTCAATGTCAAATTTTCCTGCCTTGCCTAAGTGCGCTAGATTTTTCTGTCGGACCTCTTGTAGAAATATATTAAGTTCTGCTCCTACTGATAAGGCTGGAACGACAAGAGTGGAGCGTAGACTTTCCTGTTAATATAGAACGTTTTCGGATCCTAAAACAGCTGCTGTTCCAATAGAACTCACTGCCATACCAATTACTTATTTATTTGTGGGATATCTTAACGCTTGAACTAACCTATTTTTTACGTTAAGGAATAAATAAGTAGGTGGTCCAGTAACCGTCCATTTTTGTGTCATCACTATTCTTTCTTGACAGTAACCATCTCATGGTATTCTGTGCTACATAGACAAAGCAGAGGTAGCAGAACTGGATGTAATAGGTATTAGATGCAGGATTCTATGTCCCCTGCCTCGACAAAAGAGAGGTCTGGGTTATTTCGCTTATAACTAAGACTCTGGTGTGAACCATGCCGAGTTTATGCAGGAGTGTGTCTACGGATGAACCAATCGAAAGCCAGCACGCTGCATAGTTACCGGCTATTTCGATGTAATGAAACATGGCTGGTTAAGGCACTTCCCAAGGCAGTCGGTTATATGTACCGGAGCGACTCGGGATTTTTCCCGACCAAGGACTGTCATTTTAGTGTGACCCCATCTAATTTGTTTCGTCCCTCCCACAAATTGTCATCCTTCCAGCAGCTCCTTGCAGCAGGACTGCTCCATATTCTCTTACTCCGGGAAGGCATCGAATCCAACCCGGGTCCGTCTCCTGACCCCGGTCCTGAGAAATGGTTTTGCTGCATCTGCCGGAACAGAATCTTTTTAGGACGGTCATACTCTGTTCAGTGTGTCTCGTGCAAGGGATGGTTGCATCGGACAGGTAGTTCTGGGCTTGATCCCAAAACCCGACGTCCACGTAACTTTTATAAATCTTTTGTGGCTCCTTGCTGTTCACGCCCAAGGGCGTCCCATAGTCTACGCCTACGCCCCCCCCCCCCCACTACCTTCCAGCAGCCCCGCTGCTCGGCGAGCCACAGCAAGTACCCGCTGCTGCTCGCGCCCCACGGCGCCAACAACTCAAACAACTGATACCACTCATAACTACTACCTTCGTAGTAGAGTTGGTAGCAATGCTGAGCATCAGCCCCAGCCCCCGTCTTCTCCCCCCCATCTTTTCCGGCAGCAATCTTGCAGGTCAGGGAAACATACTCTTAGCACCTACCTCCGTTTGCACCGTCTGCCAACACAGAATATATAGGTTCGCGACATCCGCCCAATGCAGTTCCTGCCTAGGGTGGTGCCACTTTCCTAGATTTTCTGATCTCCGCGACGGCAACCCACCGACGGGTTTCATCGCGCCATGTTGCCAGGTCGCAAACCCAAATCATCCGGGTACCCCAATGCTTGCCCAAGGACGCCCAATCCCAGGGCCACAACAGCAATTGCGTCCTGGCCTTCCACAACCCAGGCGTAGTCACCCGTCACTTACCCCCAGAGTGACGGCGTCTCCCCTTATGCATTTCAGAATTCTGCAGTTAAATTGTAATGGACTAACTGGGAAGATTACGGAGATAGTCGATTTCATGAAGCGGCACAACATCCGCATTGCTGCGATTCAAGAGACTAAACTCACAGCAAGATCTGCATTGCAGACCTGCTCTGGGTATAATGTCCACATGAAAGACCGCGAGAGCGGAAATGGAGGCGGTCTCGCGTTTATCATACACCACTCCGTGCAATATTATATATTTGATCTTGGCATCGACCGCAGGGACAATGTCTTAGAACGTCAAGGCCTATCGGTCCGGTCAGGCGATGCAAACCTAGAAATCATCAACATCTACATCCCTCCTGCCACCTGTTGCCCCAGTGGATACCGCCCTAATATCAGGGCCTTACTCACTGGCAACAATCGCATTATCTTAGGCGATTTCAATGCCCATCATGATCTATGGCATTCAAACTTGCGGGCGGACAGTAGGGGTGAGATGTTGGCGGATCAAATAGAAGAAACGACGTTCTGCACAATAAACGGAGACGCCCCCACACGTGTGGTAGGAAGCTGTCACAGCTCGCCATATATCTCAATCGTGAGCGCAGAACTCGTAAACTGCGTCAACTGGCAGCCGATGGTAACATTGGCATCCGACCACCTGCCCATACTTATTTCGCTTGAGCGTACCGCCGACTTCATCGTCGCTGAAAAACGCACTTTCATAAACTTCAAAAAAGGAAAGTGGGAAGAATATAAATCCTTTACAGACAACTCGATCCCGGCGACCACCAAAAAACGGATATAAACCAACGCATCAGATTGCTTATGGATGAACACAAGCGGGCGAAATGGGAGGAGCACCTAAGAGGTTGTAACCTCTCTACCGGTGTGGGTAAACTTTGGTCCACCGTAAAGTCCCTATCGAATCCGACTAAGCACAAAGACAAAGTTTCCATCGCCTTTGGCGACAAAGTGCTGTCGGACGCAAAAAAAATGCGCGAGCGCTTTCTGCCGACAACATATAATGCATCCTACGGTCGACAAAGATAGACGGAGAGCCAATAGACACGCACATAAACACAAATTCAGCGCGTCACCTATCACCATGACCGCTAAAGAGGTTGAGGACGCCATTGGTCGTGCTAAACCATCCAAAGCAGTGGGCCCAGACAGCATAGCCATGCCGATGCTTAAAAGCCTAGGGAAAGAGGATTTCAAATATTTAGCGCATGTCTTCAACCTGTCTCTTTCCACCTTTGTCATACCTGAGAAATGGAAAATGGCCAAGGTGGTCCCGCTACTAAAGCCTGGGAAACCAGTTAACATAGGTGAGTCGTATCGTCCGATATCTCTCCTATCGCCAGTGGCAAAAACGCTTGAATCCATTTTTCTCCCTTATTTCCAAGCAAATTTGCAGCTAGCCCCTCATCAGCATGGCTTCAGAAAACTCCATAGCACTACCACCGCGCTAAATGCCATTAGCAGCCAGATAAATTGCGATTTAAATCAATACCCCCACCATAGAACAGTACTCGTAGCGCTAGACCTATCAAAAGCTTTTGATACGGTCAACCATGGCTCGTGTCTTAAAAGGTGGACCGCAAATTATCTGGGTGGTCGGCAGACATCGGTGCAATTTAGAAACGAAACATCAAAACCAAGGAGAATTAAACAAGGGGTGCCACAGGGTGGTGTCCTATCCCCACTTTTGTTTAATTTCTACATATCTAAGCTACCTTCACCACCGGAAGGAGTCACAAGCGTTTCCTACGCCGATGACTGCACAATAGTGGCCACAGGCCCAGGCCAAAAGATCGATGCGCTATGCAATAAAATAAACGGCTACCTCCCTGATCTCTCCAGTTTTTTCGCCTCGCGAAACCTGGACTTATCACCGACTAAATCTTCCGCGACCTTATTTACCACGTGGACGTCCCAAATGTCGACCATTTTGAACATCCACGTCGATAGCACTACGCTACCGACTGTCCTACACCTAAAAATCTTGGGTGTGACGTTTGATCAGGATCTACATTTTGGTGAGCACGCAGCCGCAATTGTTCCGAGAATTCAGAGCCGTAACAAAATCCTCAAATCCCTCGCTGGCAGTTCTTGGGGAAAAGATAAAGAAACACTCGTGACTACATACAAAGCAATTAGCCAGCCGAGTACGTGCTACGCGTCACCCATATGGTCGCCAAGCCTAAAAATCACCCACTGGAAGAAACTACAGGCCCGCCAAAATACTGCTCTCCGAATCGCCACGGGCTGTTTCCTTATGTCCCCAGAACACCATCTGCATAATGAAGCGAGAATACTCCCCATCAGGGAGAGAAATGAGATGCTGACCAAACAGTTCCTGTTGAATACCCAGAAACCTGGGCATCCCAACAGACATCTGATTGATGAACCAGCACCGCCTAGGGGCTTAAGGAGTCATTTCCGTAAGCATTTTGAGGAAATATGGCACCTGAGAACCCAGCCGTATGAAGCGAAAAAACACAAACAGCTCCTTGGTGAACTCCATAAATAGGCGGCGGACCTTTATGCCGGGAATTGCCCGGTGAACCCAGTACTTAACGAAAATTATCCAAAACTCGCAGAAGAGGAACGCATACTCCCCAGGGAAACGCGTGTCACTCTTGCTCAACTTCGTTCTGGGTACTGTAACACGTTAAACTCTTACCTATCCAGAATCAACCCCGACATACAAAATGTATGCCCCGCTTGCAATGTGTCCCCACATGACACCAACCATCTCTTCAATTGTAATGTGGAACCAACGCCTCTAACACCCCTTTCCTTATGGTCCACCCCTGTTGAAACGGCAAGTTTCCTTGGACTCCCGTTAGAGGATATTGATGACAATTTGTGATCGGTCGCGGCTATTAGGTGGGGCGAGCATTGCTACACAACAACAACAGGGCAACATCTTTTTAAGTTCAATTTTTTTATGCATGAGCAACAATCCGAATGGTCAGTTTGGGGAAGTATTTCTTTCTCCTGTCTTTCTAATCTCATTTCGGACGTCTCACACCTCTATGACGATGTCCAGCCGTGGCAATATCATGGTACGTTTTAAACGATATATTTCATTACATACATATATACGCTGATCAAAAGATGCGTATAAAGACTCTAGGACACCATATATAAAGTAGGCAAGCAATTTCAAGTCTAGTTTAATTTTTCTCAAAATATGTTAATTCACATTTCATTTTTTATAACATTTAAAATGCTTCTCTGCTCCATTCTACCAGGAGTCTAGTCGGGATCTTCGGTATGGTTAGCAAGCACACTACACACTTTGTCGCAGCGGCTGCCACAAGAATCTCAAAGTAAAATTAAATATTAATTATGTGTTGTATACTCAATTACTTTTAATAATTATAATTATCAAAAACTTTATCAACTTAAGCTTGTTGGCACTGGCATTATTAAACTTAACAATTTGTATCTTTGGTGTACTCAGAGTAAACAAGTTTGCGGCACAGAAGTTCAGTAAACACTCTCAGTGGTACATATGTATATATACATATATAAATGTACTAGCAGACGAGGCAGGCGGTCCTAACTTTGCATACATTTTAAGAAGTTTTACATTTCACTCTACCTCCCGATCTCTCCCCTATCCTTTATCTGAAGTCACTTTATCTTGGTATAAAATATGGCCGAAATCCGAATATGACCACGCCCACTTTTCCGATATCGAAAATTAGGAAAAATGAAAAAATGTCATAATTCTGTACCAAATATGAAAAAAGAGATTAAACATGGTAATTGGATTGGTTTTTTGATGCAAAATATAACTGTAGAAAAAGCTTTGTAAAATGGGTGTGACACCTACCATATTAAGGAGAAGAAAATGAAAAAGTTCTGCAGGGCGAAATCAAAAGCCCTTGGAATCTTGGCAGGAATATTGTTCGTGGTATGACATATATAAATAAATTAGCGGTACCCGACAGATGAAGTTCTGGGTCACCCTTGTCCACATTTTGTTTGATATCTCGAAAACGCTTTCTCATATACAACTAAGGGCTATTCCCTTTTAAAACCCTCATTAATACTTTTAATTTGATACCCATATCGTACAAACATTCTAGAGTCACCCCTGGTCCACCCTTATTGCGATATCTCGAAAAGGCGTCAACCTATAGAACTAAGGCCCACTACGTTTTAAATAATCATTAACACCTTTCACCTTCATTCAACTGATCAATAATAGCAACGAAATGAGAAGATACTTAGAGAATCAAGTTACTGAAGCGGGCCATAAGAGGGGGTTTCAAAAAAAAATTTAAGAGAGGGTAAATTTTAGCACCTCCTCCACAGTTAAGGGGTATGAAAAATAGATAAGATCCGATTCTTAAACATTCTCAATATACTTACAAAATTTTAAGAATCGGTTAAGCCGTTTCGAAGGAGTTCAACCACAAACACTGTGATACGAGAATTGTATAACTTAATATCCTAAGTAAAACTCGAGCTAGACCTTCGATTTCAATGTCAATTTTTATTCTGCTTTTTAACAAAAGTGCTTCGCTCAATCAAACCCAAGCTCGATCCAATTTCACCAACGTTTTCCGCTAGGCCATACAACTCATAATTCATTAGTTCTCTTCTAAAACAGGTTTTAAGTTAAGTGTGAGAGCGATGATGTTACTGCGCATGCCCCATTATAAAGTCGCTCGATCTTGGTCACGTAGGCAAAAGTAGTGTTGTGTAGCGTAAGCAAAAATGTAGCATCGGCTAAGTGTACGAAGTTGGCGAATTTGTGCGGATAGCCTTAACTTATATAAAACGTAAAAGGTGAAAAATCGCAAAAAGTTTGTATTAAAGCTCTCATCAGCAGTTTTCAATTGATATCCTTATTGTACAACCATACTTGAAAACTACCCGGGTCCATGGTTTGGGGTTAAAGAACCAAAACAATAAAGGTCTATATACATACATAACACGTGTGTAAGTTTGGTCAAGATTCCCTCAAGCGTTTGAGATTCAAAACTCAACATGGAAAAATAGCATCCAGTTGTATATATAGACTAGCTTTACCAGGCGCACGTTGTAACGCCCGAGATCAAATGGATGTTGTGTTATTTTTTCTGTTTTGTTTGTTGATAATTTAATTTATTGTTCTGTAAATTGAATTGAATTTTGTACGCATATTTGGTGAAATTTTCTGTTAAAACATTTTATTCTTGTATCTTATTGTATCTTATTTTATATTATTGTATTGCTTTTACCGCTGATGATTGTTGCTTTGATTACATTCCGAAGAAGCATGACTGGTGAGCCAATTTTCAAAGTTGATATATGCGCAGGTATTCCTTTTGGTTCTAAGGAGTATAGAAATTCTTTTGGATAATTCACAATTTTATCTTCATCTGTAACTGTGTCGATCGATTTATATTTCTTCACTTCACCATGAAATTGATTTCGAAAGCGATCATTGATTTTGTTAACATGATCATTTTTGGGAGCTAAGATAGTTCTTTCGCATAGCCAAAAAACAAAAACATTTAAAATTTATTTAATAATTTGGGAAAAATTTAAACAACGTGACATCAGGACGGACAAGGCGACAGCTGTTTCGATTATACCTTGTAAATCTCTTCAAAGCCTTTTCTCCCGGGAGTGGGAGTCGAACTCGCACCTCTACGATAGTTGAAATGGTTGTAAACGCATTCAGCTACGTCATGCCTGTTGTGAAATCTTTCCCAATTGCCTTCTTTTTGCATATTTCAATCTTTTACACATTGCATTCTTCGAATGCAATTATGTGTTAAAGCTATGCTTGGTACGGCGGTTTTCAAAGAAACTTTGGTTTTGTTGCTGTTTTCGTTCTATTTATAGAACTACAACGAATTAACCAATTTTGTCTGTTTGTATGATTTTTAATAATCGGGGATTGCCCATGTGTAAAAGATTAAAATATGCAAAAAGAAGGCAATTGGGACTTGGCGGCCACCGTGGTGTGATGGTAGCGTGCTCCGCCTATCACACCGTATGCCCTGGGTTCAACTCCCGGGCAAAGCAACATCAAAATTTTAGAAATAAGATTTTTCAATTAGAAGAAAATTTTTCTAAGCGGGGTCGCCCCTCGGCAGTGTCTGGCAAGCGCTCCGATTGTATTTCTGCCATGAAAAGCTCTCAGTGAAAACTCATCTGCCTTGCAGATGCCGTTCGGAGTCGGCATAAAACATGTAGGTCCCGTCCGGCCAATTTGTAGGGAAAAATCAAGAGGAGCACGACGCAAATTGGAAGACAAGCTCGGCCTTAGATCTCTTCGGAGGTTATCGCGCCTTACATTTATTTATTTTTTTATTTATTCTGAAATATGAAACATTTTCGTCTTGATCGAAGGAACCTCGAGCCAAAATTTGGTGTGATCGAAGTATAGCAAACACGTTTTCATAGGGAACACATACACTGAATTTGATTTTTATAGAAAATGTAGATAGACTGAAGCTAAACAATTTTTTTAAAAGCGGCAGATTACTACACATCCAAAAGGCATAACAGCTAAACTCAACAATGCAGTCAAACTTTAGGTGCTAAAATAACTTAAGTTTGTACGGCAGCCATAGTTTTTCCCCATTCCACATTTTACTGGAAGTTTTAGGACTTAACGTCACATAGCTCCTTACCAATTTTAATTATCCTACCATTACGACATCCAGATATATGCAGTATAATAAAATAACATTTGTATGGGAGGTGCCACGCCCACTTTTTTCCAATTCCATATTTTCTTGGTGGTGTTAAGGATTGACCTCATATAAATCCTCATTGAATTTCAATGTTCTGGCATGTATACCTTCAAAGGTATGCAGTACCAAAGATACCATTTGTATGAGAGGTGCCACGCCCCTTTTATATATCGGAATTATTTTTAGCCTAAAACCTTTCCGTTGATCGAAGGAACCCATAACCAAAATTTGGTGATGATTGATGTGTGGGAAATACGTTTCCATAGCGAACACACACACACACAGAATTTGATTTATATATATATATGGCTGAACCGATTTGGGATTTCAAAATCAATTAACCATCATCTCTCCTTCCTGTATCTTTTCTAAAAATTTTATAGCAATCTGTCGAGCCGTTCTCGAGTTATGGAGTGGCAATCAAAATGTACACTTCTTTTTATATATATAGATTGAGAAAAATTTAAACTAAGTAACATTAGACGTACAAGGTCACAGCTGTTATAAAATCTTATAGATCCTTTCAAAGCCTTTTCCTCCGAAATTGGTATTCGTACAGTTACTCCTGCGATGATCGACCTGTTGACAAACAGACTGGAGTAAAAACCCGATTTGTTGCTGTACAACTGTTTCCCAATTGTCTTCTGTTACATAAATGTATACCTTGGTAGAGAACAGAACTTTTGTATATTTCTTGAAGGAACTTCTCTCTTCTTTTTCCCATAGTTGGGATCTTTTTATATTATAGCCTTCAACGGAGATTACTACTCTTTGAATGCTACAGCTCTACTCTGAATAGCACATCTCTTACGAGACCTGTTGACCCTGATCGAGCTTTCCTCTGATTTCTCCCATAACATGTAGAGTCTTTAAAAAGGTAGGATATTTCAATGTTCTAAGGAAAAAGTTATCATTATGTAACTGTACAAGAGGGAGAGAACCACGACTTTATTTCTAATAGTTTTGCCCTTGGAAAAATTAAAAGGCACTTTGAAAACGGACGGTAGTCTGGACTAATTTGTATACCCAGTGTGTTATTGATCGATATACACTTTCTTATATTAATATAAGCAAGATCGAAAAAGATTTTGATTGAGCCACGTCCGTCCGTTCGTTTACACGATAACTTAGGCAAAAGTTGAGATATTTTTATAATTACTGATTTATCTAGGCCCAGAATAGAGTGTTTTTTAAAATGGGTGAAATCAAACGATAACCACGCCTATTTTTTCGATATCAAAATTTGCGAAAAATTTTTGGCAAGCACTACGAATGTATTTCTGCCATGAAAAGCTCTCAGTGAAAACTAATATGTCTTGAAAATGCCTTTCGGAGTCGGCACAAAAAAAATTGGTCACGAACCGCCAATTTGTAGGAAAAATTAAAAATGATCACTACGCAAATTGGAAGAGAATCTCGGCCTAAAATCTCTTGGGAATTAATCGCGTCTTACATTTATTTTCTTTATTTTTATTTGACGAAAACGGTCATTTTAAAAAAACTGCGTATCCGCGTAACCCCCGACTTCACCAAGGATGGCATCCTTACTTTGATTTTTAGCATCGTGGGGAGCCGCCCCGTCTTAACCATATCAATTCGTGCGTTAGTGCCTGTCCTTTAGGATTTTTGCAAAAAATGTCTGTTGCCATCGTAAGCTAGCGATGTTGTCGTCAGCATTGAACTCTCCCGTCGAATCAAAGTTTGGATGAGCTTTACTCTGCTCTTTTTGCTCCATCTTGAGCACTAAACTAATAAGTTCTGTCGGAAACGTTTGCTACGATCAACCACCGCTACAGTAAGTGAATGCTTCGCCACATCACTCATACGCTAGGGAGCAGCTCGAGTCTTAGTGCTACCTCTCTTTGTTCTCTCCAAAAATTCGGAATCCTAGAATTACCTCTCTTTGGCCTTTCTCCTCTTTCAACATTAGCTGACGGCAACCTTGTCTTGTCTATGCGGCTAGTATGCTTATTCATCCTCGTACTGGTTTCAGTACAGAGGGTTCCTAACGGTAAAACTCTTCAACTGCCTTCGACCAACTTTTACCACCTCACGGACCTATTCCAAGCGCTTATTCTGCAGAACTGTTGGATTGACCACTTCGCCCACGCGTTAAACAATTCTTAGCGCTGCACGGTCCTGCGAGAAAGCTCCATTACTCCCTCTGCTCCGTACCCTTCTCGTTTCTACTCCCCACTACTTCTTTACTTGTCTAGCTAGTCCGTTCTAATATCTACATTTTTCTATGCGTCAAAGAATTTTTTTAATGTAACGGATTTTAGTTTTTGTTTAAGTTAAACATAAAAGTAATTCTACATTGAATATTGATACCTACCTTCAAACTATCAAAATCCAACCTAAACAATTTAATAGAAAAAGTTCGAGATGGCAACCCTCCATGCCACTCCTCTTTTTGTCAAGATCCACTTTGACTTTAATTTAAATACAGGATAAATAAATAGATTGAGTAAAGCAACAAACGATTGTCCGAAAGCAACAACAACATGTATATAACTGCTACAGTAAAAACAACAATGAAGTTGCAAACCGCGAAATGCGCAAAAACATACCATCAACCCAATAAGCCCCAAAAAAATAAAAATAAAGTAAGGAAGGCTAAGTTCGGGTGTAACCGAACATTACATACTCAGCTGCCAAATTACAGCTTGCAAAACTTTTAAATTACCTTGCTTTAAGAGTTGGCGGTGCCACGCCTATTGTCCAAAATTTTACTTATTTTCTATTCTGCGTGATAAGGTCAACCCATCTTCATCCCTTTATCCGTCTTTGGTAATGAATTATCGCACTTTTTCGGTTTTTCGAAATTTTCGATATCGAAAAAGTGGACATGGTTATACTCCGATTTCGCTCGTTTTAAATAGTGATCTGAGATGAGTGCCCAGGAACGTACATACCAAATTTCATTAAGATACCTCAAAATTTACTCAACTTATCGTGTCTATGGATGGAAGGACGGACGGACAGACATGGCTAAATGAATTTCAATTTTCTCCCAGATCATTTTGATATACAAGAAGTCTATATCTATCTCGATTAGTTTATACCATTACGGGGTACCGTTATGCGAATAATATTAATGTACCCTGAGAGCTCTGCTCAGCTGAGTATAAAAAGTGTTCCAGAAAATCCTCAAAGCTTTGCACAAATAAAGAATAAAGAAAAACGTCACACATTTGTCCAAAGTACCACATCATACCGCTGACCTGTTGGTGGTTTACAGTTAGTTTTCGCTTTTTTACTATTTTCTATTTTATATATTTTTTTTGGTATGCGAATATAGAGCATTAATGTTACTATTGCTATTACCTTTGTTGGTTTTTGTTGTTATTGCAGTTGCATAAAAACCAAAAATACTCGTAGTGCTCCAAATGGCCAAGAGAGATCCAGTTTAAATTGCAATTGGTCGTTAATGGCCATTAAAACGTGCCAAAGTGGCTCGCTGCCTTGCACAGTGGAGCAAAACTTGTGAAACACGTTCGCACACGTGCATAATGTATAGAATAACTAAACAACAACAACAACAAAATATACGAAATTATATAAAGTATAAAAAGCAACAACCAAATACAATTAAAGACAAATAACGAGAAGCTAACAACAAAAAGCCAAGAGTTAAAAGCTACGCTTAGGGCCTTTTTACTTCCTTTATATTTACTTGTTTCGTTTGATCTTTTTCCGCTAATTTGCATTCAAAATTGGAGACTTTTGCAATTCGTTTTTGAGTAACTTCCGGAGAGCTGGAGTCTTAAAACATGGAACACGCATCGGAATCCGGTGACAATTTAACGTGAAGGGAAACAAACTTTCCTTAGTGGTTCAGCTATCCTGAAAATTCTAAAAAACGGCCGAACTTTGATATTTTGCTTTCGAATTTTATGGAACTTCCCGATAACCTAGTGACCTGAAACTTTTAGCACAGCTCTGAGCTCTGTCTAAGCTTTGGTGATTCGGTGGGCGAATCGGGTTTTTTGTTATTATATTATTTGTTATTTTTGTGGACTGTTATGTTATTATTTTTAGAGAGGGAGGTCGCTATGCACCTGTTACACCTTGTATTTATTCATTGGGGGTGAGCACTGGGGGCTCCAAGGTATTGACTGCGGGTTGGGTCACCTTGTTTTGCTTTGAAAAACCCCGTTTTGGAATAAAAAATTTAGCTATGTCTTTGGAATATATCACTAACCAGTTGAGAATTACAAGCACACTCAATGGCTAATGAAACGAACGAAAAATTTTCATAGTTTAAGTCACTTAAACAAGCTCTATTACGTTGCAATAATAAGGATAAAATAACATAGTTTCGAAAGATATGTAGAAAGCCCATTTACAACATGTGGAATTTTGGAAACGCCATTCTAGTAACTTCTCATAGAACTAAGCTCTGGAAATTAAAAACATACTTCAGAACCCGATGACAGTGCAACATGAGGAAAAAATGTTTGCTATGCGGTCCAATGATCCTGGAAATACAAAAAATCTTCCGATCTTGGAAATTTTGCTTTCATGTTTCAAGAAACTTTCCGCTAACCCAGTGACCTGGGACTTTAAACATAGCTTTGAGCTCTATTAGGTATGAATATTTGTGATAAAAAAGTTTTTTTAGCTGGGACAGGGATCGAGATATTTTGAGATATTAAAAAGCCCATTTACAACATGTGGAATATTGCGACGGTGAAACTAAGAACACATTTCAGAACACCTTGACAATGCAACATGAGGGAAACAAATTTTCGCTAGGTGGTACAGGGATCGTGGAAATTCGACAAATCTTCCGAACTTGGAAAATTTGCTTTCAAGTTTCAAGGAACTTTCCGACAACCCAGTGACCTGGGACTTTAAACATAGCTTTGAGCTCTATTAGGTTGTAACATTTGAGATAAAAAAGTGTTTTAGCTGGGACAGGGATCAGATATTAAAAAGACCATTTATAACATGTGGAATCTTGCGACTGCGCAATTAAGAACATAACTCAGAATAACATGGCAATGCAACATGA
This sequence comes from Eurosta solidaginis, assembly GCF_040869045.1. Taxonomy (NCBI): domain Eukaryota; kingdom Metazoa; phylum Arthropoda; class Insecta; order Diptera; family Tephritidae; genus Eurosta; species Eurosta solidaginis. The sequence continues at coordinate 225,018,172 of NC_090320.1, forward strand.
GTGAAAACAATTTCGGTAGGTGGTCCAGGGATCGCGAAATTTCAAAAAATCGCCTGAGCTTGGAAATTTTGCTTTCAAGTTTCAAAGAACTTCCCGATAACTCAGTGACCTGGAACTTTAAACTTAGGTTTTGGCTATATTATGGTGTAATATTTAGAATAAAAGAGTTTTTTAGATGGGACAGGGATTTCGCTAGGTGGTCCAGGGATCATGAAAATTCAAAAAATCGTCCAAGCGTGGAAATTTTGCTTTCGAAATTCAAGGAACTTCTCGATAACCCGGTGAGCTGGAACTTAAAACCTAGCTTTGATCTCTATTAGTTTACTAGGATAAAAAAAATTTATATTGGACAGGGATCGGATATTTACAGATATTTAAAAAGGTCATTTACAACAATTGTAATTTTGATACCGCTATTTGAGTAACTTCCCGTAGAGCTAGATTCTGGAATCGAAACAAAAAAAACATGCTTCAGAAACCTATGACAAAGCATCACGATGGGGTTGGGGGATCGTGAAAATTCAAAACATCGGCAAAACTTTGAACTATCTGATAACCCAGTGACCTTAAATTTTAAAAAAAACTTTCTATTTAAATATTAAGGATAAAAGAGTTTTCTAAATGTGACAGTATTCGAAATATTAAAAGTGCATTGAGAATTGTGGAATCTTGAGATCGATATTAAAGTAAGTACTCATTGAGCTAGGTTAGGTTAGGTTAGGTTCAAGTGGCTGCCGTCCACATTGGAGCGGCACACTTGGCCTTTATAGGCCCATTGTGAAACCACACGGATTTGTTCCTACTCTCCTAATCAAACCACTTCGTTGAGTTTATGAAGCTAACTAAGAGTCATGTATTGACCTCAGCTAGATCAGTCAGATCTACGAGAAACATCTTCCCATAAAACGTTGCCTTCTTCTACGGAGCGCTGGACATTCACAGAGTAGATGCCTAACAGTTTCAGGCTCTTCTTCGTTGCCGCAGCTTCTACAATAATCATTAAATGGAGCGCCAATCCTTTCCGCATGCGGTCCAATACAAACATGGCCCGTGAGAAGACCTACAACTAAGGAAAGATACCTCTTACGGAGGGTGAGAAGCTCTCGCGATCTCTTCTCATTCCATTCCGGCCATGTGAGTTTTGCCGTGTGGCATCTATTATGATGCTTCCACCTGACTCCCGCTTCCACCAGTAGAGCCTCCTTTATCTTGAGCTTGCAGCATGCTTGCGGCATGCCAAACCTCTTCCAGGATGGCGAAAGTGGAAGGGAGGTACCCTTTCTTGCAAGCTCATCTGCCATCTCATTACCTGGTATGCCCTTATGTCCCGAAACCCATACCAGATGCAGAGTAAACTGTTCAGCCATCACGTTAAGTGATCTGCGACATCCTACTACAGTTTCAGAATTAGCTGTGTGATCCGGAAGGCGAAACGATCTTTGTATCTCCAATCATTCCGAATAGCCACCCCCTCCGACCCTTTATCCAGTTTAGATTCATCTGTGTAGATGTTAATGCTGTTAGTGGGCCAATCAGGGTAATTCACCCACTGTTCCCTCTGAGGGATTAATATCTCGTATCCCTTGTTAAATTTGGTATGTGGGTTGGAGAAATCTGTCCATTATGGTATGCAGAATCTGTCGAGAATTTCACTATGTTTGCAGTGAGACCATGTGGTCAGTTTCCTCAGCCTAATAGCTGCACATGCTGCATATTTAATGCCTACTATATCTATGAGTAGTAGGTTCAGTATTACATTCATAACCTCCATTCGCGTTGTGCGGATGGCTCCGCTTATGCATAGTAGTGCAGGTCTTTGTACCTTTTGAAGAGCAAGAACCGTCGAGGATTTATTCAGGGCGGGCCACCATACCGCCACCCCGTATAGCAATATTGGCCTACTATTGCCGTGTATATCCAATGTACTATCATAGGGGCATACCCCATATCCGTCCAATTGCCCCTTTAAATGTGTAGAGGGCAACCGTGGCCTTACGGACAATTCAATTTCTTATCAAGTGTGAGCCCTAGATAGTTGGCGGACTCACTTAACTTAAGCACTGTGTTTGCCAGCACTGGATTTTAGAGACGTGGTATCTTATACCTCCTCGTAAAGAGCACCATCTCCGTTTTTTTTTTTTGGGTTCACGCCCAGACCATTATCAACGGCCCATGTTCGACCCCTGTTAATTCCACCTGCATCATATCGCAGAGAGTTTTTGGAAACATCCCACTTATTACCAAGGCAAGGTCGTCAGCATATGCTATAGCTTTACAGCCCCTCCGCTCCTTAATGTCCCTTAGCAGCTAATTCACCGCCAAGACCCACAGCAGAGGGGATAGGATTCTACCTTGGGGAGTTCCCCTACTGACGAACCTGCTCACCGATACCCCTGCAAGTTCTGCCTGTACTACCCTGGTGCACAAGACCCACCAGCTGAGATTCGATAGAAACACAAAAATTTTAGCATAACCACTGTAAAAATGTTCATGAAAAAACATAAAGGTGGATTGAAATAAATATACTTTGGATGTAACCTTTACCTAAGTACGGCAATGTGCGCTCCATCTTTATATTTTTGTCCCTCATAAAAACCTTTGCACTTTCAGCAAGATTATGCTTTTGTTTAAAGAGACATTTTTTGTGGGTTCTGGTCCATTTATATAAAGGAAGCACTTAAAATTTTTTTTATCTTCTTTTTATTAGTCATGCATTTTGAATAGACGCGCATGGTAAGCTTTTGCGGCCACCTCATCAAGAAGAGCGTGCGCTACACCGCATCACATCATTGACACTTGACCCCGTCGCCACTAATACGAACATACATAAGTCTGTACATGGAATAGTTGTACATGCCTATGCAATAGATCTTATTGTGACCCTAAGTTGATTTACTTTACTTATTTGTATAAATATTTTTTTTTTCAATTTTTCTTTTTTTTTTTTTTGATTTTATTCTTGTGTTTATGCACTACTTCGATATGATCGCAAAAGCACATACAAATTCTACTACTTTACTCGCATTCACAGCTCAGTTGTTTTACACTATTTGACAAAGCTTTGAAAGAAACTTACGCATAGCGACTTGAACTTCTCGTTTGGAGTTCAGAGTGTTAACTGTAAAGGGCACCTCACGTAGCGCTGCACATGGATGGGTGCAAGCACATTTTGCACCTTTATGTGGGTGGTAGTAGAATTAAAATGTTGTAAATATTGTCAAACGAAAATGTTAATGTGATAAAGACATGTCTAGATGTACAAAAATTATTTCAAACTGAATGCAAAGTTATTAAATATTTTTATCCGAAACTAAATGAAAGAGGCAGATTGTCTAGTAACAATAATACTCAAAAATCGATGGATAGCATAATGGGTTGATATAGAAGCACATCACTACAGGAAGACTAATCGAAGCTCCGAGCATACGCAACAATGTGGAGTAGAGATGTGAACGCGCCGTTTTAATTACACGAATTTTCGACCTCCTAATAAAGATATAAGAAATCGGGTTTTGTGTTTCATTCCTGATTCTACAAATACATAATCTAAGTTCCCGGACATCAGGGACATGAAAGTAATGAACATGCAGATTACCTAGCAAAGCAGGGTGCTATAGCAGCATCCAGAGCCCTTCTGTGGACATACAAAAGCACACACCAGGGAAACCATAAGTAAATGGGAAATTAAACAATTCAGACGTCATTGACTGCCCAGGGCAAAGATAGGCCAAACTGCTTATACTTCCGGCAACGAAATCTAAGCAGGGAGGGCCTAAGAACTTTCGCTTGGTACTCTACGGAACACTTTCTACTACACCACCTAAGTAAGTTAAATCTAACCGATACTCAAATTTGTCGTTTCTGTGAGCTGGAGGATGAAATTCCGGTTCACGTTATTTTCGAATGCATCGCTCTGGCAAGGCAGAGACTCTCCCGTCTAGGTAGTGTGACTCTTAATCTCTATGTGATATGGAGTAAAACCCTGAGGAGGTACTTAGATACATCAAAAGCCTCCACATACAAAACTAGCTGTAAGGTCATGCACAATAGATCTGTACAAAGATCGCAGTGCTTTCAGGCCTAGTAATAATAATAATAATAATAATCTAAGTTCTATAAATTTTTAAGTCTTAAGTGATTAAAAGCTTCTTCACGCCATATGCTGCCAACTCTTGGGCATTAGTGTGACCTAATATTATTGTTTTTAGACATACTTATGCTAGCATATCCGACAGACCTTGTCCGCTTGCCAAAGCAGTCGGTTCTATGTACCGGAGCGACTCGGGATTTTTCCCGACCAAGGACTGTCATTTCAGTGTGACCCCATCTAATTTATTTCGTCACTCCCACAAATTGTCATCCTCCCAGCAGCTCCTTGCAGCAGGACTGCTCATTATTCTCTTACTCCGGGAAGGCATCGAATCCAATCCGGGTCCGTCTCCTGACCCCGGTCCTGAGAAATGGTTTTGCTGCATCTGCCGGAAAAGGATCTTTTTAGGATGGTCATATTCTGTTCAGTGTGTCTCGTGCAAGGGATGGTTGCAAAACCCGAAGCCCACGTAACTTTTATAAATCTTTTGTGGCTCCTTGCTGTTCACGCCCAAGGGCGTCCCGTAGTCTACGCCTAAGCGCCCCCCCCACTACCTTCCAGCAGCCCCACTGCTCAGCAAGCCACAACAAGTACCCGCTGCTGCTCGTGCCCCACGGCGCCAACAACTCAAACAGCTGATACCACTCATAACTGCTACCTTCGAAGTAGAGTTGGTAGCAATGCTGAGCATCAGCCTCTGCCCCCGTCTTCTCCCGCCCTCTTTTCCGGCAGCAATCATGCAGGTCAGGGAAACAGACTCTTAGTCCCTACCTCCGTTTGCACTATCTGCCAGCACAGAATATATAGGTTTGCGACATCCGCCCAATGCAGCTCCTGCCTTGGGTGGTTCCACTTTCCTAGATGTTCTGGTCTCCGCGACGGCAACCCCCGACGGGTTTCATCGCGCCATGTTGCCAGGTCGCAAACCCAAATCATCCTAGTACCCCAATGCTTGCCCAAGGACGCCCAATCCCAGGGCCACAACAGCAATTGCGTCCTGGCCTTCCACAACCCAGGCGTAGTCACCCGTCACTTACCCCCAGAGTGGCGACGTCTCCCCTTAGCCACTTCAGAATTCTGCAGTTAAACTGTAATGGACTAACTGGGAAGATTTCGGAGATAGTCGATTTCATGAAGCGCCACAACATCCTCATTGGTGCGATTCTTTTTAATTAATTAATTTATTTATTTATTTACGATCTTGAAGATCTATATAATTAATAAGGTACAAAGTATTTTTAATGTTTACATATTTGTTTCAATTCATTGAATTTCTTTGACTTCAACTATATAATAATCTATAAAATTATTTACTAAATAAATTTAACTACTTTACAGGTAGCGCTTTACAGTAGCTGTATAATAACTTTCTGAATTTTTTGGTATTATTACAGTTTTTAATATCAATTGGCAGATCATTATATTCTCTAATTCCTTCGTAGTATATACTTTTTTTATCGAATTCAGATCTCACTACCGGCAAGTAAAAGTTGTTATTGTGTCTTGTTTGATAGCTATGGACCTCTCTGTTTAGTCTGACATGTTCACTTAGGTAATTCGGCAAGTTTCCCAACTTTATGTTGTGTATAAACTTCAATGTGTAGTAAGTGATGTTTTGTTTTACACTAAGCCAGTTTAAGCTGTCTAGTAAATCCTTAATTGGGGTATCATACCGTTTTCTTAATATGAAACGCATAACTTTGTTTTGTTTAATTTGTAGCCTGGATTTTTGCGAATCAGCTAATGCGAATAGGATTGTAGGACAGTAAATAAAATGCGGCTCGATAATAGATCTATAGACCATTATTTTGTATTGCATACTAATATGCCTGCATGATCGAAACATGAACCCTATTTTTTTGGAAATTTTCCCTTCGATGTATTTAAGATGTTCATCAAATTTTAATTTGTCATCTATAATTATTCCCAGGTATTTTATTCGGGTTACTCTTTCTATAGGGGTATTTGCTATTTTTAGTGATACATCATCTTGAGTCACTCTAGACCCCATTATCATCCATTTTGTCTTTTCTATGTTTATTTTAAGCATATTTTGGCACAACCACTTATATATTGCCTGTAGGTCCGATTGTATTTTTGAGGCTGCCTCATCAATTGTGTTACCGCTTATAGTCAAAAGTGCATCATCAGCGAATAATCTTATTTTGCAGTATTTGATACAGTTTTTAATATCATTTATGTAAATTATAAAAAGAATTGCTGCAAGCACCGATCCCTGTGGCAATCCTATTTCAATGTCCACTTCGGGGGAAATCTTATTTCTTATTACAGTTTTCTGCTTTCTTCCACTAAGGTAACTTTTGAACCAGTTAAGCGCTATGTTTCTTATGCCAATTTTATACAGTTTTCTTATAAGAATATCTCTGTCTACTGTTTCGAAAGCTCTTTTTAGGTCGAGGAAAACTGAAATTGTAAATTGTTTCTTCGTTCTACTTTCTTTCCATTCTGCAATTACCAGGTTAAGTGCAGTTTCACACGAGTGGTTTGATCTAAACCCCGACTGCTCCTTTATAATAATTTCGTTTTTATTTAAGTAATCCAGCAATTGGTTCTTAACTACAGTTTCTATTATTTTCTCATGGCTAGGTAAGGTATTTATGGGTTGTATCTCCTCTGGTTTAATTGTTCCCTTTACTTTTTCCACAGGTACAATTACTGAGGTCTTCCAGCAGTCTGGAAATACACCAAATTGGAAACTTTCATTAATTACACATGTATAGGTATATCCTAAGTACTCCATGCTGTCTTTTAATACACCTTCCGTTACTAATTTTTTTCCTCCGTACTTGTTTTTTAATTTCGTTGTTACTCTCATAATTTCTTCAACATCTATTTCCTTCAATTTAAACACGCTTCTGCTTATCTCCATTTGATTTCCACCTGCTTCGAAGATTTCAATGCTATCTCTGATTTCGATTATGCTCTCATTAAAGTAACGGTTTAATTCAGTTGCTATTTCATAATCATCTTCAATAAGAGCATCATTTATAGAAATTTTTTGAATTTGTGCTACCTCACTACTCAAATTTATGGCGTCTTTTAGACATTTCCACATTAACTTTTGGTTATTAGTATTTCTTGAGATTTTGCTTTCCATAAATGTTTTTTTTTTTTATTTTAACTGCTTTTTTGTAATATCGTTTTATTGTAATATAGTTATCCCAAATATTGGTTCTCTCTGCTATTTTAAATTGTTCATACTTCAGCTTATTCAACTTTGTTAGTTCATGGTCGTACCATTTATTAATCAATTTAACTTGAACTCGCTTTTTATATGTTAAAGTGGCCATTACGTCATTAAGGATGTTCTTTATTCTTTGGACCTTTAGGCTAACTTCGCAGTTGTTTAGTTCAGCTAAGTTGTAAGTTCTAAGGAGATTTACTAAGTGGTCTTTTGCATAGTTATTCCAACACACGCGGTTTTCAAAGATTCTCATTTGGTACTTCTTTTGAATTGGTAATTTGAATGAAATAGTTTCATGATCCGATATTTTATGCGAATCCAAATTCGATACTTCAACTTCAGTTTTGTTACTAAAGAGTAGATCTATTCTCGTTTGCATTGTTTCTGTTATTCTTGTATTAAAATTAATTAATTGATACATTGCTATTGATTCGAATGTCCTAATTAGCTGTCTCGAGTATGTTGTGTGTGTATTGACATTTATATTAAAGTCGCCAATAACGATATTGTTGCCGCTTTCAGAAAAGAGACTAAACTCACAGCAAGATCTGCATTGCAGACCTTCTCTGGGTATAATGTCCACAGGAAAGACCGCGAGAGCGGAAATGGAGACGGTCTCGCGTTTATCATACACCACTCTGTGCAATATTATATATTTGATCCTGGCATCGACCGCAGGGACAATGTCTTAGAACGTCAAGGCCTATCTGTCCGGTCAGGCGATGCAAACCTAGAAATCATCAACATCTACATCCCTCCTGCCACCTGTTGCCCCAGTGGATACCGCCCTAATATAAGGGCCTTACTCACTGACAACAATCGCATTATCTTCATCATCATCATCATCATCATCCTCCTCAACTCCTATTGGAGCATAGGGCCTCGACCACCGACTTAAATCTTATTCTGTTAGGTGCAGTTCTTGTGATGTCATTCCACGTATATCCTGCGTCTTCGAGTTCTTTATCCACAGTTCTGCGCCAAGTTTTCGCAGGTGCACCAGGTCGTCGGCTTCCTTTTGGATTCCATCGCAATGCTTGTCTGGCTATATTTACTGGAGGTCTTCTGAGAGTGTGACCAATCCACGACCATTTACGCTTGGTTATTTCTGTGGCAGCCTTAGGTTGATTTGTTCTAGACCATAAGTCGTCATTTGAAATTCTTTCCGGCCATCGAATTTTCAGGATTCGGCGCAGACATTTATTAATAAAAACTTGTAGACGTTTCTGAATTGAAGTTGATTTAACATTCGAATTAAACAGTCGAAGCTTCGTTTTTAAAGATATTTGGCTGGACCTCCACACGTTTGCCAGTTGCCCAAAAACCATTCTTGCTTTGTTTATGCGAGACTGAACGTCCTCATCTGCACCGTTCTTATTTGAGACAATACTACCAAGATAAACAACGGACTCTACACCTTCGATTTCATTTTCGTCAACCGTAAGCATCAATGGCCTTGATGAAATACTATAGCCGCATCTTATGACTTTGGTTTTCGCTTTATTGATGCTTAGTCCGGCCTCCTTTGCATGTGTGTTAACAGCTTCTAAATTGTGTTGAAGTCAGTACTTCTGTGGCTTAGCAGACAGACATCGTCTGCATATTTTAAATCCCCTAGCTGAGTGAAAGGCGTCCACTGTACACCGTGTCCACCATTTTCTGCGTTCCTCATAATCTTGTATAATGCCAAGATAAACAAGAGCGGCGAGAGTATGCATCCCTGTCGCACCCCGCTTTTAATTTCGAACGGTTCTGAGAGGCACCCATCGTGACTGACCCGGCACTCAAATTCGGCATACATTGCCTTTATAATGTTGATTATTTTATTGGGCATCCCTCGTTTTCGTAGTATTTCCCAAATATATTTCCTGTCCTGGTTTTGTCTAAAGCCAAACTGATTTTCTCTTAGAGTTCCGTGCACCGCCTCTTGAATTCGGGACTGTAAGATCGTGGAGAACACTTTGCTAGGAATCGAGAGTAAGGTGATACCTCTGTAGTTGTTACAATCAGAGGTATTTCCCTTTTTTGCGACTTTTACAAGTATGCCTTCATTCCACTGACGAGGGTAGGATTCTTCTTCCCATACCTGACGGAAGATTGGAAGTAAGGTTTCAGCTGCGGTATCTGGATCTGCTATGAGGTATTCAGCATATATGTCATCAGTTCCTGGGGCCTTGCACTTTTTTAAGGACTTGATTGCTGAAATTATTTCATTTTTCGTAGGGGGCGCGCTGTTTACCCCATTGAAGTGGGATTAGTTGTTGTAGTTTGCAGCAATAGTGTTGGAATTTAAGGTCGCTTCACCTACAGGATTATTTAATACTTTCTTGAAGTGTTCCACCCATACACTCATTTGTTGTTCGCTTTCAGTAATAAGATTTCCGTTTAAGTCTTTTACTGGTTTTTGACCACTCCTGTATTTTCCGGTGAGTTCCCTACTAATCTCATAGAGTTCCCTCATATTATTTAATCTGGCTGCCGCTTCAGCTCGACTTGCTAATGTGTCAGCCCATTCCCTCTTGTCTTTTCTAGCAGACTTCTTAATTAGCTTGCATTTTTCTTTATACCTTGCGGATAACTGCCCTGCTTCCTCCGTGTCGTTGTTGTTCGTCCGTCTGAGAAGCGATTCTTTAATTTTCCGCCGCTGATCAATAAGTGTCCACGTATTATTTGTTAGCCATACTTTCTTTGCTTTTTTTTGTGTCCAAGGATACTGCTACTAAGTTCTTGGTAGATATTATTAACGGAGTCTAGCCTGTCACCTGTACTACCACTCATGTTTACCTGTTCAACACGTTCGCGTACTGCGGCATTAAAGGCATTTTGATATTCTTCATGCTTTAGTTTCTCAATATCAATTTTCTTGCTCATTTTTTGAAGGTTTTTCTGTACTGCGGCTACCTTAAATCTGAAACTACCAGCTACAAGGTAGTGATCGCTACCAATATCTGCTCCTCTTCTAACGCGCACATCTAGCAAGGATGACCTCCATCTGCTGTTTATTAGTACGTGATCAATTTGGTTATTAGTGCGTTGATCCGGAGACGTCCATGTTGTTTTGTGGACTAATTTATGTGGGAATAAGCTTCCACCGATCACCAGACCGTTTTCACAACAAAATTCTATAAGCCTACTACCATTGTCATTCCGGGTACCAGGGCTGTGTTTACCCATGTATATATCTAGACCATCATTGTCAGATCCAACTTTAGCATTAAAGTCGCCCAGAATAACACATATGTCCCCTTGATTAACGTGTGAATTCACGCAGCTGTTGAGCGTATCGAAAAATTCGTTTTTGATTTCGTCACTTTGGCTTTCTGTTGGTCCATAAACATTGATGATGACTAGTCTCCTTGCTCTAGTGCGGAGTTTAAGTATAATAATTCTGGGGCTTATCGGCACCCATTCAATGATACTTTTCGCTATTGTACTTGTTATTAAAAAACCTACGCCGCTGGTGTGACTCTCTCCTTCATTTCGGCCCGAGTATAGGAACGTTGTTCGTTGGTCATTTATTCGGCCATATCCTGTCCATCTGCACTCTTGTATGGCTAATATGTCTATTTTGTATCGCTGCATTTCCATACGTAGCTGTTCAAGCTTACCACTCTCAAAGAGAGTTCGTACATTCCATGTACATATTTGTGTTTTATGGTTCATGCCGATTCTGTGATGTTGGTTACTTTCAGGAATATGATCTTGGTCGGTCGTTTCAGTTTCATTCATCCTAATATTAAAGCGTGAATTTGGCACCTCCACATCCGATGTGCCAGCTGCCGAAGCAGAGGGATTGTGTCGCAAATGCTGGTTACCCCGTGGAGAATAGTTTCCGTTATCGTTTTGATCCATGCTAGAATCTTATTTAAATTTCAATCAGCGAGTGATGAGTTCACAGATTGCTCGAAGCAGGCCGCTCCTTACATGGAGAACAGACGCCCACCTGCCGGCTACTCGGTTCCCAAAGAGGCGACAGATTTTTTTTTGTACTTTGGTTTATTAACGAAGTGTCCTTCTTCGTTACAGAAAAACGCACTTTCATAAACTTTAAAAAAGGAAAGTGGGGCGAATACAAATCTTTTACAGACAACCTCTTTGCTGCCCTCCCTATCCCGACTGATGCCCGCCAAGGGGAGCGTGCTTTACGCAAGGTCATTGAATCCGCCTCGGCACGTTACATTCCTGCCGGGAGAATTCCCGAAATCGTCCCCACTTCCCGGCGGAGGCCACAAATTTAGCGAGAGAACGTGACCTTATAAGACAACTCGATCCCGGCGACCACCAAAAAGCGGATATAAACCAACGCATCAGATTGCTTATGGATGAACACAAGCGGGCGAAACGGGAAGAGCACCTAAGCGGTTGTAACCTCTCTGCCGGTATGGGTAAACTTTGGTCCACCGTAAAGTCCCTATCGATCCGTCTAAGCACAATGACAAAGTTTCCATCGCCTTCGGCGCTAAAGTGCTGTCGGATTC